>NC_081324.1:64765548-65081959 GCF_026419965.1 Kogia breviceps | reverse complement strand
CCAACCCAGATATTCTTGAGTATTACTATTGACTCATGGATTATTTTAGTTAACTATGTTATAATCCATCACTTTACTCTTTCTGATGCTCAAATTGTCACAAATTTGACCAGTGAGAGCCCCTTTAAGCCAGCATCTATGTTCTTTTACACGAATCCATCAGTCTTAGAGAATTTTCTTGACTTGTACACAAAATGTTCCAGAATCTACTCGTATATTCCCTCAGACCTGAAATCAGGAATTGGTAGAGAATGGTATTTTAGAAATGAAAATCTGGATGCTAAGAGGGTTCATTATTATTGAGATGCCATTGCTTCTAGGTAGTATCAGGGCACAGAACAAGAAAAAATGTAAAATCTCTGACACCTCCAGTTCAAATCCACTATGATGGGGTCTTCTGCATCTTTCTCCATCTCGTCTTGTCTCTGCAACTATGAGAGAAGTTCACAACAATGTCCATATATTTACTTACTTGCTGTATCCCCAGGTACTCACAAAAAAGTTTCAGAATTACTTCAACAATGCACTATGAACAATGAATCTACTAGGGAAAATTCAAGATGTCTTTGCAGAGGTTTTTTTAGTCCTTAAGATATATCCCATGAAAGATGTGCAGTTAATTTAGTTCTTTTTCCTGTGTGATTATGTTAACAGTTCAATATACTATTAGCTTAGTTTTTTTCAATTAAAATTCAATTTTAGGATTTTCTTTTTCATCCTTTCTGTTTAATTTTCTTTCTGAATACAAGTCAGAACTGTATAAAAAGTTATTCTCAAAAGTCTCACTCTCATCCATATGACCTTTATTCTGTTCCTATTCTCTCTTTTAGAGGAAAGCATTTTCATTTGTTTTGGATTTATTTTTCCTGTGTTTCTTTTCTCTTTTTTCAAATGCATATGTGTGTGTATATAGATATATATATATTTTTCTTTTTTCTCTTTATTTCTTTTAAAATTATTTCTGTTTTTTGCAAAATAATCAAATATATCCCTTATTTTCTCTTTCTGATATACTTTTTGATACTGAGAAAGGTTTATATGTTTGTTATAATGGTTATAATTATATTAATATCTTTAAAAATACTATTTATTTATTTATTTATGTCTGCGTTGGATCTTTGTTGCTGCGCATGGGCTTTCTCTAATTGCAGCGAGCGGGGGCTACTCTTCGTTGTGGTGTGCAGGCTTCTCATTGTGGTGGCTTCTCCTGTTGCAGAGGACGGGCTCTAGGTGCATGGGCTTCAGTAGTTGTGGCACATGGGCTCAGTAGTTGTGGCTCGCAGACTCTAGAGCACAGGCTCAGTAGTTGTGGTGCACGGGCTTAGTTGCTCTGTGGCATGTGGTATCTTCCCAGACCAGGGATTGAACCCGTGTCCGCTGCACTGCCGGGCAGATTCCTAACCACTGCATCAGCAGGGAAGCCCTATGTTGATATCTTTATTATGTTATATGGTAAATATAATAACAATATTAGATATATACGATATGATCCTCTTAGTTCTTACTCTTTCAATATTCTCTATTGGCTCCTCTGATGGTTAATTTTATGTACCAACTAGGTTATGGTGCTCAGCCCCAGTTGTTTGGTCAAATATTAGTCTGCACGTGACCATGAGGTTATTTTGTAGATGTGATTAACATTCACAATCAGTTAGGACTTCCCTGGTGGTCCAGTGGTTAGGACTCTGTGCTTCCACTGCAGGGGACATGGGTTCCATCCCTGGTCAGGAAACTAAGATCCCTCAAGCTGTGTAGCTTGGCCAAAACAAAAATGAAAACAAAACACATTTACAATTAGTTGACTGTAAGATAGATTGCCCTCCATAATGTGGGTGGGCCACACCCAATCTGTTGAAGGCATAAAGAGCAAAACCTGAGGTTCCCCAGAGAAGAAGGAATTCTACCTCAAGACTTGGACAATAGGGACTCCTATTAAGTGTATGTTTGATCTTCTTTATATCTGTATTTTAAAATCTGCCTGGGTTTCCAGCTTATTGGCCTGCCCCACAGATTTCAGACTCAAGACTACACCATCAGCTTTCCCCTGAATTTATAGCCTGCTGGCCTGCCCTACAGATTTTGAACATGCCAGCCTCCACAATAACATGAGCCAAGTCCTCAAAATAAAAATTTCTCCCTATATGTATATTCTATTGGTTCTGTTTGTCTGAGAACCCTGACTGATACTGTTCCCCACTATGAGTAATACTGAAACTATCTGGTAACTTCTTCCTCCTGTTCTTCCCATCTCCCAGCATAGGGTCTAAAGGGATATCCTTTTACTGTCAGTTAATACCTATCAATCAAGCAGTGAGCTTCTTCTATTTTCATATATCCTTTCCATTCTCACCCCACCCTCTTCTTATATCTGCACAACAGACCTCACAACTCATAATAGCTTTAGCTGTTTCTCCCTTTTTTTTTTCAGTTAATTTTCCCTCTTCCCACCAGATGGATTTTCTGTCCATACAATCATCAAAAGTAAATTTTCCATGGACACAATTAACACATCCATAACATCCAATTTTATGTGCAATAACACAGGCAAATTTACTTTTATCAGTACTGGAGGCCTGTAAAGCCGGAGTCTTTTTTTTTTTTAATCTATTATATCTGTTATTTAGCCTGTGAGTCAAAGACAACAGCCATGCCCTCAAAACAACATCCCTACCCCATTTTTGTAATGGTTGTACTACTGTACCTACATTTTCAGAACAATAGCCATTCCATCTCTATACTGTTTCCATTATAACCATCATTTTTAGTCTTAGATCTACTGGTCAGTATATATTTAATTCTTAGTCCCACTTCTTATGACAAAGTCTTTCCAGTTACTTGAGTTGTCTGAAGTTTTTTTTAATGAGATTTCTCAGGAAGCGTTCATGGGGAAAATATTCACTGAGTTCTTGCATGTTTATAACAGTCTGTGGCCCTTGGAGGTGAAGGTCAATTTAGCTGGATATAAAATCCTTGGCTCACATGTTCTTCCCTTGAATGTATTGATTATAACAATCCACTGTCTCTGGCATAAAGCATTGATGTTGAAAAGTCTGATGACAATCTGATTTTCTTTCTCTTGTAAGAGACTTAGTCCTTTTTACCTAGATGCCCAAATAATTATTAATTTTTATTAATATCTAATAGGTTAATTTGAATACATCTCTATATTGGCTATTCTGAATTGATTTCCCGATGCAGTGGAGTGTGATTTCGACAAGTAATTTTTTTTTAATCAGAAAAGTTACCTTGAATTGTAGTTTTTATTATGTTCCATAGATTTGGATTTCCTCCTTGGGACTCCTATTAAGTGTATGTTTGATCTTCTTTATATCTGTATTTTAAAATCTCTTTCTTTGTTTTTTTTAAGAAGATTTATTTATTTATTTATTTATTTATTTAATTTATTTTTTGGCTGTGTCGGATCTTAGTTACAGCACACGGGATCTTCATTGAGGCATGAGGGATCTTTTTGTTGCAGTGCGTGGGCTCTTTATTGCGGCACGTGGGCTTCTCTCTAGTTGTGGCATGCAGGTTTTCTCTTCTCTAGTGGTACGCAGGCTCCAGGGCATGTGGGCTCTGTAGTTTGTGGCACAAAGGCTCTTTAGTTGAGGCGTGCATGCTCAGTAGTTGTGGTGCGCAGGCTTAGTTGCCCCGCGGTGTGTGGTATCTTAATTCCCTGACCAGGGATCGAACCTGTGCCCCCGGCATTGTCAGGCAGATTCTTTACCACTGGACCACCAGGGAAGTCCATCTTCATTTCTTTTTGATTGAAAATAATTTCCCCCTTTTCATCTTATCTTTCTTTTAATGTATCTCTATACGTATTGGCTCTGTGTTTATCCTTGTTTAGCCTTCACTTCTGATAATTTTTTCTTTTATGCTTCATTCTCTCCTGAATTCTATAATTTTGGTTTTTAAGTCTTCAGCTTCTCCAACCACTTTACTTTAAGGTTTTTCTAATTCCAATGTATACTGTTCTTTCATTGCTTCTATAATTCTTTTAATTTATTTAGCACATCTTAAAAATATTAAGTTGCAGTTTATATCTGCTCTGTGGGCTTGTCTTTCTGGCATGCCTCCACGGGACATTATTCTGATTCTTATTATCTTTTTCCCTTATATCAACTCTGTATGGGGTGTGGCTTCAATACCTTTTATTGTTCATGTTTAAGGAAGATGAGTTTTCCTGTACTTTGAGTTTAGAAGGTAAGTCAGAATAAGTTTTATAGCATCATGGCTCTTGGTTCCTTTTGTTGTTTTCACAAAATGATTTTTTAAATATATATGGCCTCCTACGTTCTGGTATTTGTCTTCTCTGATCACCTCCACAGCTGTTTTTTTTTTTTTTTTGGCTGCACTATGCAGCTTGTGGGATCTTAGTTTCCTGACCAGGGATTGAACCCAGGCCCTTGGCAGTGAAAACGCAGTCCCAACCACTGGACCGCCAGGGAATTCCCTACCTCCCTAACTTTTAAAAAAAAATTTATTTATTTATTTTTGCTTGTGTTGGGTCTTCATTGTTTCATACAGGCTTTCTCTAGTTGCGGTGAGCCAGGGGCTACTCTTCATTGCAGTGCACAGGCTGCGGTGGCCTCTCTTGCTGCAGAACACAGGCTCTAGGCGCACGGGCGTCAGTAGTTGTGGCTCATGGGCTCCAAAGCGCAGGTTCAGTAGTTGTGGCACATGGGCTTAGTTGCTCCGTGGCATGTGGGATCTTCCCGAACCAGGGCTCAAACCCGTGTCCCCTGCATTGGCAGGCGGATTCTTAACCACTGCACCACCAGGGAAGCCCCTCCATAACTTTTTGAAAGCATCTACATCTTCACTATCCTTTGCCCCTGTCGTTCCTGTCCTGCTCAGTCTGACTTCTCCTCCCACTGGCTTCCACTCTGTGCAGGGCTCTGTTCTGGAGAGAGAATGGGATCCCCCATGTGGAGAGTTCTCAGGACCCAGAACTCCTCGGCACCCTCCAAACTTCCCTTGGCCACCTTTCACTCACCCGTAAGCTGGAGACTGAAAAACTCAATCTGTAAAACTCATCTGCACAAAGGTTCTTGGGTTAATTGGTCTTCCAGGCTTCCCTGTGAGAACCAGTGGGTGGTCTGGGAGTTCCCCAGACCCACTGTCTCCCCTTCCCTTCCTTCCCACCATTGCTGATAACCCTACTGCTTTTTTTTTTTTTTCCGGTACACGGGCCTCTCACTGCCGTGACCTCTCCCGTTGCGGAGCACAGGCTCCAGACGCGCAGGCTCAGCGGCCATGGCTCACGGGCCCAGCTGCTCCGCGGCACGTGGGATCTTCCCGGACCGGGGCACGAACCCGTGTCCCCTGCATCGGCAGGCGGACTCTCAACCACTGCGCCACCAGGGAAGCCCTGCTTTTTTTTTTTTTTTTTTAATTTATTTATTTTTTGGCTGCGTTGGGTCTTGGTTGCTGCGCGCAGGCTATCTCTAGTGGCAGTGAGTGGGGGCTACTCTTCGTTGTGGTGCACAGGCTTCTCATTACGGTGGCTTCTCTTGTTGCAGAGCACGGGCTGTAGGCACGCAGGCTTCAGTAGTTGTGGCATGCAGGCTCAGTAGTTGTGGCTTGTGAGCTCTAGAGCGCAGGCTTAGTAGTTGTGGCTCACAGACTTAGTTGCTCCAAGGCATGTGGGATCTTCCCAGACCAGGGCTTGAACCCATGTCCCCTGCATTGGCAGGTGCATTCTTTTTTTTTTTTAATTTAGTTATTTTTGGCTGCATTAGGTCTTCATTGCTGCGTGTGGGCTTTCTCTAGTTGTGGCGAGCAAGGGCTACTCTTCATTGCGGTGCGCAGGTTTCTCATTTCAGTGGCTTCTCTTGTTGCAGAGCATGGGCTCTAGGAGCATGGGCTTCAGTAGTTGTGGCATGTGGGCTCTGTAGTTGTGGCTCATGGGCTCTAGAGTGCAGGCTCAGTAGTTGTGGCACACAGCTTAGTTGCTCCACGGCATGTGGGATCTTCCCGGACTAGGGCTCAAACCCATGTCCCCTGCATTGGCAGGTGGATTCTTAACCACTGCGCCACCAACGAAGTCCCGGTAGGTGGATTCTTAACCACTGCACCACAAGGGAAGCCCAATCCTACTGCTTTTGATGTATGATATTTTCATTACTCTTGGTTCAAAATATTCTCTAATTTCCATTGTACTGTCTTCTTTGTTTCATGGGTTATTTAGTAGTGTTTGTCTTGATTTCCAAATATATGAGGATTTTCTAATTAATTTCTGTGAACTTGTTGAGACTTTAAGGTCCAGAAAACGATCAATTTTTAAAAACATTCTGTGCATTCTGGGAAAGAACGTGTGTGCAACACTGCTATTGAGCGCAGTGTTATGTATATGTCAGTTCAGTCAGTTTATTATTCTGATGTCCTTCGAATCTTCTGCAGCCTCACTGTAGAAGATTTTTTTTCTTCTTATTCTATCAGTTACTGAGAGAAGTGTGTTCGTCTCCCACTGTGATGTTTGTCTAATTCTTCTTTTCATTCTGCCAATTTTTGCTTCATATATTTAAAAACTGTTAAGTGCATATACATTTATATTTTCATATCTTCTTGTTGAATTGAGGTTTTTATAATAATAACATGTCCCTCATTATCTCTAATAATATTTTCTTTTAAAAGTCTACTTTGTTTGAAATTAATATAGTTATACAAGCTTTCTTGGTTAGTTTGTATGATATATATATTTTTTATTATTTTATCCCCTATGTGTGTCTCTCTCTTTTTTTTTTAAATTGAAGTACAGTTGATTTACAATGTCATGTTAGTTTCAGGTATACAACACAGTGATTCTGTTATATATTCTTTTTCAGATTCTTTTCCTTTATAGGTTATTGCAAAATATTGAGTATAGTTCCCTGTGCTCTACAGTAGGTCCTTGTTGGTTACCTATTTTATTCCCCTATGTCTCAAACTATTTTCTATGTATTCTATCCTTTTTTCTCTCTGTAGTTAAATTTGGATATTTTGTATTGAATTAATCTTTTTTGAAAATTTGTGTTTAAACTGTTGGTAATCTCCTGTTAGCATTGAGCTCCTACCATGTTTTATAGTTGCCAGTTCTGTGATGAAATTCTTAATCTTGTCTTTTATTTCCTTGCATATAGTAATTCAAAGTCTGAGGTCTGACCCTTCGTAATCTGGAGATCCTATGGTCTTTTCCTTCATTATCTATGCTTTCCCTTGGGCTTTGTGCTGTCTTCCTTCCTTGTTTGCCTGGTCTTTTTTTTTTTTTATAACAAAAACACCTTTTTTACATGAGCTAAGATAGGAGGGAGGAGGATTTATTTGCTTTTCGGGGCCTTGGTATTCCTCAGAATTCCAGCTCCTTGTCCTCGAGCACAAAGGCCATCTGCTTGACCACAATGGCCTGGTCTTGAAGTGATGCATGCAAGACGCTTGCCCTGCTAGAACTGCTCTTCTAGAACAGTGGTCCCCAAGCTTTTTGGCACCAGGAACTGGTTTCGTGGAAGACAGTGTTTCCATGGACCGGGGCGGTGGTAGTGGGGAGATGGTTCAGGCAGTAATGCGAGTGATGGGGAGGAGCAGATGAAGCTTTGCTTGCTCATCTCCTGCTGTGCGGCCCAGTTCCCAATAGGTTGCAGACCGCTGGGGACCCCTGCTCTCGAAGACTGCTGATTTGGGCTTTCTTCTTCCTTTCTTCATATTTCTTCTGAATTTTCTTTGATTGTTTTCTGTTTAAAGTCTCTTCCTCCTCAGGAGTCAGCTTGGCCCCTTCTTGCGGCCCAGGGGCAGGGCATAGTGGGGCTTGTACCACTGTGGGTACTGTGTGTTATTGGTGAGCATGATGCCATTCTGCACCAGGGTCTTGGTATGGATCAGTTCATCATTGGATGCATTGTAGATAATATCAGTAATCCTTGTCTTGCGTGTACAGCACACCGAGCCCCAGGAGAAGTTCCCCACGTCCAGCCGCAAGGCCCGGTACTTCTTGTTGTCTCCCCACATGCGGACTGTGTGTCTGTAGCGGGGACCAGTCTTGGTGTTGGCAGTGGGGCATCCCAGCTCACACTTCCGCTTCTGGTTGTAGGGCTTCCTTTTGCCCTAGGTCTTGTGGTGCTTGTGCCAGTTGTCCTGAGAGATGCCCATTGCTCAGCACTGGCTGGAAAGAGGGCTTAGTCCTTTTTAGAGTACTAGCGAGCGTGTATAAAGATTGTTAAAACTTTTTAGAAATAATTTGAGGCCTATATGCACAGAAATCTCTGGCATTCCTATACACCAACAATGAAAAATCAGGAAGAGAAATTAAGGAAACACTCCCATTTACCATTGCAAAAATATATATATAATACCAAGGAATAAACCTGCCTAAGGAGGTGAAAGACTTGTACTCACAAAACTATAAAACACTGATGAAAGAAATCAAAGATGACATAAACAGATGGAGAAATATACCATGTTCTTGGATTGGAAGAATCAATATTGTGAAAATGACTATACTACCCAAAGCAATCTACAGATTCAATGCAATCCCTATCAAACTACCAATGGCATTCTTCACGGAATTAGAACAAAAAATCTTACAATTCGTATGGAAACACAAAAGACCCCGAATAGCCAAAGCAATCTTGAGAAAGAAAAACGGAGTTAGAGGAATCAAGTGTCCCGACTTCAAACCATACCACAAAGCTACAGTAATCAAGACAGTATGGTACTGGCACAAAAACAGAAATATAGATCAGTGGTACAGTATAGAATGCCCAGAGATAAACCCGTGCACATATGGGCACCTAATTTATGACAAAGGAGGCAAGAACATACAATGGAGAAAAGACAGCCTCTTCAATAAGTGGTGCTGGGAAAACTGGACAACTACATGTAAAAGAATGAAATTAGCACACTACCTAACACCATACACAAAAATAAACTCCAAATGGATTAAAGACTTAAATGTAAGACCAGACACTATAAAACTCTTAGAGGAAAACATAGGAAAAACACTCTTTGACATAAACCACAGCAAGATCTTTTTTGACCCACCTCCTAGAGTAATGGAAATAAAAACAAAAATAAATGGGACTTAATTAGACTTAAAATCTTCTGCACAGCAAAGGAAATCATAAATAAGACAAAAAGACAACCCTCAGAATGGGAGAAAATATTTGCAAATGAAACAACAAAGGATTAATCTCCAAAATATACAAACAGCTCATGGAGCTCAATATCAAAAAAACAAACAATCCAGTTAAAAAATGGGCGGAAGACCTAAATAGACATTTCACCAAGGAAGACAAACAGCTGGCCAAGAGGCACATGAAAAAATGCTCAACGTCACTAATTATTAGAGAAATGAAAATCAAAACTACAATGAGGTATCCTCATGCCAGTCAGAATGGCCATTATCAAAAAATCTAGAAACAATAGAGGCTGCAAAGGGTGTGGTGAAAAGGGAACATTCCTGCACTGTTGGTGGGAATGTAAGTTGATACAGCCACTATGCAAAACAGTATGGAGGTTCATTAAACTAAAAATAGCATTACCATATGACCCAGCAATCCCACTACTGGGCATATACCCTGAGAAAACCATAATTCAAAAAGAGACATGCACCACAATGTTCATTGCAGCACTATTTACAATAGCCAAGACATGGAACCAACCTAAATGAATGGATAAAGAAGATGTGGCACATATATACAATGGAATATTACTCAGCCATAAAAAGAAATGAAATTGAGTTATTTGTAGTGAGGTGGATGGACCTGGAGTATGTCTTACAGAGTGAAGTAAGTCAGAAAGAGAAAAACAAATACCGTATGCTAACGCATATATATGGAATCTAAAAAAAAAAAAAAATGGTACTGATGAACCTAGTTGCAGGGCAGGAATAAAGAGGTAGACACAGAGAATGGACTTGAGGACATGGGGTGGGAGGGCGAAGCTAGGGGGAAGTGAGAGTAGCATCAACATATATACACTACCGAATGTAAAATAGTTCGCTGGTGGGAAGCAGCAGCGTAGCACAGGGAGATCGGCTCCGTGCTTTGTGATGACCTAGAGGGGTGGGATAGGGAGGATGGGAGGGAGGCTCAAGAGGGAGAGGATATGGGGGGAACATGTGTATGCATATGGCTGATTCTCTTTGTTGTGCAACAGAAACTAACACAGTATTGTGAAGCAGTTATACTCCAATAAAGATCTGTTAAAAAATAATAATAATTTGAGGCCTAGGATACCAACATTCTGGGATCACCTTAATCCAGTTTGAGTGGCTGAGATCATCTGAAGCTGGGCCGCCGTGCTTGTAAGAGCTGCTCTGTTATCTAGTTGACTGTTACTTGGAGTGAGGACCTGTCCCCAGGTGTGGTCCCCCAGCACACCCAGCCCCAGGCACTGGAGGATGTCAGAAGCCCTGCTTGGCCATTCAGCCTCCTCTTCCAGGACTGGCAGTTGTCTGGAGGGGAAAAGCGGCTCCAAAAGCCAGGCTCCTCTCACTCGGAGGCCTGTATTTCTCTCCTGCTTCTGATGCCCTTGAGCAGATGTTTTCTATTTGTCTGGCTTTTCTAGTTGTCTGTGGAAGTTTGGTCTGAATTGTTTAGTCTTTCATTACTAGGATGTCTGCTTTACATGTTAACAGATTATTTTTTAAAAAACCTATGGGAGCAAGGCAGATGCAGGGGACCAGATAGGAGACTGTTACAGTAACCCAGGTGAGAGATGCTGGTGTCTTAGACCAGGGTGGTGGTGTAGTGGAGGAGGTGATGAGAAAGGATTGCAATCTAGGTATATTTTGGAGGTATAACTAACAGGTAGGATTGGCCTTTGGATATGGGGATGAAAGAAAGTGACCAATCAAGGACGACTCTGAGGTTTATGGCCTGAGGGTGAATGGTTGTGTCCTTTTCTAGGATCATGATGACTAAGAAAGGAGCAGTTTGGGGGGCAGAGGTGGGAGGGAAGGAAAAAGTGCAGTTTAGGTCATGTCAAGAGTGAAATACCCCTTAGATGCCTAGGGGAGGTAGCCTGTGGATGGCTGGGGATAAGTGCCTGGAGTTGAGGGGAGATCAAATTTGGGGTTCATGAGCACAGAGGTTGTATTTTAAGCCCTGAGCCTGGATCAGCTCATCTGGGGGAGGACATAGATGCACCAGGACCAAGGACTGAGCCTGGGGCCTCCGACATCCTGAGGTTGGGGTGGTGGGAGGAAAACCGGAACATGGTAGGTGGGGGTACTGAAAGCCTAGTGCGGAAAGCACTTCCGAGGTCAAGTGAGATGCGGCCTTTGTGATGGGAATTTAAAATTGTTTTTTCCAGTTTGTCTTTTTTCTTTGTTTATGGTGTTTTATTCTAATTAAAATGTGTGTTTCTCTGTGCCTGGATGTAGAAATTTAGTTCTTTCATACTTCTGGCTTCATGCCCTCTTTCCCATTCCAAGATTACCTGTGTCCATGTGGTGCCCACATGTGGGCCCAGAGCTGGGATATGTTGCTCCGGGGAGGGGTGAGCCCAGTATGGAGTGGTCGGATCAGTGTGCCTGAGCTGAGAAGGTGCTGGGGTCAGTGGCGGGGGAAGGGGACCCAGGCCCAGCCCCTCTTTGGGCCTTGGTTTCACATCTGTGACCTTGAGGTGCTGGGGAGGATTCCTGGCTGTGAGGGAAGAGGCAGCCCCCAGTGAGCTGTGCAGGGCTGTGCCCCACGGAGATGGGCATTTCCTCGGCACAGGCCAGTCTGACCAGCACCTAGGAGCTGAAGGGTTCACCGCTCGCTGCCCATGGACAGATGGGGAGACTGAGGCCTGAGAGCATTCCCACAGACTGTGGGGCCCTGGGAGGGGCTGTGGAACCCATCAGCCCAAGCCCTAAGGCCGGATGGCAGGGCAGGATCCCGGGGTCACTTGAAAAAGTCCAGTCTTGAAGGAGTTGGGCCAGTGTGTCCCCAGTGAGATGAGGAGTGGTATCTGACAGGCTAGGCTCCCAGCGCTGCCAGGAGGGACGGAGGGGCTGGCCTGAGCCTGGTTCTGCCTGTTGTAAATGAGCCACTGCTTCTGGGAGGACCTAGGGAATAATGGCAGCTGGAGCACTTTGTAAACTGAGAAGCACCTTATATACAGCCAGGGGCAGTGTAAATGGCATCACAATTTGCAATCTGTAGAGTGCTGTACACCGGTGAGTGGCTGGACTTGAGGGGGCAGCCCGGTGTGGTCTCAGAACTAACCTGCGGTTTGGTGGCAGCAGGCAGGCCACCCACCTGTCCCCATTCTCCAGTGAATGCTAGCAGAGCAGCCCAGGTCAGGAGGCCAGGGCAGGGGAGCCAGGCCACTTACTCTGTGCCATGTTCCCTAGAGCCATCCTCCAGCAGCACGGCTCACCCGTGGATGCCACTATCGCGGCTCTGGTCTGCACCGGGGTTGTCAACCCCCAGAGCATGGGCCTGGGTGGAGGGGTCATCTTCACTATCTACAATGCGTCCACAGGTGAGTCCATACGGGACCCCCGTGGGAAGGATGGGCTCATTCACAGGTGCTAACAGTGAGGTGCTTTTAGACCACCTGAGTGTATGGCTGACCTGCCCTGTCCACCCACGCCCCTTCCTGGGTCTCTTGGTGCCCCCCAACCTCTGCAAAGCCTAAACCAAGTGTTAGCACAGAGGCCAGTTCATGGTACAGAGAGAGAAACTGAGGCCCAGAGCAGGGCCGGGGCTGTCCGAGGGGGACTATTAGTGTGCAGTGAGGCCTGGCAGCCACCGGGGTGCCCCTGACGCCCCACACGCCCTGCCCAACTCCAGGGAAGGTGGAGGTCATCAACGCCAGGGAGACGGTACCCGCCAGCCACGTCCCGGGTCTGCTGGACCAGTGCAAGCAGGCCCAGCCCCTGGGCACAGGTGAGACCCTAGAGGGGCCACCCGCTTCCATCCCACCAGACCACTGGACAGATGGGGAGAATCCCCCACCCTGAAGGGGCAGCGCCCCTCATGGACGGCTGAACCACCCTGGCACTGAAGGGTGGCAGCTGGGGATGGGGAGCCCCTGTGGAGGTCCTGACTCCCCGGGTTTTCCCAGAGGAGGGCTCTCTGAGTTGGGAGGGACGATCCAAGCAGAAGGACCACCTCAGCCGAAGGCCTGGAGGGTTCAGTGGAGACGTGTTGGGGGACTGGTGGTGGTGGGCGGGGATGGGGCCAGTTTTTCTGGGTCCCACAGGCCTGGGCCATGGACTTTGTGCAGAGGGCAGTGGGGAGGCACGGAGGTGTAAGTGGGGAGGGCCGTGGTCCCAGGTGGGCTCCAGAAGGCTCACTCTGGCTTCCATGGCTGGGGGTACAGGCAACCAAGTGTGGAGTGACAGAGAGCCCCCAGGAGCCAAGGCGGCCGGCCCAGGGGCAGGGGCGTGACACCTGTGCCGTGCAGGTGCCCAGTGGATCGGGGTGCCTGGGGAGCTCCGCGGCTACGCTGAGGCCCACAGGCGCCATGGCCACCTGCCCTGGGCGCAGCTCTTCGGGCCCACCATCGCGCTGCTCCAGGGGGGCCTCCACGTGCCCCACGTCCTCAGCCGCTTCCTGCACAGCAGCTACCTGCGCCCTTCCCTGCATGCATCGTCTCTGAGGTGAGCTCCCATGGGGGTCCAGGGCCCCTCCTCAGCCCCGCCCCTCCTCAGCCCCGCCCCTCCTCAGCCCCGCCCCTCCTCAGCCCCTCCTCCAGCCAGAGGATCAACCTTCTGGGGGCTGAGGCCCTGTATGGCCAGTATGTCACTGTCTCAGCTCAGAGACCTCCAGTTCCACGTGGCAGAACCTCATCAGAGGGCTCAGGCCAGAGAGAGTTTATGCCAAAGTGATGGGGCTCCCAGGGCACAGATTTGGGCCCTGCCCTCCCGCCCCCCCTCTCTGGGCTGGCGGGAGGGCTTTGGCCACCCCACTCGCCCGCCCGGGCAGCCCACCGACCAGGAGGAGTGCCAGGTGTCAGGTCCTCGGTGGATGCCGTTTTGGCATGGGGGGGGGGGCGCGTCCTCCCTGGGCCTGGGTGATGAGAGACATGAAAGGGTGTCAGCCCCACCCAATCCTGGAGAATCTGCCCCCATGTCCACTGCAGCCCCTCAGGACCCCGGACCAGGACTCCTTCCCTGTAGGGTCCCTGCAGAAGTGTGGCTGCCCTCCAGGACCTGGCCTCAGCCTGAGGCCGTCCCCCACCCCCCAGGCAGCTCTTCTTCAATGGGACAGAACCCCTGAGTCCTCACGACCCACTCCCGTGGCCCGCGCTGGCTACCACCCTGGAGACCGTGGCTGCAGAAGGTGCAGAGGCCCTCTACACAGGGAGGCTGGGCCAGATGCTGCTGGAGGACATTGCCAAGGAAGGTCAGCATGTGAGGCCCCACAGCCCCGTTCTGCCAGAGAAAGAGGGGTCTGGGCGCCAGGCCTGAGGGTGGGTCCTCCCCTCCCCTCCCCTCCCCTCCCCTCCCCTCCCTTCCCCTCCCCTCCCCTCCCCTCCCCTCCCCTCCCCTCCCCTCTCCCTCCCCTCTCCCTCCCCTCCCCTCCCCTCTCCCTCCCCTCTCCCTCCCCTCCCCTCTCCCTCCCCTCCCCTCTCCCTCCCCCTGAGAGGGGGTCAGCTGCTCCCAGGGCTTGGAGAGGCCGTTGCCCCAGTCCTGCCCACTGCTGGTCTCAGAGACCTTGCAGTCAAAGCCCCCAAGGAGCAGGGCCCTGAGGGTTAGGGCCATGAGACAGGAGCTATCGGTGGCTGCGGGGGTGCTCCTGGGCCTGGAGTTGGCCACCCTCAGTCTCTCAGAGGCCAGCTTGCCTCCCCCACCTTCTCCCACTCTCCCCTCCAAACTTCCCATCCCTGGCCTCTGTCCACCCAGCCCTGAGGCCACTGCCCACAGGCCCAGCACCACCCCTCTGGGCCTGGAAGACTAGGGAATGAGGGGGGCCCCCACTGTGTGAACCAAGGTCCCTGGCTAACACTCTGCACCTCGTTTCCCCATCTGTACATGGAGCCCTCTGTCTCACCCCAGGCAGCCGGCTGACTCCGGAGGACCTGGCATCATTCCGGCCTGAGGTGGTGGATGCCCTGGAGGTGACCCTGGGGAACTACACTCTGTACTCACCGCCACCGCCTGCAGGGGGCGCGATTCTCAGCTTTGTCCTCAACGTGCTCAAAGGTGAGGTCCCCAGGAGCCTGGCACCCCTGAACTGAATTCCAGGCCCAGCCAGGCTCTGGGTAGCCACTGCCTCCTCCAGCTCAGCCCCCTCCTCAGACGCTGAAGATGGGGCTGAGGAGTGGGCCAGGACGGTGTGTTTTAGAGCTGGCCTCCGGTGTGGCCCACACCTGGCTCCGCTGAAGGGTCTGCTGTCATCTACCCACTAAGTGCCCCCAGGTGACCCCGGTGCAGGGCACAGGTGCGGTGGCTCTGCAGGTGGTGAGCTACCGGTCCAGTGTGTGCAGCTAGGGCTGAGGCCCAGCCTATTGCAGCCTGCAGGGGCGTTGCGGGGTGAGGGGGAGTCCTGGCAGCATCCAGGGCTGGGGCTGCCTGATGCTGCCTGTGGCCGCCGTAACAAAGTATCACAAATTACCAAAACCTGGTGGTTCAGACAACAGAAATTTATTCTCTCATAGTTCTGGAGACCAGAAGTTCAAAATCAGGGTGTCTGCAGGGCCACATTCCTTCCTGGGGGCCTGGGGGAGAATCTGTTCTTTGCCTCTTCCAGCTTCTGGCGGCTGCTGGCATTCCTAGGCTTGTGGCTGCATCCCTGCAATTTCAGCCTCTGTGGTCACACGGCCTCCCTCTTCTTTGTGTCTGTTTTATAAGGATATATGTGATTACATTTAGCACCCACCTGGATAATCCAGGATAATCTGCTCCTCTCAAGATTCTTAATTTAATCACACATTTGCCATACAAGGTAATATTCACTCTTTTTCCATATAAGGTAGTATTCACAGGTTCTGGGAATTAGGACATGGACAAATCTTTCTCAACCCACTACACAGGATGACCCCCACCTGCGCCCACCCCCTCCCCAGGGTTCAACTTTTCCGCGGAGTCGGTGGCCAGGCCTGAGGGGAGGGTGAACTTGTACCATCACCTCGTGGAGACGCTCAAGTTTGCTAGGGGGCAGAGGTGGCGGCTGTGGGACCCTCGAAGCCACCCGGAGGTCCAGGTGAGGTACCCTGAGCTGGTGGAGAGCCCCCTTCCCTGCCCCAGGGCTCAGCATGAAGGGAGGGTCAGGCCAATGGGTGCTCCGTCCACAGACCCTGAGAGCCTGGCGGGTGAGGCTGGAGGGATGTGTACACAGTTGGTTCTAGAACAGGATGGCCTGGAAGTGGCCCAGAACAGGGAGGGTGCAGCAGTCTGGGTATTGAAGGGAGCCCTGGAGGGGCAGGTACGGGAGGGCAGTGGTGGCGCTGCGTCTCTGACACCCTTAGGGGACCTTCTGCTCTGTGACCCCACCTGACCTCTCACTGACCTCGTCACCTGTCTGCCCACCCCAGAACGCCTCCCAGGACCTGCTGGGGGAGGCTCTGGCCCAGCACATCCACCAGCAGATCGACACCCGGGGTGACCACCAGCTCAGCCACTACAGCCTGGCCGGGACCTGGAGCCACAGGATGGGCACGGCCCACGTATCCGTGCTGGGGGAGGATGGCAGCGCTGTGTCTGCCACCAGCACCATCAATACGCCGTACGTGGGGCTGGGGGCAGGCGGGCAGGCCCCACTCCATTCCCTAGACCTCAGCCCTCCAACCCCAGCCTGGCCTTCCAGCACCTCCCTGGCTGTGTCCATCGAGTGGTACCTTGTTTTTCCCTTTCCTGTGTCAAAAGGGTCCTACACGCTGACACCTCTGGCCGAAAAGGCTGCTGATGGGGTGACCCTGAGCCAGGATGAGGACGGGTCTTACAACCAGGAGGATGCCATGGTGGGGGGCAGGGCCAGGGAGGGAAGAGCAGTTCCAGGATACTGGAGGGCAGCTGCTGAAACGAGGGGCTTCTGGAGGGCTGGGGCACAGCCCATGTGTGTTGGGAGCCCACGGCCCGCGCCCAGCTCTACCTCTGTCCACAGCTTTGGAGCCATGGTGTACTCACCGCGCACGGGCATCATCCTCAACAACGAGCTCCTGGACCTGTGCTGGAGGCACCCGCGGGGCTCCGGAGTCACCCCACCTCCTGGTGAGCACAGTGCCTCCGGGCGAGAGGAGGGAAGGCGGGAAGGCCAGGCAGGCCCAGCAAAGAGACAGGAATGGAGGAGGCAGCCCCAGGGGGTGCTGGCTCAGAAGCGAGGCTGCACTGATACCCGTCCGGCCTCCAGTTCCAGGTGAGCGGCCCCCGTCATCCATGGTCCCCTCCATCTTGGTCAACGCAGCCCAGGGGTCGAAGCTGGTGATCGGTGGGGCTGGCGGGGAGCTCATCATCTCTGCTGTGGCCCAGGTGAGTCTGGGGGCTCCTGGATGGAACGTGCCCTCACTGGGCCGCCCTGTTGTCCTGGCTGGGCGGCCCTGTTCTGGGAGGGGTTGGGGAGGGTGGCTGGTGCCCCTCCCTCCCTTCCTGCCTGCATCCTTCTCTCCCCCACCAGGCCATCATGAACAAGCTGTGGCTGGGCCTTGACCTGCAAGCTGCCATTGCGGCCCCCATCCTGCATGTGGACAGCAAGGGCCGGGTAGAGTACGAGCCCAGCTTCAGCCAGGTGAGGCCGTGGGCCAAGCCACCTCTAGGCGGATGCCTCAGCACTTGCCTTCAGAGCCCCTGGTGGGGCCTCAGCTTTTGAGTGTGCCCAGTGCACTTCGGCTTTGGGGGCCACCAGGAGTTGAGAAGCTCCATGGGGGAGGCAACAGGCGGCTGGTCTCTGCGGCAGGGGACAGGGTGTTTGTTGTTCACGTGACTCCCAGAATGAACTCCCCTGCACCTTGGTCCCTGATCTTTCTGGGCCATTCTCTCCGGAAGCTACTTTCCCCAGCTGAGGCCTCTCAGACTCTCCCTCATGGTGATCTGCTTCCTTGTGTGATCTGCAGCTTTTCTCTGTGGGTTTACTTCGAAAGGAGTCTATTATTCCTGGGAGTCTGCAGAGGGATTTCCCTCCAGGGCACTGGGTTCTTGGTTCCCCACACAAGCAGGCCCAGGAGATGAATTCTCTTGTGGGACTCCCAGCCCCTCTCCTCTGCCTGGGCAGGTAGCTGGCCTCCTTGGAAGGTCTCTGGGCTGGCAGATGCCCTCACTAGGGCCCACTCCAAACTTCATGCCCAGGGTCCATTCAAGCAGCTGGGGTTCAAGGTCATCAAAGCTGCCTTTCCTAAGCTTCTCTGGTCTCAAGGCCACCTCCCAGGGCCCTTGAAATTCTGAGGACCACAGAGTGAGGGGCCTTGAGTCCAAGGGGGTGTGTAGTCCTGAGAACCTTGGTCTTTGAGCCTGGAGACTAAGGACCTCAGCCCGTCAGGCCCAAACTCTCAGAGTCCGAGGCCCGTCCTCCCAGCCTCCCTCCCTCCCTGTGCAGGGTCCTCCCCGTGGCAGGAGGACTTGATGCTCTCCCAAGACTCATCCTCTTAGGCCCTTCTCCGTGACCTCGACTGAAGGTCTTTACTCTGTGAACACCATTCTCCAAGGACCTCAACTCTGAGAATTTGGACCTGACAGGCTGGAATCCAGAAAACCCCAAGCCCACGGCCCTCAGCTCCCTAGAAGGTTAGAGTGTTGGCCACACAGGTCAGGGCCTCCCATGGAGAACACCTGAGGCACTGGGTGGAGACCTTGAGTCTCCAAGGGCCCTCAGAGCCAAGGCCCAGGCCTGAGGCCAGGAGGGTCCTTGTTCCTCAAGGCCTTGGAGTTTGGCCACTATGACCCTAAGGAACAGTCTCCGAGGACCACAGGTCCTGCCGTGACTGTGACGAGCTGGGCCTTCCACCCTAAGGACACTAGGTAATTAGCGCGTCAGGCAGAGATACACCCAAGGCCATAGCACCTGCAGACCTCTCCGTACCTGTGACTCAGGTCCTGGAGGCCCTGGTCCT
Organism: Kogia breviceps; assembly: GCF_026419965.1. Classification (NCBI taxonomy): domain Eukaryota; kingdom Metazoa; phylum Chordata; class Mammalia; order Artiodactyla; family Physeteridae; genus Kogia; species Kogia breviceps. Next base: position 65,063,002 of record NC_081324.1, on the reverse strand, counting down.
GGGGACTGCAGGGTACCTGGAACTGAGGGCCCTGGTGGGCAGGGGTCCTTGGCCTTAAGTGGGAATGGGGGGCCTGAGTAACACAGGTCTCTACGTGCCAGGATCTGTGTGAAGAGTTGCAGACTGGCAAGTGTGGGGACCAGGCCCCGAGGCAAGGTACTCAGGCCCTCAGACACCAACCCCTGGGCCCTGATGCCCTCCAATTCCACACACTCACCGTCTCAGACCTGAGCCTTTACAGCCCATGCTCGGAGTGCCTCACCCTTGGGGACTGCTGGTGCCTGTAGCCTGGGGTCCACGTCCTTGGACTCATGGGTGTTCAGAAGCCTCCAGCTGACTCCTCCACCAGTGGGGCCCTGGAGAGTCTGGGACCCCCGTCTTCTCATGCTGGTGTTGAGATGGCAGGTCCTAAGCCGCCAACAATGCTGGCACCAGGGCCATTCCTCCTCTCCAGGGCAGGAGCCAGATGTTGAGTTGGGCCCTTCTTATGTATGGGTGACCTGGGACTCCAAAGGGCCCAAGGTCTGCCTTCTAGAAGACTTTGCTTTCAAGGTCCTCAAAACGTTGAAAGCTATCTTCTCCACAGAAGCCCTTGGACTCCTTGGTTGTCATGTTGAGGGCCCCTGGTGTCCTTGATCCAGGACAGAAGTGAACCTGCATCTCAGCTTCCTTCTAGTTCGGGCGATGTCCTCCTGTCATATCCCCTGGAACCCAGGCTTCTCCTCTGGGGCCTCTGGAGTGGGAGGCCATAGACTCCATGCCTGCAGACATGGCTGCGTCCAGCGCCCCTCTATCCTCTCCCAGACTGCCCCTGCCAGGCCTGCCTCCTCGGCCAGGGTCCTCAGCTCCCGGCCTGGGTCCCAGCCCCTCCATGACCAGCCTTCTCTCCTCTCCAGGAGGTGAAGAAGGGGCTCCAGTACCGGGGCCAGAACCAGACCGAGAGGCCCGTTTTCCTGAACGTGGTCCAGGCCGTGTCCCAGGACGGGGCCTGTGTGCACGCTGCAGCGGACCCCAGGAAGGGTGGGGAGCCCTCAGGCTACTAAAGAGGCTGCTCCCTCCCCAGAGCTGGGATCCTGCCCAGCACGCATCCAGGTTGGCCTGGTCCATGGGACCAAGGGCTCCGGCAGAATCTGGACCCCTTGGCTGGATGGTCAGCCTGGGGCTTCAAGAGGTGGGGACAGCCCAGCAGATGGACGGCTGTGGAGGCCGAGTCCTCCCCTCCCAGACCCCCTGTGGCCCTGCCCTGACCCCTCCAACCTCCCCAGGCCTCTCACCCAGGACTGTGCCCCCGCTCCCCGAAGCCCCATTCCCCACCTGTGTATCTTCCAGTCCAAGATTAAAGAAGAGGCTGCACCATGCCTGATTCAGGGTCGAGGTGGGGAGGGGACCTTCAGAAAGCACGTGCAGTAAGCTGCAGCCCTCCATACACACCACCACGGAGCCAGGGAAACCAGACACGGGCTGGGCCTTCTCCAGGCCGCCCCTGGACACTTGCTGGGGCTCCGCACATGGCTGCCTGGACCCACCCGTGAGGAGGAAGGCAGGGGTGTGGCCTGGGGGCACCTGTCCCTGGCTCCTGGGGGTCCTTGGCCCAGGCCCGTCCTGGAACTTGTCCTCTGTGCCAGGAAAAGGCTGGATGAAGCGAGACCTAAGCCCTCCCCAGCCCCCAACTCCAACATGTTCTCACCCTCAGCACTCTTGACATTTTGGGTGAGTCATTCTTTGCGGCGGCGCTGTCCACGCACTGTAGGTGGTGGAGCAGCATCCCTGGCCTCCCCTTGCTAGATGCAGCATCACCCCACCCCCACAGCCAGTCACCAAACCACCCCCGATTGAGACCCACAAGCCCCCAGCCACTGTGGATGGCTTTGCCAGCTCCTGGGTGTGCCACCCTCCCTGAGGGGGTCCTGCCCCATGTTGAGTCCTGGGAGCACTGAGAGTTCCTGTTTCACCCCAAACATCCCACAGGGGCGTACCTCCTCCTGGAAGGGCGCCACTACAGATCCATCACTTCCCATTCTGCCCGGAGTTCAGTCGCACAGGACGGGTTGGGTGTTGCTCCTGTGCCTGCTGGGACAGAGCACTACACACTGAGGGCCTTCGGACAATAGAAACCCTCGCCGCAGTGCCTCCCAGCTGCATCCCCATAGCATGATAACGGTGTCCCTGCACTCCTTACTCACCCTCTGCCATCCCTGGGACTCTCACCGACCCCTGGAGCCTCAGTTACCACTTGTGAGCTGATGGGTCCCCGCCCAGGCTCTAGCCCAGGTTTCTGGACCGTCAGACTCACATACCCACTCACCCACCCACCCACCCACCTCCCACCTCCAGAGCACCTGGGATCCACAGACACCTTGGACTCAACACACCCAACCAGAAGCCAGCTCTGAGGCAGCCGGAAGTTCTCCGGTGCCCCCTTCTTCCCCCTCCATGATAGTCACCCAGTCCTCTCCCTCCATCTGCGTGGCTTGGCCTTGGTTCCATCTCTTTGTCCCTTTCTGCCTCCTTGCCGCTGCCACAGCCTCAATCCACTCCCTACTCATGACAGTGATGAGCCTTAGAAAATGCATACCTGATCCTGCCATGAGGCCACACAGAGCCCTCCTTGGCTCCTGGGGGCCCCTGGAGGAAGCCCATTCCTCTCGCTCCCTGCTCATCCCACCCTAGGTTACTTGCCCGGCCCCTGCCCACATCCCTCCTGGACCACAAGCAATGCCAACCAAGATGCATTCCCAGCCCAGTTAGCAACTCTTACAGCCTCTTTAAACATCTTGTTACACAGAAGAAATCAAAGCGGTATCTTCAAAATAACATTCACATCAATACAGATCAGCCCCCACAGAATATAGCTAAAGCAGGGCTCAGAGGAAAATATACTGCCTTAAATAGTTACATTAATAATAATCAAAACAAATAAAGTATCTAACATACAAAGTTAGTAAAAGAACAATCAGAACAGTAAGGAAGGCAAGAGGAAGAATTTAGTAACAACTGAAGCAGAAATTGATAAATTTGAAGTCAGAAGAACAGATCTTTGAAAAAGATATATAAGCTATTAGCTAGCCAATCAGTAAAAATGAAGGATGTGTAAATACACACAAAAAAGAAATGCGAACGGGGAAATAACCTAAGCTACAGAGGAAGTTAGAAATACTAGAAAATATTACTCATTTTAATAAAAATAAATTTGGAAACTTGACAAAATAAATTACTTTCTAGAATGATATAAGTAGAATTGTGATACTTAACACATACGAAAAACACTGCCACTTATCTGAAATTCAGATTTAATTGGGCAGACTTTATTTTTATTTGCTAAATCTGGCAACCTTAAGTATAAATGACAAACGGGTCAAAGAAAGAGCAAAGGTCTAGACATGTCAATGATCTCAAAAAAAACCTGAGAATGTGGCAGGAACACTGGCCTACCTCAAATGCCCTTCTGGAAAGTTTCCCAGGCAAAGTGTGTCCTGCCAGTAGGATCAGAGGCCTCTCTTGCCAGTTAAGCCGCCACAGTGTAGAGCGGGGAGGAACATTTCCCCATTCACTTTATGAAGTCAGCATAGGGCTAGCCCCAAACTTGGCAAAGCACACCAAAGACCAATTGTGTTTGGGAAACAACACAAAACTCCTCAAACAAATACAAGCAAGGAGATTCCAAGCAACACATTCAAAAGGACAGGGTGTCTGGGTGGGGCTGACACCATTACTGCTGGGAATGTCCATGAGAGGGACTTGTACTCCTCTTTCACCAGAGGAGAAAAATCAGAGTCCTCTCCATGGAGAGGCATTTGACAAAATTCAACACTCATTCTTGATTTTTTTAAAAAAACAAAAAACCCCACAAACAAAACAACAACAAAACACTGAATAAAATGGAAATAAATGGATATTCCCTTAACAATGAATAAATATCTCAAAACAACAGTAACATCTGTTGGATACCGACCATGGCTAGGTGCTACTCTATTGCTTTACATGTATTAATTCACGTAATTCTCCCTAATGAAAGGGAGCTATGATGAGCCCCATCTTACAATGAGAACACTGACGTACTAAAGCTCCCAGGGCCCTGTGGAATAAGTGCCAGAGGTAGAAACTGGGGAGACGGATGGAGAAAATGAGTCTTGACCCCTACCTCATACCATATACAGAAATTAATTCGAGATGAATCTTAGGCCTAAATGGGAAAACTAAAATAAATGCCTGGGCAACCAGTCCAGAATCATTTATCATAAAGACCTTCATTTTCCTCATTGAATTGCATCAGTGCTTTTGTGAAACAAACAAAAAAACTCAAGTAAACCAAGCTATCAGATTTTAAAACACACTGTAAACATACAGTAGGTTAAAACAGCATATGAATAAACCTCAGAAATCAATCAACCACAACACACAGTTCACAAAGAAATGCAAATATATGGGAATTTTGTCTGCTAAAAGAGCTTTTCGAAGCAGTAGGAAAAAGATGAATTGCTGACAATCAGTATTAGAACAAGTGGGTAGCCACCTGGAAAACAGTAAAGTGGGACCCTGGCCTTTTATTTATACCAAATTAAATGCCAGTTGGACCAAAGATTTAAGAGTTAAAAATAAAACCATGCAAATATTGTAAAAAAAATGGGAGAAACTTTTATTTATGTTCGTAGAGTGGGAAGTCCTTTTTTAGGCATGACATAAAATCAAGAAACCATATTAAAGGGACTTCCCTGGTGGTCCAGTGGGTAAGACTCCACACTCACAATGTAGGGGGCCTGGGTTCGATCCCTGGTCAGGGAACTAGGTCCTGCTTGCTGCAACTAATAGTTCACTTGAGGCAACTAAAGATCCCAGTGCCACAACTAAGACCTGGCGCAGCCTAAATTAATTAATTCTTTTTAAAAAGAAGCCATACTAAGGAAAGGATAAATTGGGACTTCCCTGGCAGTTCAGTGGTTAACACTCTGCCCTTCCAATGCAGGGGGCAGGTTTGATCTCTGGTCGGAGTACTAAGATCCCACATGCCATGCAGTGTGGCCAAAAAATTTTAAAAAAAGGATAAATTTGAACGCATAAAAATTTAAAATTTTGATGTGAAAAATATTTCAAAAGACCAATGAAAACCTTGCGGAAAGACAGTTTCAATATGTGATCTGGGGCTGGTTACTTTAATATTTAAATATTTAATATCAAAGACCAAGTATCCATTAGAAAGATGCACAGGGATATGACTCATTAGACCACAGAAAGAGAACTACAAATCGCCATTTCAACGTATAAAAAATAGCTCAACCTCACTGATAAATGCGCCAATTAAAAAAAACAATGAGATCCACAGGGACAAAGCAAATGGCTCCAGCCCAAAGGCTTCCTCTGTGAACGCTTCCAAACACTGATGGAACAAAAAACACCAGTCTTACACAAACTCTTCCCGAGAACAGAACAGAGAAAACACTGCCCAACTTTTAATAAGGCCACCATAATCCTGAGAACAAAACCTGACAAAGACACTTCATGAAAGAAAAGTAGAGGGTGATTTCATTAATGCACAGAGATGCAAAATTCCTAAATGAAATCTGAGCAAGCCAAATTCATATATATAAATTCATCACTATCAATTTGGGTTTATTCTGGGAATGCATGATTGGTTGAACATTATAAAATCAAGCAATGCAATTCACTGTATTAACATACTAATAGAATAAAGAAGAAAAGTCATTCACCATCTCAATAAATGCAGAAAAGCATTTGATAAAATTTGCCAACTTTCACAATAAAAAGTCTCAGTAACTAGAAATAGAAGAAAACTTCCTTAATTTTATAAGTTGCGGCTACAAAATCCTACAGTAAACATCATACTTCATGGTAAAACATACAAGCCTTCCTTTTGAGATTGAGACCAATTCCTTTTGAGATGGAAACATGCATTGCTAGCTTTCATCATTTCCTTTCCACACTGAAAGAGAAGTCCTTGCCAGGGCAATAAGGTAAGAAAAAAGAACAAAAGGTATAATTGGAAAGGAGGACATAAAACTGTCAATATTTGTAGATACTTAACAGGTAAACTGTTAGAAATAAGTCAATTGAACAAGATCACTGGAATCAAGGAAAATATAGAAAAATCAATATTTCTACATCATTCACAAATAGAAAACACTTTTTTGAACTGAAATCACTTACAATAGCATTTAAAAAAAAATCCACGCCTAGAAGTAAAACTAACAAGTATCCAAGACCTCTACACTGAACACTGCAAAATATAACTGAAGAATTTGAAGAAAATGAATAAATGGAGGATTATACTACATTCATGGACTAGAAGGCTTAGTGCTGTGAAGATGCCAATTCTCCCCACATTCACCTATAAATCCAACGCAATCCTAATAAAAATCCTCATAGGTTTGTGTGTGTGTATGTGTGGAAATTGGCAAGATGATTCTAAAATTCATATGGAAACACCAAGGACCAGGACTAGCCCAGGCAATCTTGAGGAAGAACATGAAGGAGAGGGACCTCCCTGGTGGTCCAGTGGTTAAGACTCCAAGCTTCCAATGCAAGAGGCCTGGGTTTGATCCCTGGTCAGGGAACTAGATCCTGCATGCCACAACTAAAGATCCCACGTGCTGCAGCTAAAGAAAAAGATCCTGCATGCTACAACAAAGATCCCACATGCTGCAACTAAGACCCAGTGCAGCCAAATAAATAAATAAAAATAAAATATTTTTTTAAAAAAGGAAAGATATGGCCAATTAAAAAATAAAGAACATAAAGGAGGACTCACATTACCAGATGTCAGGAACAAGCTATGGTAATTAAGGCAATTTGGTATTGGTGCAAAAATAAACTGGGCAGGGCTTCCCTGGTGGTGCAGTGTTTAAGAATCCACCTGCCAAAAAATCTTCCAACAAACAAAAGCCCAGGACCAGATGGCTTCACAGGCGAATTCTATCAAACATTTAGAGAAGAGCTAACACCTATCCTTCTCAAACTCTTCCAAAAGATAGCAGAGGGAGGAACACTCCCAAATTCATTCTATGAGGCCACCATCACCCTGATACCAAAACCAGACAAAGACGTCACAAAGAAAGAAAACTATAGGCCAATATCACTGATGAACATAGATGCAAAAATCCTCAACAAAATACTAGCAAACAGAATCCAACAGCACATTAAAAGGATCATACACCATGATCAAGTGGGGTTTATTCCAGGAATGCAAGGATTCTTCAATATACGCAAATCAATCAACGTGATACACCATATCAACAAACTGAAGGAGAAAAACCATATGATCATCTCAATAGATGCAGAGAAAGCTTTTGACAAAATTCAACACCATTTATGATAAAAACCCTGCAGAAAGTAGGCATAGAGGGAACTTTCCTCAATATAATAAAGGCAATATATGACAAACCCACAGCCAGCATTGTTCTCAATGGTGAAAAACTGAAACCATTTCCACTAAGATCAGGAACAAGACAAGGTTGCCCACTCTCACCACTCTTATTCAACCTAGTTTTGGAAGTTCTAGCCACAGCAATTAGAGAAAATAAAGAAATAAAAGTAATCCAAATAGGAAAAGAAGAAGTAAAGCTGTCCCTGTTTGCAGATGACATGATACTATACATAGAGAATACTAAGGATGCTACCAGAAAACTACTAGAACTAATCAATGAATTTGGTAAAGTAGCAGGATACAAAATTAATGCACAGAAATCTCTGGCATTCTTATACACTAATGATGAAAAATCTGAGAATGAAATTAAGAAAACACTCCCATTTACCATTGCAACAAAAAGAATAAAATATCTAGGAATAAACCTACCTAAGGAGACAAAAGACTTGTATGCAGAAAACTATAAGACACTGATGAAAGAAATTAAAGATGATACAAATAGGTGGAGAAATATACCATGTTCATGGATTGGAAGAATCAACATAGTGAAAATGACTCTATTACCCAAAGCAATCTACAGATTCAATGCAATCCCTATCAAATTACCACTGGCATTTTTTACAGAACTAGAACAAAGAATTTCACAATTTGTATGGAAACACAAAAGACCCTGAATAGCCAAAGCAATCTTGAGAACGAAAAATGGAGCTGGAGGAATCAGGCTCCCTGACTTCAGACTATACTACAAGGCCACAGTAATCAAGACAGTATGGTACTGGCACAAAAACAGAAATATAGATCAATGGAACAGGATAGAAAGCCCAGAGATAAACCCACACACATATGGTCACCTTATCTTTGATAAAGGAGGGAAGGAAACACAGTGGAGAAAAGACAGCCTCTTCAATAAGTGGTGCTGGGAAAACTGGACAGCTACCTGTAGAAGATGAAATTAGAACACTCCCTAACACCATACACAAAAATAAACTCAAAATGGGTTAAAGACCTAAATGTAAGGCCAGACACTATCAAACTCTTAGAGGAAAACATAGGCAGAACACTCTATGACAGCGATCACAGCAAGATCCTTTTTGACCCATCTCCTAGAGAAATGGAAATAAAACCAAAAATAAACAAATGGGATCTAATGAAACTTAAAAGCTTTTGCACAGCAAAGGATACCATAAACAAGACCAAAAGACAACCCTCAGAATGGGAGAAAATAGTTGCAAATGAAGCAACTGTCAAAGGATTAATCTCCAAAATTTATAAGCAACTCATGCAGCTCAATAACAAAAAACAAACAACCCAATCTAAAAATGGGCAGAAGAACTAAATAGACATCTCTCCAAAGAAGATATACAGATAGCCAACAAACACATGAAAGAATGCTCAACATCATTAATCATTAGAGAAATGCAAATCAAAACTACAATGAGATATCATCTCACACCGGCCAGATTGGCCATCATCAAAAACTCTAGAAACAATAAATGCTGGAGAGGGTGTGGAGAAAAGGGAACACTCTTGCACTGTTGGTGGGAATGTAAAATGATACAGCCACTATGGAGAACAGTATGGAGGTTCCTTAAAAAACTACAAATAGAACTATGACCCAGCAATCCCACTACTGGGCATATACCCTGAGAAAACCATAATTCAAAAAGAGTCATGTACCAAAATGTTTATTGCAGCTCTATTTACGATAGCCAGGACATGGAAGCAACCTAAGTGTCCATCAACAGATGAATGGATAAGGAAGATGTGGCACATATATACAATGGAATATTACTCAGCCATAAAAAGAAATGAAACTGAGTTATTTGTAATGAGGTGGATAGACCTGGAATCTGTCATACAGAGTGAAGTAAGTCAGAAAGAGAAAAACAAATACCGTATGCTAACACATATATATGGAATCTAAAAAAAAAAAAAAATGTCATGAAGAGATTAGTGGTAGGATGGGAATAAAACACAGACCTACTAGAGCATGGACTTGAGGAAATGGGGAGGGGGAAGGGTAAGCTGTGACGATGTGAGAGAGTGGCAGGGACATATACACACTACCAAATGTAAATTAGATAGCTAGTGGGAAGCTGCAGCATAGCACAGGGAGTTCACCTCTGTGCTTTGTGACCACCTAGAGGGGTGGGATAGGGAGGGTGGGAGGGAGGGTGACAAAAGAGGGAAGAGTTATGGGAACATATGTATATGTATAACTGATTCACTTTGTTGTAAAGGAGAAACTAACACACTATTGTAAAACAGTTATACTCAAATAAAGATGTTAAAAAAAAATAAAATAAATAAAAAAATAAAAGATTTTAAGATAAAAAAAAAAAAAAAAAAAAGAATCCACCTGCCAATGCAGGGGACACGGGTTCGTGCCCCGGTGCGGGAGGATCCCACGTGCTGCGGAGCGGCTGGGCCCGTGAGCACGTCCGGAGCCTGTGCTCGGCAACGGGAGAGGCCACAACAGTGAGAGGCCCACGTACCACAAAAATAATATAATAAAATAAAAAAATAAAGAAAAAAAAAATAAAATAAATAAACTGGGCAATGGGACAGAAGAGAAAGTCACCTGACCTCTGACAGAGGAGACACAGCAGTCAATGGGAAAGGAATGCTGTTTCAATAAACAGTGCTGAGTCAATCAGATAGCCAGATGAAAAATGTGTATCCTGACTCCTACCTCACACCATGAACAAAAATCATTCCAGATGGTTGGCAGATCTAATTATGAAATATCACAATAATACTTTTATAGGAAAATACAGAACAGCTTTGTGACTTGGGAGAAGACACATTGTTTCTTAAACAGGACACAAAAAATACTAACTGTAAAAGAAAAAAATGGATAAACTGACCTATATAAAAATTAAGAACTTGTGTTCAACAAAAGACATTAAAATAGTGAAAAGGCAACCCATGGAATACGAGAGTATCTGCAGTGCTTATATCTGACAATAAACTCTTACCCAGAATAAAGAACTCCTACAAGTCGATTAGAGAGCTCCAGATAACCTGACGGAAAATGGGCAAAAGAATTGAACACACCTCATAAAAGAGGAGCTCTGGATGGCCAATGAACATACAAAGAAATGCACAGCTTCACTAGTTGTCAAAAAAAAACCCGCAAAATGCTACCACCATATACCCATCAGGATAGCCAAAATGCCAACAATGACCAAGTGTTGGCAAAAATATGGCAAAATGGGGACTTCCCTTGCAGTCCAGTGGTTACGACTCCACTCTTCCACTGCAGGGGGCACGGATTTGACCCCTGGTTGGGGAACTAAGATCCCACACTAATATTCCACTTCTATAAATGAAGTACAAATACAGAGGTTGTTGTTTTTTTTTTTTTTTTAAAAAAGGCAAAATGGAATTGCCATTCGCTGCCGGTGGGAACATCAACTGGTAAAACTACTTTGGAAAACCAGTATTACCTACTAAAACTACCACACTCCTACCTCATGCCCAGCAATGCTACTCCTAGGAACTTACCCAATATAAATGCATATGTCTGTAACTGACCAGGACCCTATGGGGCCTTCCTGGAATAGACCCTGCCCCCTCCAATGTCCTCCACCTGCCTCTCTGTCTATAGAAAAACTTTAGTCTCCAAGGCCTTGCCTGAGTTCCAGAGACATTTAATTGGAGAAGTGACAAATGCAGAAAGAAAGGAGAATAGCCAAGCAAGACAAAATAATAACAGTTTAGCCATTAAACAAAGTCAAGGACCTTCAGTTACTCCTCAAGGGCTACAGATAATATTCTGAGCTATGTCCTTTGAGCCATTTTGCAGATACTGAAACCCCCACCAGGTGGAAGAAGTTAACTGCATGCTGCCCACTAGCACACAGACCCCAGACTAGTTGGAACCAGAAGGATGACGATGTTGACTCCCAATTACCTCACCACCAACCCATCAGAAAAATGTCCATGACCTGACCACGCACCCTGAAACCTCCCTCCCTCGCCCTGTCTTTAAAACCTTTCCCCGAGGGACTTCCCTGGTGGCACAGTGGATAAGACTCCACACTCCCAATGCAGGGGACCCAGGTTCAATCCCTGGTCAGGGAACTATATCCCACATGCATGCTGCAACTAAGAGCTTGCATGCCACAACTAAGGAGTCCACATGCTACAACTAAGGAGCTGGCAAACTGCAACTAAAACCTGGTGCAACCAAATAAATAAATTAATTAATAATAAAATAAAACCTTTCCCTGAAAGCCATCAGGGAGTTCGGGCCTTCTGAGCATTAGGTACCTGGACTCCTTGCTTGGTCTTGCAATAAATGCTGCACTTTCCTTCAGCACAACTTGGTGTCAGTAGATTGGCTTTACTGCACGAAGGCAAGCAGACCCACGTTTGGTTCGGTAACACATCTGTGCATAAAAAGACACATACAAGAATGTTTACAGCACTAGCCATTATAGCTCCAAACTGAAAACCACCCCAAAGCACCTCAACAGGAAAATGGATAAACAAATTCATTAGCTGAAATGATACTCAGAAAAAGTACAAAACTCAAAGCAGAGCACCTCAACACGGATGAATCTCATAAACATAATATGCACAAGCAGCTAGATGCAGAGAGCGTCAACTCTAGGATTCCACCTCTGTGAAGGACAAACCAGGCAGAACTCGCCTATGGGGTGAGAAATTGGTGGTTGACCTGAGGAGGAGGGAGAGGACAGTGTCTGATACAGAAAATGTTAGGGGTGACCAGAGTGGTGGTTCACTGGGCATGTTCACAAGCTGTACCCAGAGCAGTGCACTCTCTTGCTTACAACTTATACTTTATTTAGCAGAGTTCCATCAAAGAAGCAGGGCCCACAGCATGGGAACTGGGCAAAGGGTCCCTGTAAGGCTACTGTCTCCCATGGGATGCTGCAGCCTGAGGTCCATGTGGCAGAGTCAGGAGGGAAGATGCATGGAAAGTGGAGGGAGGATCCAGAGCTGACTGGAGCCCATGAGAATGGGCTGAAGCCCACATCCCTTCTTGTTGCCAAGGGCGACAAAGGTTTCTTGTAGCAGCTGGACTGCTTTGTCACACACCTGACCCAGGAGAATGGATTGAGGGTGGACTGGGAGGAGGTAGAGTAGTTGCCTGGATTCCGCTGGTGCTGATGAGCTGGGTCAGCAGGCGTGCCACAAGGAGTGTGACCTACAACAGAGGTTGCCAATTCCCTTCCGCCCTCCCAATCCTGCACAAGAATCTCTCTTGTGGTCCTAACCCAAAACACATTGGGAAGGGAATTCCGGGAACTCCAGTCAGCCTGACTGAAGCCCCACAGTGCGTTTCACTAACTGACAAAGAGCAAAAAATCTGAAGGCTCCTTATGCTGAGGGTGTAGGGGGCCTGGCAATTGCGTAGGTTGGTGGTGAGTGTCAGCAGGTACAACTCTAGGAGGAAAACAAATGTGTCGTTTAACCAGCCCATCAGACTTCCCTGGTGGCGTGTGGTTAGGAATCCACCAACCAATGCAGGGGACACAGGTTCAAGCCCTGGTCTGGGAAGATCCCACATGCCACGGAGCAACTAGGACTGTGAGCCACAACTACTGAGCCTGCGCTCTAGAGCCCGTGAGCCACAACTACTGAGCCCACATGCCTAGAGCCTGTGCTCCACAACCAGAGAAGCCTCCGCAATGAGAAGCCCACGCACCACAACGAAGAGCAGCCCCCGCTCGCCACAACTAGAGAAAGCCAGGGTGCAGCAACAGAGACCCAACACAGCCAAAAATAAATAATATAAATAAATAAATAAATAAACAAAAATCAAAAAACCCAGCCCATCATCTTGTGTGAATTTCCCCTACAGGTGAACCTGAGCTTACTTACCAAGCACAACAGTGTTTGAAGAAGTAAAAGACTGTCCACCACCTCGGGAATGACTAAGTAAATTCCTCTGTTTGAGTTTTAAAATTTTCTAATTGTAGTAAAATACAAATAACACAGGACTTCCCTGGTGGCTCAGTGGTTAAGAATCTGCCTGCCAATGCAGGGGACACGGGTTCAAGCCCTGGTCTGGGAAGATCCCACATGCCGTGGAGCAACTAAACCCGTGCACCACAACTACTGAGCCTGTGCTCTAGAGCCCGCATGCCACAACTACTGAGCCCATGTGCCACAACGACTGAAGCCCATGTGCCTAGAGCCTGTGCTCCATAACAAGAGAAGCCACCTCAATGAGAGGCCCACGCACCACAACAAAGAGTAGCCCCCGCTTGCCGCAACTACAGAAAGCCCATGTGCAGCAATGAAGACCCAACGCAGCCAAAAACATATAAATAAAATAAATTAAAAAAAAAAACAAATAACAAAAACTTTACCGTCTTAACCATTTCTAAGGGTCCAGAGCAGTGGCATTAAGCACATTCACATGGTTGCACAACCATCACCACCACCCATCTCGACCTTTTCATCTTCCCAAACTGAAACTGTCCCCATTAACTGACAGCTCCCAGGAGTTCCCTGGTGGTCTGGTAGTTATAATTTGGTGCTTTCACTGCCATGGCCCAGGTTCAATGTCTGGTCAGGGAACTTGCCAAAAACAACAGCTTCCCATTTCCCCTCCGCAGCCCCTGGCAACCTCTATTCTACCCTCTGTCTCTGTGTATGCTCTAGGGACCTCATGTAAGTGGAATCATACAGTCTTTGTCCTTTTGTGTCTGGCTTATTTCACTTAGCATAATGTCCTCAAGATTCATCCATGTTGTAGCAGTGGTCAGAATGTCCTTCCTTTTTATGACCCGATAATATTCCATTGTACAGATAGACCACATCTGTTTACCCATTCACCTGTTGATGTACACTTAAGTTGCCTCCACCTTTTGGCTATCATGAATAATGCTGCTATGAACATTGGAAGATCCATTGAATTTTTAAAAACCTTTTGCACATAGTATTTATCTTCAACACTAATGAAAAACATAAGGCCATCTTTTCACATCTCTGCCTGTTGTGTATAGTTCAGGGGACCAATTGCTGCAACACATAGACCCCAAAATGTACTATGGCTTACTCACAAGGGAAGTTTATTTGTTCCCAAAGCAGTACTGGATGAGTGAACAGGTGGAGATGGGGAGATTCCTCCACATGCTAGGGACCCAGGTTGGCATGGCTTCCAGTCACCTGTGCCACATCGGGAGCAGGGGGAAGGGCCTAGAGGCGGTTCCCTGTGGAGGTGTTAAGGACCAGCCCTGGAACTGCCCCACCCCCTCCTGCTAGAAAATAGTCATATGACTGCACCAACTGCAAAGGGTGCTGGGGAATGTAGTCCAGTGTTTTTGGAAGGGCACCCGGGCTGTGTGGCTGCAGAGTACCTACTGGACCTCACTTCTCTAATGGCTTCTGTCCTCTGAAATTCAGCTGGAGCCAGACTCCTCCAAGAAGCACCCACCTGGCCTCCTGCTCCCACAATGCACTACACCAAACACACCCTCCTCCAGAGCAGCGTGGACCATGGGGACAGGGGTCTCCCAGCAGAGGCCTGGCCCGGGGCAGGGACCCGGTCACCTGGGGCTTTGTGGGAGGAAGCAGCCTGGCAGAGGGGTCCCTACTCCCCACATTGGTCCCTTCCCCCCACATCAGCCCCTCCCTCTGTTCAGCCAACAGGAGGCCCAAGTGGGAGGCTGGAGGGGAAGTGGTGTTTCCCCTCCTCGGGGAGCTAGAGGCCTCTGTTGGTGGGGCAACTGCCTCTGTGGTGAGGGTCCCACACAACCGCATGGTTCTCACTTTCTTGGGGACCTGGCCTGGGCTCCTTGGCCTCCCCCACCCTTTGTCCCTCACTGGCTCCTATTTCACTTCCCAGCTCTCCCATTACCTGCATTTCCAAGTCCCTGGATTACTGTCCTCCAAACCCCAACTAGTACAAGGGACAGGGGACTGGCCGCTGGGTTCTGGTGCCGTCACTCCCTGGGACTGTTTGGGGAGACCGCCTCTCTGAGGCCAGGGTGACTACCGCTGGTGTTTCTAGGGAGTCTATGCCCAGCTCCGGGATCTTGTGCCATCACAGAGGCCCTGCAGCACCCCAGACTCCCGACGGGCCCCTGGGAAAACCCCTGCCAGGTGTTGGGGCTTCCCAGCCTGGCCGGCCCCTGGCACTGGGAAGGCCTGACGTCTGGGGCCAGCGACACGATGGAGCCCCTCTCCTGCCAGGGCAGCTCCAGGGCCTGCCTTAGAGGGACAAGAGTAGGGTAGAGAGCCTGAGGGAGGCCATGCTTTACTTTCAGGATGAAGCCTGGCAGGGGAGGCACCTCTGCTGCTGCCCTCCAAGTTACTCCTCGGACCTGAGTGCACTGCCCATCCTCTGAGCCTTTGCCCAGGCTGTTCCTCTACCTGGAAAGCGCTCTGACCAATCACACCTCTGAGGCCAGTTTGGGAACGGTGACGCTGCCCCTGCCCTCCTGCCCTGACCAGGAACCTGACCCTCACCCACTGTCAAGGGCCTGGCCCGGCCTGGCTCGGCAAGGGAGGCACTGCGGTTCAGGGTGGTGGGAGGCCAGCCCTGCCTTACCTCATCTGCAGAGAGGAAAGTACCTGCCCAGGGGCCAAAGGGTGGGCCCTCAGCCCTCCTGTCCTGAGCTGGAAGCCCAGAGGTTGGGGGGAGGTGGGTAGGGTGTGGAAGGACAAGAAGCACTGACCCCATCCACCTCCACCAGAGTCTCCTCGGCACCACCCCCAGGACTCCCACCCCCCCAATCTCATCTTAGCTCTGTTCAATGTGCCCCACTGTGCACACTCCAGGAATCCCTGCAGACGGGATCTGCCACTGCCCCTGCCCAACCCTCTGCCAAAGGTGAGGCTGAGGAGGTAGGGAGGCCTGGCCTCCGATCCGAGTGGTCAGTGCCAGCTGGACGACCTTGGGTAACCCATGCAACTTCTGAGACTGGGGGACGACTTGAGGCCCCCCCCCCATCCAGATGAGGGAGATGAAGAGGTAGGCTTGCATGAACCTTGGCCGAGGTTGTGACCACAAGCCTGCTGGCCCAGCTGCACTGCTCTCCCTGATGGCCAGGGTCCCTGTGTAGCCTCCGCCTCCACTGTTCTTAGCCTCTGCTGCCCCCACGTGGCCACTCTTGGTGCTGCGGTGAAGGGGCTTCACTCAGCCTCCCACCCAGGGCTCCAGATCTCGTGGGCAACCCCCTGCCCCTCACTCCTCTCAGGCAGAGCTGCCTGCCCTGGCCAGGGGGCGCCAACCTCCAACCCCACACTCCCTGGTGCTTTCTCAATCTAACGCCTATGATGCAAATCTGACCCCATCCTACCCTGCCCAGGCCTGCCCACAGCCCCCATTCAGCACCCTTGCTACAAACGGGGCAGCGATGGCATGAGGCCTGGGCCCTGTACTAGCTTCTGGACACTCCTAGGCAAAGGGCTCAGGGACTGGGACCAGTTGGGCATCGCATTACCAGACGGCCTCTGGGGCTGTGACAGGGCAGGCTGGGGGGCCCAGGGCCAGGCTGCCAGCTTCCTTGTTCCCTACACTGGGGGAGGGTGGGCCGCCCATCCCTGTCCCTTCTCTAAGAGTGCCCAGCGTAGCACACCATGGAGAACCCTTCCCCTCCCCACCACAACGTGGTCAGTGTTCTAGATCCTACTTTACAGATGAAGAGACAGAGGTTGGGGAGAGACTGGTCCCAGGTGACCTGCCAGTGGACAAAGGCCTCAGACCCAGGTTGCTCTGGGTGCTGTGGACCGCACAGGGCAACTGTGGGACTCCCCGGAACTCAGGAACAGCACGAGCATCAGGACACCAGGGAAGGGGCACCAAAGGCTTGTTTTCTCCCCCAACAGGCAGGGAGGGGTGTTTCAGGAGATGTTCCAGAGACTTAGAATTACAAGCCTGGAGCTTAGAGGGTGACTCTCCACACCCAAGTCTGGACCCACCTACAGTCTCAGGCCAGGCCCAGGGTCTGGGAATCAAGGCAGCTCAGCCCTGGGGCTCCCTGTTGGGGCACCAGGACTCCGTATACTGGGAATCAGCATCATGGGCACAGGATCTGAAGTACTGGCCTTTGAATATCAGGTGCTGGAGTTTTAGGGCTCGGGAGACAGGCCTCAGAATTCAAAGGTACGGGGTCTCGGGCCTGGGGAATTACGAGTCAGGGGTATGTGGGGAACAGAGCCTTGGGAACTCCACAGTGATAGCTCAAGGTCCGGGTCTTTGGTGACAGAGCAGGGCACCGGGCTTTAAAGGCTCAGGTTCAGGTGTCCGTGTCCTAGGTGTATGGAGGTAGGGATTTGTGGATCCAAGTACTGGGGTGCACGTTCTTGGGAGTTTTGGAGGCTGGTCTTTGGCCCCAGGGAGGTCCTGTGTGCCCTGTGCCGCCGGCCAAGCGTGCTTCCCTCAGGGTTGCGAACCCCAGACGGCCCTGCAACACAGACTGGGTCTAGAGCAGGCCCGGTGGTCCCACCCGCGCCCCAGGGCTCCAGGAGAGCCTAGGAGGGGCACAGAGCCTAGGAGGGGCGGTCGGGGTTCTGGGAGGGCAGGTGTCTCACGTGTTGCTCTTCCTGCGGTGTAGGAGCACGTAGACGAGCGCGACGAGGGCCGCCACCACGGCCAGGCCTCCAAAGATGACGCCCAGCAGCACCGCGTAGCTCCGTCCTGGAGAGGCGGCAGGACGTAAGGCGCAGGTTGGCGCACACGTGCGGGGCGCGTAAGCGGGGCGGGCGCGTGGGCGGGGCAATGCTGGGGGTAGGCCGAGAGCTGGTGGGAGGGGCCGGTGGGTGGGCGGGGCATCCTCACCTGGCTGGCAAGTTGGGGTGGGCCGAGACCAGGTGCCATCAGCCTGGCAGGTGCTGGTCTCGGCCCCGGCCAGGCTGTAGCCGCTGTCGCAGTGGAAGTGGATAGTGGAGCCCACCAAGTACCTCATGCCCTCCTTGTGCCCGTTGGAGGGCGGGGCAAGCCAGCCACAGGACACCACTGGGGCAGGGGTGGGGCACAGACGACAGGCCTGAGCTGCTGACCACAGCCACCAGCCTGTGGGGCCGTTTCCCAGCGCCCGGTGCCCGCTACCCTCACCCACCGCCACCCTCACCAGGCTCCAGGCTCTGCACGCGAAGCAGGTGCTGCCTATGGGCCAACCGCGTGGCATTGCCCACGCTCAGGCTCCCGGTGGCCGCCACGTCGAAGTTGCAGAAATTGTTGTCCCCACACAGTTTGGCTGCCTCACTCGCCTGGCTGGGGCTGGAGGTGGTCTCCTCGGGGAAGAGGGGTAGGAAATTGGGGTCATGCTTGGGCCGGAGCAGGAAGTTTTCCACCAGGAACTTGGAGTCGTAGGTGAGCAGGGAGGAGGCGTTTTCCACAGCCCCTGGGGAGACAGCAGCAGGCCTGGCTGGTGGGAGGGCCTGGGGGCTCCCCCCAACCTCCACTGAGCACCCCGCAGCATGGTGCCCCCTCCACTCCAGCCTGTGGTCACTCACAGTCAGCCCCAAACTGGAACAGTTCTTGGGAGCTGGCACTGGGGGGCAGGACCTGGCCGCTACGCAGGGTGAAGTCGTCTGAGGGGTTGTCATTGAGTGTCCCGAGGAGGCCTCGTGTGTGGGTCAGGAACTTATTAGGCAGCAGGACTGCCACACTCAGGAACGGACCCTGGAGGCTGACCTCCAGGCTGGCCCCTGATGACAGCATGACTGATACTCTGTCCCCAGCAGCTACTGACAGAAACATGCCTGGACACAAGGGGAGCTGGGGTCAGGGCTGCCCCTGTGGGCACCTTGCCGTGACCCCAGAGCCCTGGGATGCATAGGCCGGCACCCATGGGCTCAGGGGCAGGGGAGGGCATCCCCAGGGCCCAGCCTGCTATGACACTCCACCACCCCAGGCAGTGGATCTGAGGTGCCCCGGCCCTAAAGGGAGCCCCCATACCAGGGCCGTGCGTGGGGGTTGCCTGTCAGCCCTCACGCCCTGACTCCACCTCCCCATCTGCTCCCTGGACACCTCTGCCTGCTTTCTGCCAGGGCCAGAGAGAGGTGTGGAGACCCCAGCAGGGAGGGCAGGGGAGTGGGGCCCCCACCATCCCACTCACCCTTCAGGTCCATCCAGCTTTGCTCCTTGAAGCTGAGCACCTCCTGGTTCAGCAGCACCTGCAGGGTCCCGGCCCCATCCCTCAGCCGGACCTCTACCACATCTGAGTTGCCCTCCTGGACAGCCACAGCAGTCAGCCCTGTGCCTCGGTCCTGAGAGCCTGGGATAATGGGTACAAAATGGGGTCCACTCGGCTCAGCCTCCCCCTCCCCAGGGATGACCCTGAGCCACCCAGAACCCCAGGGCCCGGCCTCACCCTCGGGCGTCATCCTGGTCTGGGCCCGTGCCTGCACCCTCAGGTCGGTCCCAGAGGCCTCCAGCAGCACGTACTCGCCGTGTCCGTTGAATGTGAAGTTGGTGTCATCGAAGGTGACAAAGTGTGGGTCCCCGAAAGCGGAGGCTGTGGAGAGCGGAGCGTCAGGCAGGTTGCCCTGGCCCCGCCCTGCCTGGGGCCCCGCCCTGGCCAGCACCTGTCCAGGCAGCACCCACCCACGCGCGGGGGCTGGTAGCTGCGGCAGTCTCTGGAGGGCCGCCTCTGCATGTAGCGGGAGCACTCGGGCGCCCAGAGGCAGCAATAGTAGAAGCTGATGACATCGTAGATCCAGTGGGAGAGGCCTGGCACGCGGGGTGGCACGCGGTATGGGGGTGCGCCCCAGTCGTGGCCGCGGTCTGGGGTGCTGCCACTGGTGGAGTCGGCTGTCAGGAGCTGTGTGCCCACCGCCGTGTAGCAGCACTGCTGGCCTGAGCCATATAGGGGGCTGGGGGCACAGACAGGTCAGGGCCGCCTTGGCATCCTGCCCCCAGCCCCCACCCCGCACCATGCCCACCGTCTCTGGGCTTACCTGGCTTGCACGGAGCGAACGCAGTGTACAGCCCCTGGGTGATAGGTGCACACGCTGCCATGCTCAATGTCACAGCCGTAGTCCGCCTGCAGAGCGGCTGGTTGCTGTCCCCTGCACTGGCTTTGGGGTCATCCCCTCCCTGGAAGCCAACCCCTCTGGGGCGCTGGGCCCTCAGATCCCAGCCTTACCTCCCAGGTCTCTACCTGCCTCCCTCTGCACTGCCTTGGATGGCATAGCCGTGTGCCTGGTGGGGGCAGCTGGCCCCGCCTGTCCCCTCGCTCCCTACTGGGGTGGGGGCTCACTTGGAAGCGGCCAGAGTCAGCCTGGGCCTGGGCCAGGGTGCAGGGGCAGTCGGGCACCTCCTCCAGGAAGTTGGGCAGCTGGTCCTCCAGCTCCTCCCAGGCCAGGCACTGAGCTCGGGCCCACGCCACAGGGTCTGCCCGGAAGTCATCGCCCAGGTGCCAGGCCAGCGCGTGCTCGTTGCTCCAGAGTGCGTGCACGTCCCTATGGGGACACACGCACACTAGGGGCCACCCTTCCTGCCCTTGGCCCTGGCTCCCCGTCCAACGTGGGGGCAGCAGGCAGAAAGGCCCCAGCCCATCTGCTACAGGGTGGCCCTTACTTCTCCCCTGCGTGGTGTTTGCTGTTGACAATGCGAAGGGCACCCACTTTCCACCTCTGGTAGTTTTGAGGTGCAGGTTTTGGTGTGAAGGTGAAGGAGCCAGAGTTGGTGATGTTTGTGGCCAAGGAGTACAGGTACGACCACGCTGCCGTCCACTCCTGGGAGTACGGCTTCCCTGGGGGAGAGAAGGCCTTGTCAGCCCCCGGGCCTGTCCGAGGAGCCCCGGGGCATGGGGGGGGCGTCGGTCTTTGGTGCTCAGAGCAGCCTGGTAGATGGGCAGAAGGGTGGACAGATGACCACCATAGGAGGCCCTGCCCTGTTTGGGGAGGGAGCCAGGCCCAGGGCTGGCCAGCCATCCAGGGGCTCAGAGAGGATGGGGCAGAGCAAGCCTTTTCTGTTTCCAGGATAAGTCTTGTATCC
Source organism: Kogia breviceps (assembly GCF_026419965.1). Classification (NCBI taxonomy): domain Eukaryota; kingdom Metazoa; phylum Chordata; class Mammalia; order Artiodactyla; family Physeteridae; genus Kogia; species Kogia breviceps. The sequence continues at coordinate 65,041,697 of NC_081324.1, read as the reverse complement.
AGGAGCAGAGAATGGCTACACCTCCTCCTAGAGCTGGTACCCAAACAGCCAGGGCTCCCCAGCTTCCCTGTGCTGCTCCAGCCAGTTCCCCTTTCTTGCCTGCACTCTTCCCACTAGGAATCCCCACCTGGATTCCCCCCACCTGGAATCCCCTTTCTCCCATCTCTGCAAGCCCCAAACTCCTGACCCCACCAGGCCCCACAGAGGCAGCCTAGGGTTACTCTGCTGGCCTCACCTGTCTCCTCGTAGCCCCACAGCTCTACGGTGATGGAGTTCGTGGGCAGAGCCAAGGTGTTCCAGGTCAGGGTGAGGTTACCCTGAGTGCTGGTGGTGCCGTAGTATTGCCAGTGGGTCTCGTTCACCAGCTGGCTCTTTTCGGACTCTGACACTTTACTGGGGTGCACTGGGCAGGGGGCAAGGGGCGGGGGTGAGGGGTGAGTGAAGGCCCGGGGCCCAGGGAGTCCAGGGGAGGAGGCCCGGGGTTCTTAGAGCTGTGGGGACCTCCCAAGGACAAAGCACAGCAGTCCCTCGGGAGCGATGCTCTCCCCCTGGTGGCAGGAAAGGGCAGGAACTGGGAGAGGCAGGGCCCTGCCCCCACCCATGCCCAGGCCTCTTTCCTCCACCTGGCTGCTCCCCTCCCCTGGCTGGCCAAGCCACACTCCCTCTGGGCTGGAACTCCTGCATGGGTGCCAGAGATGGGGAAAGGAGCTTGGGGAGCCTGCACCCAGGGAGTCAGGTAGGCATCCAGAGGGACTGGTTCACCCAGAGCAGGTGGGCCAGGTGTGCGTAGATTAGCGCCAGGGAAAGTCCCTGTGAGGGGCCTGGGCCCGGGAGGGTGCGGCCTGGTGCCTCTGGTCTGGACCAGCACGTTGGGGCTCACCAGCCAGCCAGGTGCCTGAGCGTGGGAAGGAGCGGCCATTGTCCATGGAGAGCATGAAGGGGATGCGGCCGGTCTCGTAGAGCAAGGGTGACACACAGTGCACTCGTCCGGAGGAGTCCACGAAGCCACGGGTCTGGATGCTCTCCTTAAAGCTGTGATGGTGGAGGAGGCAGGAGAGGCTGGGCCAGCGGGGGCTGACCTCTCTGAGGCTCCCAGCCTCCTCCCTGCGGAACCCAACCGCCAGCTGTCCCAGTCCTCTGTCCCGGGGGCCCCACCCAACCAGCCAGTGGGTCTGAGCCCCAGCGTGCACAGAGCCCTCAGGCCTCCCACCTGCAGATCACGCTGTCAGTGGGGTTGGACCAGTTGAGATGCTGCACCACAAAATCCTTGCCACCCATGATGGAGCCCGAGTAGGGCAAGATCTCCAGGCAGAAGTCCTGAATGTCCGAGCAGCAGCTGGCCAGGCCGAAGCAGGTCGGGTGGCAGGAGCACGGCCCATCCTGGCCTCCACAACGGTGGGAGCAGCTTCCCTGGGCACCTGGAGGAGAGGGCCCTCAGTGCCCAGCCTGGCCACCCCATGTATAGGGCCCACATCTCTTTCCCCCTGGAGCCTGTTAGAAGCATCCCCAGGAGAAAGCTGGCCAGGAATTGCACTGACCACCACGTGGACCCAGTGGAAACCCATAGGGCCCGTGGGGTGGGGTAACTCTTAGTCCAGTTGGCCTGAATGACTGGCTAGAATGAGGGGAGATTTGGGGAAATGTGTCCAGACATAAAACTTTTGGGGAGGAGCCCCTGGGCAGACTGACCCTCTGCTACCAAGTCCCATACCTGACGGCATCCTCAGATGGCTACACGTGCCTGACCCCTTGACATGGGCCGGGGACCTGTCTCCACTCCTAAAGCATCTATGGACTGGCAGCCTGGAGAAGAACCACACTGGCTTGCCGATCTGGGGTCTGGGATATGGCTACTAAGAGTCCCTTTGGAGGGTCACTAGGGGCTGGCGCCCAGGCTGAGTTTGCCCCATCTCACTCGGCTGGGCAGTGCAGGCTCACCGGTTTCGGCCCCCCACCTCGGGGGAGAAGGCCAGGGGTTCTCCCCTCCATTTAGGGGAGAGGAGGGACAGTTCCAGCAGAGGACCCAGCCAGGCCAGGAGAGGGGACGGGTGGTTTGGTGGGGGCCTGTGGGCACCCATTGCCCTGCAGCCGGCCTGGCTGTGCAGATTGGAGGGTGGAGACTGGGGTGGGGTGCAGGCCCACGTCCCATCTGGCCCTGCCCTGCCATCCCCCAAAGGGGCCCGTCAAGGGCCAGGCTTGGGCCTGAGCCAGCACTGCGGGCCCTACTTCACCCAGCATAGGACCTGGCACTCTAAATATTTACTGACTGACTGTGATGGCTTGAAGGGGTGAGGAAGGAGGCCCAGTGATGACTGTAAGTGAGATAAGTGGAAGGAGGTGTGTTGGTCCTTTCCTGAGATGGGAGATAGGCCGGGGAGGGGGCTGGGGAGCTGGCAAAAACCAGCCCAGCCCAGCCCAGCCTGGGGGCCAGGGGTCCCGGCTCTGGAGTGTGTGGCCTTCCCCTAGACTTTCTCAGGTTCAGCCCACCCTGAGAAGGACCCAGAATCCTGCCTCTGGCCAGGCAGGGGGCCCAGTGGGGCTGGAGGCTCCTCCATGTACAAACACACCCTCCATCGGGGCTCGAGGTGCAGGCCAAGGTCTCTCCTGAGCTCACCACCCCCTGGCCACCTCCCTCCCAGCCCACCACCGCCTTCTGGCTCCCAGCCAGCTTAGGGTAGGCATGGCCCAGACCCCCACATCCCTACCAGCAGCCCCTTGACCCTGGGCTCCCCAGAATTTCTTCTTATCACCCCCAGTATGATCACAGATGGCCCAATGGATAGACAGAGGCTGAGCCCAGGGAAGTTCTGTCCCGGGTCTGACTATAGCGGGCAGATGGACAGACAGGGGACAGAAGGGCAGGGTGGGGGTGTACCTGCTGCAGGCCGGCGGCCTGGTCCAGGGGCTGTCACCAGCAGCAGCAGGGCCCAGGGCAGGAGAGACAGCTTCATGGTTGCCTGCCTGTGTCTGCAGCCAGCGCAGCAGTGGCTGGGAGGTGGCGGCGACTCACTCCCCATGGTCTGGCCCCGCCCCACGCTGCCGCTCCGCCCCACCCAGGTCCCCTCTCAAAGTCCACAGGTGTCCTATGCGCTGGCAGGGCCCTACTTGCCCAGTTAGCACATTCCTAGCCCTCGGCCCGCGACTCGCAGGGAGGGGGCCCACGTCCTGAAGCCGGAAGTCCGGAGGCTGCAGCTCATACCCTGGATCCCACCCCCAGGCCTGCTCTGGGGAGCCAGGCCAGGCTCCTGAAGGGGATGGGATGCTGCAGTGGGGATGAGGCAGGGCTGTCCTTGCAATCCCAGGATTCCAGCCCCTGGGGTCCCAGGCCACAGGCCTGGCACCTCAGCTTCCCTGCAGGGAGCAGGGGGTCCCAGTTCCTCCCCACAGCCGGGTGGGGTAAGGGAGCAAGTGACTTCCTGCCAGTGCCTGCTGCAGGCCGGCTGTGTGGGCACTGGGAGAGGGCTCCCTCTCAGGAAGGGTGGGAGCTGTCAGACACAGCTCCTTGGGGATCCCCCTTGGAGGGAGGAGGGTAAGAGGGAAGGAGGAGGGGAAGGGAGAGTGGGGGAGGGGAAGGGAGAGTGGGGGAGGAGGCAGGAGGGGAAGGGAGAGTGGGGGAGGGGAAGGGAGAGTGGGGGAGGGGAAGGGAGAGTGGGGGAGGAGGCAGGAGGGGAAGGGAGAGTGGGGGAGGGGAAGGGAGAGAGGGGGGAGGGGAAGGAGGAGGGAGGGGCCTAGCCTCAGGCAAATTAACCCTGGGGGTGGGGTGGGAGCTGAGGCCAGGACCCTGGTCTCCCCTTGGCCTGGCACTCTGGGCCCCTGGGTCAGTCTGAGGGCTCCAGAGGTGCTTCCGCCTTGGGCTGGGGAGGAGGAAAGGAGACACCCTTCACGTAATCTCTTCTTTGTATACCTTCCTCCTATTTGTGCAGGTGAGGAGACTGAGGCCCAGACAGGGAGGGGGTGGTTAGGTCACCGGGAGAAGCGTCTTCTGGGAGCCTCCAAGGTCAGGGTATGGGGGGAACACAGGCCTAGGACTCACTTGGGCTCTGCCACCTGGGCCCGGGGTCTGGACAGGCAGACAGTGGCGGATTCTCAAGACGTCTGAAGGAGACAGGGTCCTGAACCCCTCAGGGAACTGAAGGTAGTGGGGCACAGGCTTTGGCCACATGACCGGCCTTGGCCATGGGGTTCGGCCAGCCTTGTTCTCTGGTGTCGGCCAGCCTTGTTCTCTGGTCACCACCGCCTCGCAGCTGCTCCAGAGAGCCGTGCTGCCACAGGTGTCGGGAGCCAGCCGCGGGAGTCAGAACCAGAAGTCCCAAGCGGATTACTGGGTGTTCAGACCACCTCTGTGAGCAGGTGCCCTGGGTGTGGGCACTGAGGTCCCAAGCCAGTCTGGGGGCCGGTTCTGGGACTCGCCCGGGCCCAGAGCACGGCTTAGGGAAGGAAGCTCCTGGGGAGGGTCCGAGGTGTCCTGCGCCCCAGCTGGGAAGGGCCCTGGGAGACGGCTAGGCTGTTCCCAGGAAGTGGGTCTGTGGACCTGGGGAAAGAAGGTGGCCACCTCCTCTCCCCAGCCTGCGCCAGAAGCCAGGAGTGCAGCATGGGGGCCCAGGGGGCTCAGCTGAGTAACTGCTGATCCCCTCAGGCCCTGCGGCCTTGAGAAGGGCCTGAGTCAGTGCCAGTTCAGCGCCCTGGGGTCCCACGTGGCTCTGCCGGGCTGCAGTGCCCAGCCTCTTGGGCCTTTCTTCCCAGGTGGTAGGGGGTGGGGGCACAGAGTCCAGCCCACGAGGGGCACAGCGCAGCAAGAAGGGTCTCTGTCCCCTCCCCGGACAGAACGCCTTTCCGAGGAGGCCCCCAGAGCAGGACCGGCCCCCAGCTGTGGGGCTGGTGGCTGGGCCCCCACAGCACGGAGGGGCTTGACACTGTGAAGGGCACGTGCTCCCACAGAACAGACGGGCTTGAAGCCAGCACGGTGGGGCCAGCATCACTCTGCTGGGGCCCCACGTTTGTATCTCGCACCGAGCCCCCCGACTCATGTGGCTGGTCCTGTCAGAGGGCGAGTGTGGTGGGAGGTCAGCGCCGCCCCCTGCCTCTCAGGCCCCTCCCCAGGGTGCCCATCACATTGGGGTGCAAGCCACCTCCTCAGCACAGCTGGGACCCTCCTGACCCTGACCCTGGAGGGACGTGCCCTCACCCCTGTGTTCCTTCCAGGCCCGGCTGCTGTCTCTCCCGGGAGCGTCTGCCCCGTGTGGCTCCCGCCTGCTCCCCGGGTGCCTGTGGGTCAGGCCCTGACCTGGCCTGGGGGAGGAAGGCCCAGAAAGCCTGGACAGGGATCGCCACCCCAGGGGACAAAGAGGCCAAGACGACTGACTGTTCCATCTTTATTAGAAAAGCAACCAGAAAAGGACCCTCCACTGCCGTGACCCAGGCAGTGCCCGCGAAAGGGTGGAAGCGGCCTCCTGGCAGGGGGCGGTCACGTTTACAAAGAAAATCACTTCATAAAAAAGGAGGCAGGCCCTGCTGGGCTCCTGTGGCCTGTGGCCCTGTGGTGGGGACACCCCGCCGGGCGGGGCGTGGGGGTGGTGGTGCATGGGTAGTGGCCCTCAGATGTCCATGTAGTCATCGTCCTCATCTGTCTCGCTCTCCAGCGAGGACTCCTGGCTCGACGTCTCCAGGACCTCCAGGGCCGGCTGGCACAGGCTCTCCTTCCTCACGTTGGCAGCCGACTGGGCAGACAGGATGGCTGACTGCACAGACCAGGTGGGGCAGTGGTCAGTGGCAGCCTGGCACCACCACCACCCCCCGCCCCCAGCCCTGTGTCCCACCCAGGACCTGCAGTCACCTTCAGCTTCTGTTTGGTCTCCTCTGAGATGCTGCCTTTGGGCGAGAGCAGGGTCGGGGTGGGCGGCGTGACGGTGATCTCAGGGGGGAACTTGGTGGTGGCCGAGGGGATGACCAGCTTTGGCATGTTGGGCAGGAGGCGTGATTTGGCCCGGCCAGGCTCAGCCTTGCCCAGGTGGCCCTCGGGTGGCTGGCCACTCCCACCACTGGGCACCTTGGAGCTGGCAACTGCGGGGTGGACCCAGTGGACTGAGCCGGGCTCTCGGCCTCCTGGGCCCCCCTGCCCCTCCCTGGCTTGGGCCTCATCCCCTGCAAACCCTGCACCACAGAGGCACCAACACGCCTCCTCTGGCAGCGTCAGACTGCCCTACCCTCTCTTAAGGCCTGTGCTGGTTGCCAGGCTCCCAGGCCTCCTCCTGTCTCTCTGCCTCCCAGAGGGCCCGGCTCTGGCTCTGGGCTGTGGGGCACCCCCAAAAGCACAGTGTCACTGGATGCCCAGGGCTGGGACACAGGCAAGCCCCACACCTCCCAGGCATGCGTGTGAGCTCTCAGACCATCCTAGTGAGGCAGGAGATAGACGAGCCCCCAGGGCGAACAGCTGGAGTTCGCTCCCTGTGGCCAGATACTCCAAGAAGAAAATAGCAGGACAATTGAGAAAGGAGGCTGGGCCCTGCCCAGATGAGAAATAACAGATCACATATTCCTCATTCTCAAGTCAAAGAGACCTTCCTGACTAGAAAGCTCCTTGGAGGTCAAAAGGGGAGAGATGCTCACTACCCATATAAGTCTCTTCCCTAGAATCCATCTTGGCTAAGAGAGGCATGCACACAGGGGAGGGTCCTGAGATATACCAAATATGGACTCGGAACCAGGCAAATCAAAATGATTGGCCAAAGGAAACCCAGAAGAAATGCCCCATATCAGTGATTCAAACTACCAGGAGGGCGCCACTCTCTCTCTGAGCCCACCTGTATGTCTATCCACATGTACTGTACACTTTTTCCTCCTAATAAACACTTTACTTGTTTCACTACTTTCCGTCTTGTGGGAATTCTTTTCTGCAAAGCTGAAGGGCCAGGGCCTTGTCACTAACCACTGGTCTAGTGGCTAGGGTTCAGCACTCTCACTGGCCGGGAACCAAAACCTTGCTTCAAGCCGCTGCAGGCTGAGGCCACCCGAGATCACTAGGACACACATTTTATTGGTTGTTCCCGCCACAGGGGGGATGCTGGGGCCCAGAGCCGGCCACTCAGCCAGCATCCACTTTCCCCTCGTGCCTCAGGATGAGCCGGAGCTGCGAGGCAGCAGTGTGGGCCGGCAGCCTCCAGGAGCCGCAGCCTGGCTGGCGTCCACATTCTTCCGCTGCTCCATGGCTTTAAAAGGAGCGGGGCTCACTCAGCCCCCATGCCCGACTCCCTCAGGCTGGCACCAGGCCCTGCTGTCCTGAGTGGGGTCTGCGAGAGGCCCCAGCCCTGAGGAGTCCCCGAGGGGCCTGGCTGGTTGAGGCGGCTGGTGGGAACGGGCTCTGACTCAGACACGGACACAGACACGACATGGTGCCGTCTGGCTCCGCCCAACCCGGCCAGCCCTCTGCCCACCCCTGACTCCTTCCCCACCAGGCCTGCCCCTCCCCTGGCCCCATTTGGGCACAGGCACTCCTCCCTCTCGGCTAGGCCACCGTGGCCTGGGCTCAGCACCTCCCGAGCTATTCCCCTCTGTGAAGCAGAGGGTGGAAGGCGGGGGAAGCGAGTGGTGTCTCGGGGCCCTTCCCTCCCCCGAGGAAGCTCTCCAGCCAGGCCTCCCCTGCCTGGCCTGCCTTTCTTGTCTACCTCGCCCCCAGGCCCACTCCAGGCCCCTCTTGTCGAGAAGCACCCGCTGACTGCTGGCCCTGGGGGCCGTGATGGGCTGCTCCCGACTGGCCTTACCCTGGCTGCAGGTGGGCTCGGCACCTGTCCGGGGGGCCGCCTCTGCTGGCCAGCAGTGCGGCTCTGCTGGAGGGCCCTCGGGGGCCGTCTTCACCTGCTCGCTGCACCGCGGTTCCTGGGGCAGGAAGCCCGTACCCTCTGCCCCTCCTGTCAGCTCTTCTCCCTCTGTGGAGACAGCGTGGCTGTGGATGATGCGCCCCCCACCCTTGGGATAGGGGCCTCCACCTCCACCATGGCTGCGCAGGGGCTCCGCTGGAACAACCACCCGGGTGGGGCCAGGCTGCTACCAGCAGGAAACCGCTCACCCCCTGTGGACATGCTATGAACCTGACACAGCGGGGGGCCCCACCCCAGCTCACAGGAGTGGCCACTGGAACTGAACAATCCAGCTAAGGACAAAGTAGAAAGAGCGGTGGCGGGCCTGGCGCCCTCCTGCCAGGCCACACCTTCCAGGCATGAGGAGGGGGCTGGGAATCGCCCTCCGTGGTGCCAGGTGGTCAGTTGGCCCAGGTGCGCCTGCCCCCAGGGCCCCCAACCACGTCTGGCCTCTTTACACTCCCATTCCTCCTCCTTCCCCTTCAGGCCCGGACTCCCCTGCCACACCAGCCATGACCCCAACACCCTGCCGCTCCCCACTTGGCCAGGAGCGGTGACGCTGGCCCCTCCCTGGCTGGGCAGGGGGACAGACGGGCCTCCTGCCTGTCAGCTCCAGCTCCTGGAGGACAGCACCTGCCCTGCTGCCTGGCCACGAGCCGTGCCCTCCCTTCTTGGTTCTGACTGCCCGGCAGTCAGGGTCACAGCCTCTTCATTCCCAGGGTCCAGCTCCACACGCTGCCACAGGCAGGGATAAGCCCCTTGGAGGCTCCAGAGCTGCCCTCCTGGGCCCCGCGGAGCAGGTGGAGCAGCAGGAATCCCGTGGCCCCGGGGCAGGAATGGGTCACTGCACTGGGCACGCACCCACCATGTGATGCAGGCCCAGTGGCTGTCTGGTCCAGGGCCTTCCATAGGTGGCAAAGCCCTGCCTGGCAGGGCCCAACACTGACCTGGAGCGGGCTGCTTGGGTTGGGGGGGCAGGCAGGGGGCTACCTTGCTGCGAGCAGTCTACAGGCCAGGCTGGCAGGAAGCGAAGTCTGCCCTCAGGGGGCAGGTATCAGTCCCTCCTGCCCCCAGGGCATGGTCCAGCCTCCCTTCTTGATGGGTGGCCAGAGGAGGAGGGACACTCGAGGCAGGGAAGTCCAGCAGAGACTCAAGCACATGGAGAGGTGCTTCCCAGGCCAGGCGGCCCTGTGAGGAGGACCACGGCGGGGCAGTGGAGGGGACCAACGGGGAGGGGACCTGCCTGGGGCCTCAGCCTTCAGGGAAGAGCTATCTGGGGCTTCCCGGGCCCCCAGGCCTCAGGCTCTGTGGAAGCAGGGGGACAGGCTGGAATCCTGAGCCATCCCTAGGCAAACTCACAGACTGGCCGCTGAGTCCCCAAGGCCCAGTGTCCTAGAGGCGCCCCTGACCCAGGCTCAGACCCTCCTTGGCTTCTCAACTGGCACGAGGCCAGCACTGTGGCCCCCTCAACCCCATCGGGCGGGCGGCACCCTGCAGAGACAGGTGCTCCCCTGCTCCGAGTCCTGATCCAGCTGGTCCCACGGCCTGGAGCACCCACTCCCCACCCCTAGAGCCCTAACCACCTCAGCAAGAGGGACCCTCAATCACTCATGGGCCAGGCACCATCAGCAGGAAATCAAGCCCTGGCCTGGGGCAGGCAGACACCCAAGGAAACAGGGAGGTGAGCAGACGGCGGCAGCGATGGGTAGTGTCAGGGCCCCTCTGGGGGGACGCACAGTGGAGGAACTGAGGCCTCCAGCCAACAGCTGGCGAGAACCTGAGGCCACCAACAACGTGAGAGCGCCCAGGGGACCAGCTGATGGCCTGACGCCCCCGAAGTTCTGATCCTCTGGGGCAGGAGTCAGGCGGGGGCGCCGAGAGGCCAAGAGACAGCAGCCAGGTCTTCGTGGAGTGAGTGGCTTCCCCAGGTCGTGGATGGTCATTGCAGCCACCCTGTGAAGTCACCCCCAGCAAAACCCGCCTGTAGGGCCGTGCTCACCATCTGCCACCGTTGCTCTGCCGGGTGTGGACACCGAGACACATGGGACAGCAGAGAGGAGGGGACACCCAGGCCACTGGGTGGAGCCGCACCTGTGGCCCTTCGGCCTCAGAGGCTCCTCCCTAAACACTAGGCTGCAGGGGCTACCCCAGGGGAGGTGACTCTCTGAGGCCATGGCCAGCACCACTGTGACTGGCTGGGTAGAGGGTCCCTGTACTTCCCCACCTTCAGAGCAAACTAGGGACCCGTGAGGTGGGGGGCCTGGGCCCTCAGCCTCCATCTGGGCAGAGCAGCCTGTGGGAGCAGCGCTCCTGGTCACGACTAACTGGGCTTCCAGGTCTGGCTCCGGCCGGGCACTCCTGCTAGGGCTGACTGTCCCCTTGTTCAGATGGGTCAGGAGATGACATGGTCGAGCCTGCATGGCAGACAGTAGCACCCCAGCTGTGGCCCTCCATGTCGATGGCTCCTGGTGGACAGGTGAGCCTGGCCTTCGGGGACGAGCAGGGATGTGCAGGAAGGTGGGAGCCCGGCCCCAGGTCCGCAGAGCAAGGAGGAAGAGGTGCAGAGTGTGTGTGCGTGTGTTTCTCCTGAAGCGTCTGCCCTCCCTGGTCTGCTGGCTGCCCCTGCCCACGGGCTGCCGTTCCCATTCCCAGTGGCATCTAGATTTGGAAGGAACTGGGGCTCCTTCCTGCCGACAGAGCCCCCAGTCCCATCCTTCTGCAGCCCCCTCCTCAGCTTGGCTGGCTTCCATCTGCCTCGCCCTGGGGGCACAGTGGCTGGGCAGGTCTGCCCCACAGCCCAGCAGGCACCCGGGACTGCTCACAGGCCTAAGAGGTCTCATGTGCATTGGGGTCAGGACCCCCCTCCCCACTCCTGAATCCTCGTGGGAGGAGAAACATGGTGAGGTGGGTGCCGTGAGGGTGGGGTGGGGTGGAGACAGCTTCTCAGGGATCACCAGGCTGGAGGCGCCCACACTCTCCATGCAATAAGCAGGACTTGCCGCTGGCTGGCAATGGGGTCTGGGCCCTGCTCTGGCCCAGCTGGGCCTCACCACCAGCTGAAGGGGACGGGACTCACCTGGGCCCAAAGAGGACATGCTGGGGGTGGCCTCGGGCCTGCGTGGCCGTGGGGGCCCGGGATCCTTGGACGGGTCTGAGGTACAGGCTGACGCCGAGGGAGGACAGGTGACAACAGCCGGGGCGGCAGCCTGCGCAGGACGAGGCTTGGTGTGGCCATCGCTGGGCCTCTGGGGGGTGTCTGCCGGCGTGGGGTCGGAGGCTGCAGGGGCCACAGCTGTAGGGAAGAAGTTCTCTCGGCTGTCCTTAGGGTGCTTTGGGGTGGTGGGCGTGTCCCCTGCAGCCTGGGAGGACAAAGGGGAGGTGAGAGAGGCCAGCTGGGCAGGCCTGAGTCCCCGCTATTCCCCAGGACACCTGTCACGGTGCCCCGCTCTGGGCCCCAATGCTACCAATGAGGCCCATTCTGCCAACTCGGGACACCGCTGGGGGCCCAGAGTCCCTCCCTAGGAGAACGTCCAGGCCACGCTGGCAGGGGCTCAGTGGAGGGGCATCAGGCTGGCCGGGATTTTCACCCTCCCACTCCTGGGTGCCAGTCTGGGAGGAACATGCCAGCCATGAGCCGGGGCACAGGTTGGTGGCCCCCAAGAGGGAACTGCAATACGGGAGGTCAGACTTGGAAGGTAACTTCCCAAGGTCACTGGCGGAGGGGTCCTGAGACAGCCGGGATGACACCGCAAGAGTCAGCTCTTGGGCGTTGTGCAGCCCCAAAGCCACAGCACCTGAGGCGGCCCCAAGCGTGGCCCCTGCCGGCAGCCTGGCCTCAGCTGCCCCGTGGTTCCCCCACCATGGGCCGTCGGTTCTCAGGGAGCGGGGCCGTCGGTTCTCAGGGAGCGGGGCCCTTCGGGGCCTCCCCCTCTTCGTGCACACAGTTCCCTCTGCCGCTAGGCCTTTTCCACTTTGCACCTGAAGCCCACTCCCCAGGTGGTGTGACGGCCACGGCTCCCTGAGAGCAGCTGTGAGGTGGGGCAGGGGCCCCGCGTGGCCTCTGGCAGCATAGCTGAGGGTTGCACCCCAGTGCCTGAGCCACGCCCCAAGCGGCAGGCCACCAGCCCCAGGCCCACCATACTCTTTGAGCCAGCCCACACCAGGGCTGGGGGGACCCCTGCCTGGGACTGCAAGTGCAGGAGCCTCAGCCCTGCTGGGGGCACCTCGCTCCCCGGTGACCCTGTCTCTTCTGACATTTGTTCTGCTGGAGATGCCCCATCCCCAGCTTCACGGGGTGCGGTCACCCCGGTGACTCTGCTGTGCAGTGAGCATCTGGGATGAGCCCAGACCTCCAGTGGAAGGGTGGGCAGGACAGAACCTGTCTGTCGTGGGCAGACACATGGGGAAGGTGGGTGCTGTGTCCCTGTCCTGCGGGAGCCACGGGTGATGGCACTCAGCCTCTAATTATGTCCCGAGCACCCTCCTGGCATGTGCCGGGCTGCGTGGCAACTCGGAAATGCCTCCAGCAAAACGGACACAAAATGGGTGGGAGCAGTGGCTCCCAGGGCCACGGCCTCCTCCCCCCGCAGCGCTGGCCAGGGGCGGGCCCAGGACAGCTGTGACCGACATGGTCGCCATCCCTGAGGTCACTTCCTAGGCTCCTCTGACAGGCCAGGTCGCAGCTGGGTGCTGGTCCTCCGTGGGCCACCATCTCCCCATGTCCCCTCCTTGCCCATGGCTCCTGCCAGCTCAGCACCCGCTTTCACCTCAGACCACAGACCAGTTAAGGGGCAAGCTGTCTGGGGGTTTCCTGTGTGGTTCTATCGTTTCAAGCACCTAAAAAGCCTGCATCAGAAACAGCCCTCCTTCTCTGGAGTGATCGCTGCCCACCTGCCCCAATCTGGGTTGGTGGAGGAGGCAGGAGGGGGACCCCTGGCCCCGACCCTGCTTTGGGGCCCCGGGCAGTCATTTCTGTCCCACAGAGCAGAGGTTGTGACGAGGTGGCTGCACTGTGAACTCTGCTGCCTTGGCAATAGCAGGGCAGCGGGGACTGCTGGCAGTGGGGCATCTGTCTCCAGGGATTCCTGCCCTCAGCTGGGGGTGTGGCCCACAGCCCACCGGGTGAAGGTTGAACCCCCGGGCTTCCTCGGACCCAGAGCCCAGGTGGGGTAGTGGCCCGATGCCCCACTCCACTGAGAGAAAGCCCATCTGGACACTGAGGGGCAGCCAGTCGCTGAGGGACTAGGACACAACTCCCTGGCTACAGCTGGATGCCCACTGCCCTGAGCTCCTGCCTCTGGACTCCCTCATGACACCCTTCCCCAGGGGGCCCAAGGAAGAGTGAGGACTGGGAAGGCCAGGCCTGCTGCTAGGGCAGGGCAGTCAGGCCACCCCTGGGGACAAAGAGGCCGCACCTACCCAAATGGCACATACCTGCCCTGTGACCTAGTGACCTGGCCCGGGATCATCCCCACCTGTGGCTCACCTGACCTGGCCCCTGCCCCAGCCCACCCTCTCCACCCAACAGCAGGGAGTCTTCCCAAAACACGATGCTGGACAAACACCAGGACCCCTGCCCACCCTGCTCCTATCAGCCCCATATCCCAGCTCCACCTCTGCGCAGAGGAGCGACCTTTCCTGTTGAAGCGGACTAAGTAGGGAACATCGTCCCTGTTTAGAGAAAAGGCGCAGGGGTGAGGGGACCTTCATGTCACACGCACAGTCAGAGCTGGGGTCTGGTGCCCCCTCAGGCGGGTGGTCAGGGGCTCCTTCAGGGCCTGAGGCTCAGCTGCCCATCTCCCCTGTGCCCACATGACCAGCCTGCAGCCCAGGGTAGGCTCTGCACGACGAGGCTGGCACAGGCAGGGTCACGCTTACCTGTCTCTGGGCGGCGGCCCCAAGGTGGACCTGACAGAACTTCACGGCCTGCTCCAGGGCAGCCTCCTCGTCCACCTGAGCAAGGAGATGCCCAAGGTCAGAGGGCAGGGGCCTCGGTGGCCAGCCTTCCCCCGGCCCCTGGTGTTTGAGGACAGCTCCCAGGACGAGCCCTCCCACTGCTGCCCCCCACAGGACCCCAGCCCTGTCTCCCAGGCCCATCTGCCAGGGTCACTGCTCTGGGCCCAGCTGGCCAAGCCACGTTCATGTGTGTGGCTGTGCTATTTCATCCTCGGGGGCTGAGGCTGGCGGACTCTGAGCTAGAACCTGCCCCTCAAGTGGGCAATGAGGCCAGAGATGCCTGGGGGTCGCCCTGGATAAGCAGCAGGCAGGGCATAAGGGAGACAGCCAGCCTGGAAAGGCGAAAGGGCCCGCCCTCACCAGCAAGGAACGCAGGGCTTTTTTTCTAGTTTATCAGCAACAAAAAAAGTTATTGCTGGACGCTTGTGAGGTGGTGATAAGACAGACACACTCACAAGTTGCACTGCAAATTAACACAAGTTAAAAGGAAAACAGTGTAACAGGATGGTCACCCTGTATGAACCAGTCACAGTGCAGGGTTCTTCCTGTGGAAAGAACCTATTTTTCTCTAAATAGAGAAAAAAACATGTGCCTAATGGAGTTTTTAATTTTTTTAAAAGGGAAACAGAATAAGAAGGGCTCTTCCACTGCAGCCCCTACTCGGGAGGCCCAGCTCCCTGTGCCAGACTTGACAAGATTTCTGCAGAGTGGCTTCCTTTCCTTTATGGGTGAATATAAACACTTAAAAGCATGTTGTTTCCCTTTTTCTTTTCTGTATATGTTTCCCCAGCTTTACTAACGTTTAGTTGACAAATAAAATTTTAACATATCTGAACCTATCTCGTGCTCACAGTAGAAAACCTCAGAGGTGACTAGGAATGACTCTGAAAGCCCACCCCGGGTGGCCTGGCAGTGATCAAGCTTGGGAACAGTGCCGCCAGGCCCACCCCAAGGCCACCTACCTGCTTGATGAGCATGTAGGTCTCGGACATGATCCTCTCGATACGGCCAAGGTCATAGGCCACGCCCTTCTGGCCCTGCTGCCACACTCGGTAGGCGTCCAGTAGGAGGGTCTTGCCGGACTCTGTGTCCTCCAGGAGCTTCCTCTTGCGGCTGGGCCGTGGAGGTGCCTCCTCAGGGTGGCCGCCTGTCCTGGGTCCAGGGGTGGCGGCTGGGGCAGCGGCGGCTGGTGGGGCCGGTGTGGGCGGGCTGGGCTGCTGCCGGGCGCTGATGCTCAGCTCCTCCAGGGACAGCTCGGCTGGCCGGCTCTCGGGGCCCCAGTCTCTTGGGGGGCGGCCTGGCTGCAGGGGTGGCACCCGCTCCGAGTCCGAGCCATGGGTGGCGGCCTCCCCCGTGTCCATGGGCTCTGTGGGGCCTGCCCGGGGGCTCTCCTTGTCCTTCTGCTCCCCGTCCTGGTCTGCACCATCTCCTGCGTCCACAGCCACAGGACGGTGGTTGTGGGGGCCTGCTTTGCCCCCTGGCTCGGCCCCTGGCCCTGAGCCATCAGCCAGAGGGGGCCTCTTGGGGTGCGGGAGGCCTTCCTGGCCATCCTCAGGACTGGCCTTGTGGGAGACGTCGGTGGTCATCCTGGCTCCGGGGAAGCCACAGGCCTTGGGCCCTGTGCGTTCTGACCCCTGTGAGGAAACCAATGGTAAGACTCAGTGCGTCTGGTGTTTCTGCCAAAAGAAAGCACCCTTGGGCGCCAGGTTTGCCCACCCACCAAGGCCACTCAGGCTCTGCCCATCTGCCTGCTGGCCAGGGCTGGGCCTGGAGAGCTGCCTGGGAAGGCCCTCCCTGCTCTGAAGCTCCAGCCTTGACGGGGGCCGATGAGGCCTTGGAGATGTCTCTGCTCTTGAGGACCAGCTGGCCCTCGCCAAACGGCTTCTCTATGTGCGGGCGCCTCGTGCGGAAGTGACCTGCCAGGGCCACCAAGTGTGCTCGCTGCAGAGCCAAGTCCACCCTGAGCCCCTGCACCAGGGCCCAGCCAGTTCTGCTGGGCAGGGGGGCATTGTAGCCAGATGGCCCTGGCTCCCAGAGGCCCCGCCTGCTAGGCTGGTGACCGGCCTCTGGGCCCTCAGGGTACCCAGCTATGAAGAGGGACAGTGTGTGCACCAGCTCCTGGGGGCTGGCGGGTGAGGGTGCGGGGCCACTGGCTTTGCCATCTGCTTCACTGTGAGAGCTGCTGTCTCCTGAGCTGGTCCTGCCGGGCGGGGCTGCCTCAGGAGCATCACCACCTTCCTCACCAACCACGAGCTCACTTTAGCCAAGCGCGTCAGTGCCTCACACGAGGTGATTGCAAGTTCCTCTTTGAACTGACCTTCCCACCTGGGGAGGCAGGTGAGTACTGCCCACAGGTGGGGGTGTGGGGACCTGCCCAGGGTGGGTGGGGTGTACCTCCGAGAGCTCACTCAGTGTGTCCTCCAGCACCTTCACAGTGAGGATGAAGGCCCGTTGAGCCAGGACCTGGCGGTCAGCATCTCGCAGATACTTCCTGCAGGCATGTGGGGGTAGCCAGAGCATCAGAGCTGGATGGCGGCCTGTGCCCCTCCGAGTCCCACCCGCCTGGGGTCTGCTCCCCAGAAGTGTTCCCCGAGCCTCCCCCTCCTCGCCCAGCACTGTGTCCTGGGCCCCCCTGAGCTGGGTTGTGAGCCCCAGGGGCGGGGCAGGGCAGGCCAGGCTCAGTGAGCTTGTGGGCCCCCAGCTTCTCTCCCACAAGTCCATCTCCAGGGAGCTCCAGGCCCCTGCTGAAGTTCCCACCCCAGCCCCTGGCACGGCACAGGTGAATGAGACAGTGAAGAGGTGAGGCATGGTGCTGGCAGGCGGGCCACGCCACGTCTGAGCTGCGTCTCTCCTGGGAACCCCCCCAACCACTGCAAGTGGTGGTTGTCCCTCAGTCCTGTCTGTCCCAAGAGGTCTCTGGTTACTTCTGAGGCCCAGGCCCTCTGTGGCTCAGCCCACTATTACTGGCCTTCACCTGGGGACCCTGGCTGTCATTTGGACACCTGTTGTCTCCGCGAGCTGACAGCATCCCCAGGAGACCCGAGCTGGGGGAAGCAGGAGGAAGGGCTAGCTTGTCCAGAGTCTCAGTGGGGAAACCAAACCCAGTGGAGAGAGCCCGTGCTTGACCCGGTGAGTCTGGGGCAGGGGCGCTGGTGTTTGGTTTCCAGACAGCGGGACAGAGAGTGCCTTGAGGAGAAGGACTGGGTTGGGCTCCCTGCTAGTGTAGATGCCCCAGGCAGATGGGGTCGAGGGGCTCTAGGCAGTACATGCTTGTGCCCTGAGCCACGGCAGTGTCAGCCGCCCCCGCAGGGCTGACCGCACGCTGGACTGGGCCGGCCAGCCAGGCGGCTGCACTCACTTGCCCTGGTCCGGGGTCCGCTGCAGCATGGAGGAGACCTTCAGCAGGGTGCTGTGGTCCCGGAGCTGGGCCAGCACCTTGAGCAGCAGCACAATGGAGCGGTTCATGTGCCAGGCAAAGCTGCCCGGCCGGTCGATCTCGTCCACGGGGATCCGCCAGATGCCCTGTGGGATGGACGCGGCGGGCATGAGAGGAGGGCCGCTGTGAACGGAGCCTGCCCTGGGGCCCAAGGGGATGGGAGTGAGGCCCCCCACCTGCTTCCTCCCACAGATGGGGGGCAAGGACATGTGCATGGTTCTGCACCCTCCTCTTTTGAAAGGCTGCACGGCCTCTGTTTACTTGATCGGCCCCCACGGGAAGCACACAGGTGGCGCCTGGTCAAATGGCAGGACTGGAAGAAGCCGGTGCCTACACAGGTGCTGACTTAGCGTGGGACCTGTTCCTAGAGGGAAACTCTAGGAACTCGTGAGGCCGAGGGTCAAAAGGTGCCACCATACCACGGCAGCTGTGCTGGCCAGACAGGCAGGCCCAGGCCTGGGCCCCACCCACGGCTCTCCCTCCAGCAATGCCCAGAGACTCACAGGCCCACCGAAAATGACCGGCAGCTCCCAGGATGCTGGGTTCCCTCAACATAACCTTTGCCAAGCACTTTGCTCTGGCTGGGATCCTCTCCCCACTTCCCACCTGGCTAACTCCACTGTCTGATGGCTGAGCGGGGGCAGAACGGGCTCTGGGGAGACCCACTGCCATCTCCCCGCCAGCCGTGCTTAGCCCACCGCTGCACCCGGCACCCCGCCTATCACCAGCCCCAAGGTCTGGTCCCTGCGGTGCCCTCCCACCAGCATGGGGTCTGACACCCGCTCAGACCCAGTCAAGGTGAGGTGAAGCCCAGGATGGCTGAGGGAGGGAATGACAAGTGCACAGAAGCTCACACCTCTGAGCCATATCTCTGGGGTAGGTTCCCAGATGGGTCCCTGCAGCTGACCCCTGGAGAAACTCTTGCCCAGGAAGGACAGACCCGTGAGCACTGCCACCTCTCTCATGTGGGGCCCACGGCAGGGTGTCCAGGCGGAGCCCCTCTCAGGGCCCTATTCCCATGGGAGCTGGAGGACGGTCCACGGCGCCCTCCCTGCTCCAGCAGCCCTGGGAAGGAAGCCAGAGCACTTCCAGGCCTGAGCCATTTGGGCAAGAGAGGAGCTTGAGGGCTTCCCTGGTGGCGGCAGTGGTTAAGAATCTGCTGCCAATGCAGGGGACACGGGTTCGAGCCCTGGTCCAGGGAGATCCCACATGCTGTGGAGTGCCACAACTACTGAGACTGCACTCTAGAGCTCGTGCTCTGCAACAAGAGAAGCCACTGCAACGAGAAGCCCATGCGCTACAACGAATAGTAGCTCCAGCTCGCCGCAACCAGAGAAAGCCCGTGCACAGCAACAAAGACTCATCATGGCCAATAAATAAATAAATAAATAAATAAACAAACAAATAAATTTATAAAAAAAGAAAAAATAGAGAGGAGCTTGAAACCCTCAGGGCTGAGTCCCGGCAGCCTGCACGCCCGGTCCCTGGGCTCACAGTGGACACGGAGGGCCCGCCCGGGCAGGCTGGGTCCCCGTCCAGACAAAACCGGGGGCCCGAGGCCACCCTCTCCTGTGGCACTAACACCAATGCTGCATCTCCTACTGGGCGGGCGTGGCTTCTGCAGAAGTTTGGGGAAAGCTGCCACTGGAGAGGATGAGGGACAGCCAGAGTGGCCCAGGCACCCCACCCCCAGGTGTAATGGCAGTGGCCAGGAGGGTGCCAGGCCCAGCAGTATAAGACCAAGGAAGGGCCCGCCCCACAAAGGCACTTCAGACATCATCGTGGTCCCCACCACAGCCTGCACGGAGTGGTGACACAAGGCATTTACCTGTTTTTTCTTTTTTCCCTTGGGGTGGGGGTGCCAAAACAAGCCGAGGCACACGCTGAGAAACTCCCTGGAGGGCGCGGTGTCCCCCTCTTCCCCTGCCACAGTGGGCTAGCCTCCCGCCACTGCCAGCCCACTGGGAATTGCCAGGCAATGCCTCAATGAAGACAATTTCCGGGTGACACTGAGAGGGGTCTGCCTGCCACCTGCCCTGTCACATGGAGGCACTACCCGCTGCCCGTCTCCCCCTCTGGGACTGCTCTCCCTGCCTGGCACTGACGGTCTGGTGCATCACGATCACAGACGTTTCCAGGCACAAAGCTGGCTGAACCTGCTTGCTGTGTAGGTGGGAAGCCTGGGCCAGCAAGGGGCAGCCCGCCCCCAGCCACACTGCTGGATGGCAGCCAGCCCAGAGTCATGTGGCCCCTCCCGCCTCAGCCACTGACTCAGCCTGCTGAGCAGCCCCTCCTCGGGCAGCCAGGACGCAGCCACCGGGACAGGTCCAGTTTGCATCCCTTCACACAAGAGTTCAGCAGCAGAGGCCCCCATGCAGCCACCCAGAGGGCACGTGTGCAGGCCCCAGGGAGGGCAGGGGGCGCACTGGGACCGAGAAGAAGAACGGGGGCAGCAGTGCGTGAGAGAAAGACTGGCTGTGCTGGGGAGCCTGAAGGACAGGCCAAAGCAGGATCCCAGTGAGTAGGAGCCATGCAGCAGGCAGCCCACAAGGAGAGTCCGGGACAGGGTGCCTCGAAGGAGGGAGGCAGCTCTGATGCCAGGCGGGGCTGGGGGGCCACGACTCAGGCCCCCTCCTCACTGTGCCCTCCCCCAGACTCCCCTCTCCCAGGCCACAGGCACTCCATCCTGGCTGGGATGCCGCCTGCTTGGAGAGCCGCGGGTGGTGCAGGGGGCGCAGTGGCGGCCTCAGAGCACTCAGAAATGCCAGGACTGTGCTCAGAGCTCACCCGTGTGCCAAGTGGCTCATCCGGAGTGTCCCAGCCGACCCTGCAGCCCATCAGAACGGCTCTGGGCTCCTGGCTGACGGATGAGGTCACCGAGACAGACTGCAACCACCTGAATATGAATAATTCATGGAGCCCCAGACTCTGGGCCAATCGCTTAATACCAGTTCCCAAACCCTCCCTGCAGCCCCGAGAGCTGGGCATCCTCCTGCTGCTCTTGAGGAAACCGAGCTGCAAAAGCTGAGTCCCACAGCAGTGCAGGCCAGGGGTCCTGGAAGCTGGGGTGGGTTGCCCTACTTGGGGACCCTTAAAGACGTCCCCGAGGGAGATGAGGCTGGGTCAGTGGCATGGTGGGGTGCAGCTGGGCCAGCCTGCACCCTTGCCCACGAACGTGCCATCCACCTACAAGGGGAGCTGTGAAGCAAGGCGAAGCCAGAGCCTGGGCAGGAGGGCCATGAGGTTTTGGCCTCTGGTCACCGCAGCCTCGGCAAGTGGTACCCCAGGGAAGGGATGGACAGAAGATGCTCCCACTGGCATGGAGCACTGCTCCTGGCTGCCAGGCCAAGGGTGTGCTCAGGCCCATGGCTCACGCTGTCTCCAGCACATTGTGGTCTTGGGAGAGCTTCTTCCTGGAGGGGCAGGGGCTCCTTTCCCCCAAGATTCCCGATTGGCCGGCCAGTCCACACCTCCCTAACCACTTCAGTGTGGGCCAGAAGGAGCCCCGGCTCCCTGCACCCCAGAAGGGCTGCCGGCACAGCCTCTTCATCCAACCCGGGGCCAACTCCGAGCCTGGCAGACGGAGGGCAGAGATCCAGACACAGTCCTGGTTTGCACGGCAAACCCAGCCACCCTCTGCTGGGCCACCACTTGGGCCATTCTCCACGGCATATACTTCAGGGTCGTTCCAGGGCTCCCAGCCCCATGTGTCACCTTCACGGGCCCCAACTTTCAGTCAAGGCTCCTCCACTCCAAGGGCCCAGGCAAAGGCTCCCCAGGAAAACAAGGGTCCTGGTAATGCCAGGGCAGAAAAGGCCGAGAGAGGCACGGCCCAGTCGGGCTCCACTCCATCCGAGCCACACTCAGCCCTGGGGCCAGGCTTGTCTGGGAGGGGATGAAGCTCAGGCCATGGCAGCTGAGTGGAAACTCAGATTCGACCTATGCCCACACCAGCAATGACAGTCCGTGTGTAATCAACCCCACCCAAGGCTGCCCAGTGACTCTGGGGTGGGACCAGGACACAGGGGCCAGACCCCTTTTTCCCCCACTCTCTGCGCTCTCCCTGAAGGCTCACAAAGAAACAAGTAGTCAGCAACATGACCTGTGACTTATAGACGTAGAAATGGGGGTGCAGAGAATTAGACAGTGACACCAAGTCACTTCAGTCTTCAGCTGGGGACTTGGAAGCCCTGCCCTCAGAGGGACGGGGGAGCCAGCGCCCTCCCCAGCACCCTGAGGGCCTCAGAGGCTTCGTGATCAAGTCCCTGGGGCCCTGTTGTGGGAGTCTTCCCAGAATCCTGGGCTCCTCCCGCTGTCCCCTGCTGCCCCTCCCACGGGACTCAGATGTGGCCCCTTCCCCACTCTGCTGCCACCGGGGTCATGCCCAGCCGGGGCACCACGTGTGGCTCAAACAGAAGGACAGAGGAGAAAGTAACGACAGCTAGGAGCACACAGAAGGGCCGAGAAGAAGCTGCACCTAGGAGCCTCATGTAGGAAGTGAGGAGGGAAAGGCGATAGGGGACCCACAGCAGGCCAGAAGGCACAAAGAGATAGAAGCAGGTGGCTGGGCAGGCGACCCAGAAGGGCCTGTGTCTGCTTGGTGCCTTCCCAGGCCCAGCCCAGCCTGAGCAAGGGCTGCCACAGGGTGGTGTCAAGGGCCGACCTAGCTCTCGTGGGCAGCAGCCAGTCCCGAGGGCCTGAATCCTGCCGCGCGGGCCCCCCCAGACTCTGAGCTGCCACTGATGGGCAGGCAGGAGGGGCTGAGTCTCTCTTGCTTACTGGCCCCTCCACCCCCTGAATAGAGCTGGCCTTCTGGGTGGCCACCAGGCAGGCCTGCACACCCTCCACAAAAGGAATGTTCCCAGTCAAGACCACAAACCCTGGCCCCAAGTCCCCACAACCTCGGTGCAGCTCTCAGGCAGCTCTGAGGGATTTGCCAGCACTGCACCTGAGCCAAGGCCTGGTCAGGCCTGGGGGAGTCTGTGCCCCAGATGGAGCCCCCGCAGGTGCTAGGGAGGCCCCTGGGTCCCCCAGGGCAGCTCAGCCTGGCAACTGCACGGAAAGCCAAGTGCATCCCAGGGACTGGGGGATCACATGGATGGGTCAGGCACACCCCCAAAGGGGTCCATGCTGGTAGGCACAGATGGCTGCCATCTAGGGCAAGGAGACAGACGAGAGATTGGAATAAGGAAAAAGGGGCTAAGAGAGCAAGGACTTTGGGGAGGGGGTTGTACAAGAAAAGCCAGGGAGGAAGCCAGAAAGGAGCAGGAACTGGAGGAAGAGGGAGGGGAGCCCCTGCCAAGTGAGGGGAAATGGGCAGCCCCCTAGAGTCGACCTTATGATCCAACTGTCCTGAGCAGAAGATACAGAGGAGCATGAATTCTTTCATCTTAATTTTTAACTCAGTAATGGAGCACGCGTATTTTCCTGCATCATCAAAAACTCCCCATCACTTAAAAGGATCCCAATGCGTCACCCTGCAGGTATACCCTAACTCACTCGGTCCCCTCCTGGGTGACATTTGGGGTGGAGTCTTCAGGATCATTAGGAAGAATGTCGGCTGAACAGCCTTCCCCACAGAGCTTTTCTCCCTCTCCTCGGGCTGGACCCCCTCCCCACAGAGGGGACAATGGGGGGCATGCAGCAGCCGGTGTTGTCCTGGAGGCCATGCCTGGGGCTCCTGACCTAAGATGCAGGGAGCGTCCCACCTGCCCAGGCCCTCCCAGCCCCCACCTGTCCCACGCCCACAGCATGACAGGTGAGCAAGGCCTCCATGGCCGCTCAGCCCAACATCCCTGTTCACAGAGAACACAATGCTGCGAGCACCCCAAGGAGAGCCCGCCTCCCCGGCAGAGGGATTCCTGCAGCCCACCCCCTTGGCATGGGTGCAGCAGTGACTCAGCGCTCCAAGCAGGCGAGGCCAGGAGAGCCTGCTGGCATCCCACTCCGAGGAGCAGTGGGCTGGGGGCTGTAGAAGGAGGAGGGCGAGAGGGACCCCTCAGCAAGAAGGGGTGTCAGGGTAGGAGCTTAGGAGCCATTTTTCCCAGAGAAGCATAAAAACTTTGTTTCCAGGACAGCCTCGGTGCCACAGCCCAACCCCGAGCCGAGCAAAGAAAGTGTCGGTATCTGGACTGTGAGGCCTTGAGGTCAAGAGCAGCCCTGGGGAGAATACCGGAGCCCTCCACAGTCTTGGGGAGACACCTGTTACCTGTAAACCCACACAAACCTCCCAAGCAGCGAGACCATTTGGAGAAGGGTGGAGAGGGCTGTGCAGGGCTGCATCTGGTGCCCATGAGTCCCTGGGGCCAACAGTACTCACAGGGCACCCTCCCAGCTTCTCCCACACATGACCCCACTTACACCTCCCCCGGAGAGACTAGTTCCAGGGCACACAGCCAACAGGGAGCTGAGCTGGCAGAACTCAGCCTACCCAGCTCTTCCCGCTCCGCCCTGCCTGCCCCCAAGTAGGGTGAACATCACGGATAGGCAGGCCAGCAGGGCATCACCTCTCCCACCGCCGGCCCAGATGGCTCCATCGCCTCCAGGAACTGCCCTGGTGGAGTCCTGAGGCCTTTGGGGCCAGGACTGCGTTTCCAGGTTGCCAGCTCCCCATCTTCTTGATGCCCTGCAGAGCTAAGGGACCTGCACCTCCCACAGCAATCGGAGCCACCATCCTGCTCCAGGCCTTGGGTTAAGGGCGCGCCAGGGGCGGGAGAGGTTGAACACCCCTGGGGGCAGGAAGCCCTGCAGCCTCCTCTGCAAAACCATCAGGGCCGCCTCTCTGGCCGCAGGGTTGCACAGAGGCCGCCAGGGGCGCCTTGGCCCTGCCCCCAGGAGCCGTCCAAGCTGGGCTGAGAAGGGAAAGGGATTCCCCGCGCCATCCACAGGTAATGAGTCCCCAGCGCAGGCACGGGCTGGGGAAGCCTGCAATTTGCCTGCGGCCGGTGCCCGCCCGTTTTTAGCCTCTTCTGCCAAATGAGATGTCGCACACGGGATCCCCAGAACTGCCAGGCCGTCCGTCCCCTCCCCCTCCGGGGAGAAGCAGAAATGACAAACAACTAAGAGCGCGGAGGCAGCCCACCCGGCAACTCCGCCGGGCTCCCCTCGCCTCCGCGCCGAGCCCCTCCGCCCCCTCCCACCCACTCTGCGGCGGGGCAGGGTCCCGGCCCAACCCCGGGGCTTGGAGTAGGCCCGGCACTCGCAAAGACCCGGCACCATCTTCCCGCCCCCGCACGGCAGCTATTTATAGTCGGGGAAGCACCGCGCGGGGTGCCGCTGCCCACCCGCCGGCCGGCTCACCATCCCCGGTAGTGGCCCGCGCAGCTCCCGGTCCGCGCCGCCCGCCGCGAAGTTACTGGGTCGGCGAGCGAGCGGCTTTCGCTTTCGCGCGGCCGGCGCAGCGCACACCCCCGCGCGCCCACTCGCGGCCCCGGCGGGTCGGCTGGGCTCGCCCCAGGCTCGCGGGCGAGCTTCTTCCCCGGGCCCCCCCCCCCCTCCCCGGTCCGCCCACCGCCCACCTGGCGCTGTGCCGGGCCCCGGCCCGGGGCAGGGGGCGCCGCGGCCCCGCCGCCTGCCGACTTCCTCTGCCGCGGCGCCCGGGAAACCGCGGCCCGCGGGCTTCCTGCTGCGCCGGGCGGGCCGGGGGCCAGGCGGGGGGCGGCCTCGCGAGCCGGCCCGGAGGACTGAGCCAAAGCTCGGGAGACCGCAGAGCCCGCGGGCAGAGGGGAGACACTGTCGCGGCCCGGCCCCCGCCCCGGCCCCGGGCAAGTTCCTACCCGCCGGCTCCGCCGTGGCATCTGTGCAGGGAGCTAGGGCGGGCGCCGGGCCATGGCGCGGAGGCTCGCTCGCTGGCTCGGCGGGCCGGGGCGGGGCGGTGGGGCCGGACGGGGCGCGGGCGCTCGCTTGCTGTTCGGTCTGGAAGCGGGCCCAGCGGCACGGCTGACTTTGCCGGCCAATACTCGCGGGTTCCGAGCCAGGCCGTTGAGGGTACCGGGGTCACAGCCCTCACCGCGGGAGGCTGTGGGACCTGGCGTCCCAGGCCAAGCCGGGTAGGGCAGCCAGGAGTGCGGAGGGCAGGGCGACAGGGGCCAGCGACACGCCGGGCTGGGGCTGTCCTCGCCCTGCACGGGGCAGCTCTGTGCGCGGGGGCCCCTGGAGTTGTGCCCCGAGGGCCCGGTGCAGGGCAGAGGCGTGGGTGAGTGGGGGATGTCCTTGCTGACCCAGTGGGGTAGTGGGAGCCGGAGTGAAGACTCTCCCAGGCCCATCCTCAGCGGGGAGGTCAGGACAGGGGCATCACGGCACCCCCCAGGGGGCTTTCCAGCTGGGAGGGGGTTCGTTTTCCAGTTGGTTGTGAGGCCCCAGGAGCAGGAGACACTGGGGGGAGGGGTGGGGCTGGGCAGAAGCCAGGCAGGCTCAGGAGCCCCTCAGCCTCAGCATGTGGCAGCCCTGCAGAGGCCTGCGGGTGCCAGAAGTGGGACTGTGCCCCTTCTGAGAGGAGTGGCTCAGAAGGGACGCCCCCAGCATCCACAGCCCCAGCGGGCACACAGCACCTTCCTCTCTGGCTTCCTGTGGAGCCGGCGGCCCTGGAATTATCCACCAGCTCCTGGTTGCTTCTCCTGCCCCAGCTGAGGACAGGCCGAGCAAAGGCGCTGCCCCCAGGCCAGGCACCGGCCTCCCCACCAACCCTACCCCCTGCCCCCCACAAGCACCACGAGGGCCCGGCTCTTTCCTCCCTCCCCAAACATCCAGATGCCTCAGATACACCAGGTCCCTGTCCTGGTGACACTTGTCCTGGTGACATCTCCCCAAGCCAGATAGTTTCCACCTGTCCTGCCCCAGCTGGCTTCTGCCCACCAGCTTTCCCAGGCTTGCCAGGTGCCCCCAGTCCAATTGGCCCAAGGCCAACCTTCGGCCAGGGGGCTGTGCATTCCCTGCCTGCCCTCCCTCCGGTGGGTGCAGAGGCAGTAGCTCACACTCCCTGGAGGATCAGGACTCTCTGTCTGGCCCTGGGCTCCCAGAGGCCACACAGCTGCAGTGAGACAGGCCACCTTGAGGCTATGCCCACTGGGCCGGGTCTCAGGTGAGGAGTGCTCCCGCCACATGTCCTCAAGTCACAACAGCTGTTCACTGTCCACACTCATGTCATCATGACACCCACACATGGGGATAGATTCAGAGTCACAGCAGGAAGTCTAGTATGGCTGAGAGCCACCCCCAGGCCTGGCTGGCTCCAGAAGAGGTGGGGACACTCCCCCCAGCTGTCCCCAGAGCTACAGCAGACATGGGACGCTCATGCCCTGCACAGGTCGAGTCAGACCTAGGGAGGCTGAAGATGTGTGTGGGCATCACATCTGGGCCAGAAAGAAACAGTGCGTGTGGAACGGGTAGTTCTCTGGAAACAGGCCCCTGTGTGCAGAAGGCCTCCCACACAGCTTGGAAGCGGCGGGTGGGGGCACCCCGGGGCTCAGGGTCTTGCTGTCACAGCAGGAGGGAGGCCATGGTGGGCGAGGGGAGCTCAGAGGCTTTGGAGAGAGATGCCCCGGGC
Source organism: Kogia breviceps (assembly GCF_026419965.1). Classification (NCBI taxonomy): domain Eukaryota; kingdom Metazoa; phylum Chordata; class Mammalia; order Artiodactyla; family Physeteridae; genus Kogia; species Kogia breviceps. Next base: position 65,014,909 of record NC_081324.1, on the reverse strand, counting down.
GAATGCTGGCTCCTGAGGGCTCCACCTCCTTGGCCTGCTCGAGCACCACATGGCACCTTGCACCCCAGCCCTCTCCAGAGCCCCAAGAGATGGGCATCACTGTCTCTAACTGCCAGGCCGCAGAACAAGGAAGTGGGGACCACCCTCCCTGACTCCCCAGGGGGAAACATTTCTGTGCACATGGGGATCCCCCCAGGGCTTCATGTGACAGCACTGTGATAGCTGTAGGACTGGTGGGCCTGAGAACTTCTGGGGCCTGAAAAAACCTTGTGCCCCACCTGGCACTTGTCAGCACCCTATTCAGGTCCTAATCACCCACAAAGCACTTGGACATGCAGGACACAGGCCTCTGACTACTGCCCCGGAGAAACAGCTGCTCCCCACCTCAGGGCCACCCTGAGGGCCTAAGAGGGTGGGAGCTCCTGCAGCACTATGCCACCCTGACCTTGCTCCCCCACAGCCAGCAGGAGCAGGGAGGGGCTGGTCTAAACTGTGAGCTGGCTGTTCGGGGTTAATCCTGGGGGTGGGGGGGTGTCCCTGGCCACCTTGCCTGGGTGCTGAAGGGTGTGCTCCAGCCTGCCCCTGGAGTCACCCGTGTCACTGGCCTAGTCACAGCAAGCGCCCCAGGACTGCCTGAGCCTGGCAGGCTCCTGTGAGGACTGATGCAGAGGGGGGTGCACGGCAGGCCCGGCACCTGAGAAGCCACTTGACCTCAGGGCAGGACAAGCCCCACACTATCAGGGTGCCCCACTGCCTCTCCAAGGGGACACCTAACCTTAATTAGCCCCCCAGAGCAAACTTCAGCAACTGATCATAAGAAGAAAACAAACATCTGAGGACATCACCTGATCTCCATGGGGGCTTTGCCTGACAGACCCCTCTCCCCACTCTAGCCCCAGGACCTGTGGGTGACCAAGAAGACAAGGAAGATGGTGGCAAGGGCAAGAGGTAATTGGCCCTGAGAGCCACCTCCCCCTGCCTTGGGCCTTACTCGTTGACCTCTTCCAGATGGGGGGCTGGGGGCCAGCAGGAGAAAGAGGTGGCCAGGGCTGAGCTGGGGAAGGAAACGGCCCACACACAGGCCCCTTCCTGCCCTCGGCCCACAGCCCAGGCCTTCGCCCCATGGCCCTCACCCCGGGCAGCCTCACTGCCTACAGGACCCTGTCTTTCTTCTCCTCAGCCCTAAGGGAGAGGTTCTGGTCCAGCCCCGGTCAAGGGCCAGCCCTGGGAAGTCCTGACCTTCACATCCCAGCCACCATCCACCCAGCACCCCTTGGTGGCCAGCGGGGAGGTAGGCAGGCTGGGGCTGCACCCATGTCCATGCTGGGAAGTCGGGCAGCCAGCTTTCCTCTTGCGGTCCCCCACCTGGCCATCCCCGTTCATTCTCTGCTCTGCCACCATCTCTTAGGTGAAGCACTTGCACGCCCGTCGGGGCTGCAGAGGGGGAGCTGTGAGCCCGGGAGCCCAGGGATGGCCGCCAAAGCCAAAAGGAGCCAGAGGAGGTGAGACTGGACGACTCCAGCCTTGTCCGTGTGAGTAGCCCCTGGCCTGAGGGTGGTCAGAGACAAGGTCCAGATTGTCTTAAGGCGTCCGTGTTGAGTGAAGAGCAGCAGAGGACAAACAGTAGGCTTGGGGTAGAGGCTGTCATCCCTATGCAAGTGGAAAGGAAGACTCCAAGGCCAAGAGGCGTGTGGTGGACCGGGGAGTGGAAGCCAGACTAATGGACAAACGTGTGCAAGAGCCCAGGCCTGCACCCGGGGCGGTGTGCAGAGCATGTGGCAGGCCTGCTCACACCTCTCTGGCCACCTTCCTCTCAGCAGGCAGCACAGCCCCCTCGAGTGGCCACACTCTCCTTGGAAACATGCACCTGTGCTTTGCCTCACACGCCCCAGGCCTGCACCCCCAGCAGAGGTGGGCTCCTGGCCCTGCAAAGCCAAGACCCAGACCTAGAGCTAGCTGCTGGCCAAGGTGCCATCGGCTGCGCTGCCCATGGGACCACGTGGCCCAGTGGCCTCTCACGGCCACTCTTCTCAAGACTCAAGACCTGACCCAACGCAGACCTACAGGCTGCTCCTGGTTCCTTCCTGCCGGCCGTTACCCTAGCCCCCGCCTTGACCTAACCCCAGTCTTTCCCAGGCTAAGTCCAACGCTGCCTTTTAGGTAGCAAGAATGCTTCTTAGAGTTAACAGTCCAAATTCTCAGCACTGGAACTTTGAGCTGCCAGCTGGTCTGGAGGTGCAGGCCTCCCCACTGTGGGATGCTGGCTCTGTGTGTCGTGTGCCTGAGCAATCTCTCTGCCGGTAGCGTACCAGCTTCACAGGCCCACGGCAGCCAGCTTCCTCTCCTTTCCCTGACGGCTGAGAAAGAAGCTCGCCTTCCACCCGGGGCACACAGACCCCAGCTGCAGCCCCATCTCATTCTCACTAGAGTCCCTGGCGCTCAAAAGCGGCTCAGACTATGCTCTGCAGCTGCAAAGTATCGTTGATGTCACTGAGTCCAGCTGTTTTGCCTGTTTGACCCATGAGTGAGGATGCAGGTGGGGAACAAGGACCTTCCGAGGGAAACACAGAGGGCCAGGCGCAAGGACCCCTGTCCCTCGGTCCAGGGCAGCATCCACCTCAGCAGACAGCTGTGCCCATGCCACGCTCAGCTCCGCGGGGAGGAGCACACAAGTGTGCATACAGCTCCACCAGTGCCTGACCTGCAGGGCCTGCCCCAGGCCCCAGTCACCATGGGGCGGAGCCAGGGTCATGGATGCCAGGGCTGTTGTGCGCAGGCACTGACACAGCCATGGCCCATGTCAGCTTGGCTGACCTGGCAATTCCAGCCCAGCTGGGGGCTCAGGAGCGGAGCCAGCCTCAGAGGGAGAGAAACAAGGTCGGGGTGGGGGACAGAGCAGCTTCAGGAAGAAGTGGCAGGCCTGTGGGCTGGATGCTGATTGACAGGGATCTCCCCCCATGTCGGTGGGGGTGGGGGTGGCTGGGACGATCAGGGACGGCCAGTGGGACCACGTGGAGGGCAAGGGGTGCCTACTATGTGCAGTGGGGCTGCACGTGGCCTCATGGAGAGAGGGACTGCCAGGGGTCTGGGGAATGGGCAGCGAGGAGAAGAGACGCCCACAGGCTTTGATGTCTCTTGGGGTGATCTGGGACTCGGCGTGTGTTTGATGGGGCCCAAGAGAGCCTCCTCAGAGCAAGAGGGTGCTAACACTTGGCTCCTTTGAGCCCGCCCCATGTCAGGGTTGGAAATGAGAGCTACCGTTCAGGCTTCTAGAATAGCCCAGTCTTTGGAGGGCTGCTGAGCTGCTTCTGTTTCATCTCAGGAGGGGAGCCCGCATCCTAGAAAAGCCATGTCTGATGTGCACATGGAGAAAACTAGGACAACCCAATCCACCATCTGACCCCTGGCTTCTAATGAATGGCCTTTATGGGCTCGGGGGCATCTGTGCTGAGTAAGTGGGGCCAGTTCAGGCCACAAGTGGTGGCAGTGGCCGTGGCCAGTGCCAGGTGTCTTCCCTGGATGACCAGCACAGGATCCTCATGCAGGGAGGGGCCGAGCTGAAGGGGTGGCGGGGGTCAGGCACTGACCACAGTCAAAGCTGACATCCCAGGCAGAGCTGGTGCCTCTACTTGCATTCAGGTCCCAAACAGGCTTACAACCCGCCCCCTCCCCCAAACCCTGCACACTCATGTAGAACATCAGAAGGGGAACAAACTCCTCCAGGCTCGTCCTGCAGAGCAGGGCTCTGTCCCCAACCTGCAGGGGTGCCCCGAACCAGAAGAACAAATGTGAGATGTTACAAGCGCAGCATCCCTCCCCTCTCTAGAGTGCCATGCAGCCTCTGCTGTGGCCCGGGGGCCTCGCACTGCACTGTGAGGAAAGAGGACGAGGGCCAGCCCCTGGGAGCAGGGCCCCCACACCTGCCAGACGCTCCTCCTGGCAGGTGGTGGAACTTGCCTGAGTCCTGAGGCCTGAGTCCACGAGCCGAACCAAGCAGCGTTGCAGCACATATCCAATCACTCTCTGGCTAGAGTGCACCCTCCCCCAGACATACCTCTGGATGACCATGGACGTGGGTGGCCCTGGGGATGGCCAGCCCTGCCCTCTCCAGCACCACTTGCCTCACCCAGTGCCGACCCTCACGCGCCATTTGGCCTCTGTTCCCCCTCCTGGACCACCTTCTCCCTGGTCTGTCCGGCCACCTTGCCCCCTTCCCCTTACTGCAGCTGGCCGACCCCCTCTCCTGCACCCTCGGCACATGCAGGGTGCCAGGTGCACTACTCACACCCAGTCCCGAGGAAGGGGGGCTGAGGCAGGGGCTCCCGCAGGTCGAGCCCTCCCTCCGAGAGCTCGCTGCACCCGAGCACTGCCGTCTCCTCCTCATGGGTTTCCCGTGGTGCCCCTGCCGCAGGGCCGGCTTCATTCCCCACCCAAGAGGGGCCTGGAGCCCAGGGTTCCCCACCCCTCCTCTGAGTAGGGCCAGGCAGGTCCCTCTCAGGAAATAAAGCCCAGCACTGAGCCACTGGGGCTGGGACGGCCTCCCCTGCAGCCCGGAGCGGGCCTTTGCTCGTCTGTCCTAAGCAAACTTGCCAGCGTCCCCACATGGGGAGCTGGGGCGGTGGGTGTGACAGGATGTTATCTGAGAGTCAGTGCCACCCTGGCGAGGGACTGGGCTTCGTGGGGAAGTTCCACCTGCTTTGGCATACACTAATTTTAGACTTCTTATACCTAATTAGAGATCAGTGTTTCAAAACTTGTTTTTAATCAACCAAATTCCTGCACACCCTTCCCAACTGGCCCCGAGCCACCTTGCCTCCTTCCCACAGACCCCAGTGAGTCCGTGTGCTCTTTTCCATGAAGTCCCTTCCCCCAGCTGCCTCCTCCTCCTGCTGGGGCCTTCCTGGACCCTCTCCTGGACACAGTGGCCCCAGGGCACATGTGGTAATGGTCTCCCGTGATCCTCGATAACGCTGTGAGGTAGGTGTGGTCAGCCCTAGTTTACAGATGAAGAAACTGAGTCTTACCAATACTGAGTGGCTTGCCCAAAGCCACCAGCTATGGGTGGGGCCAGGCATGGTGCAGGGCCTGAGGGTGGCCAGGAACAGAGTTGAGCGTGAGGGCGTGGGCGGCCTTTGAGTGGCCTCAGCCTGGCCTGTGAGGTAGTACGTGCTCTGACCCCAGGGGCGCGTGGTGGCCACAGCCCATCACCATGGAAACCAGGCAGGGGCCCCTGGAGCCCTCAGCTCTGGTTTGGGCTTCGAACCCAATGCCGCTTTCTCAGAAGCAACTTGGTCAAACTTTTCAAATAGGAAAAGTGGAAGGAAAAAGAGAGAGAAATTCCCAGCCTGAAGCCACCCCAGAAAGACGGCCTGGCCCCTGAGCTGGGGAAGCCCTGTCTGGGTGGGCAGTGTGGTGGCAGGGCAGAGACCCCGTAGCCTCCCCAGGGCTCATGCCCCTCCTCTGGGGAGTGGGCGGTGGTGGTGCAGCCCAAGCAGGTGGGCCCAGCCCTTCCTGTCTCTGCGGGAGCAGCTGCCCTTTAGTGTTTCCCAGTGGGGTGTGTGATAAAGGGCTCTTTTGGAAAAAGGGTTGGAAAACCACTGACCTCATCCAGCTGGCCCATCTTTGGAGATGGGGAAACTGAGGTCAGGGTCGGGACCAGGAAGTCAAAAGCAGGGCTAAACCCCGAAGGTAGGGCAGCATGGCTAGGCCCAGAGCAGGCACACAGGAAGGTCTGTGGGTCGGGCCCCATGTGGATGGGGCGCTGGGGCATCCACACTCCAGCCCCCTGCAGCAGCCTCGGCTCCACGCCATGGGGGTGCTGCCCAGCCCTGCGCTCGGGCTCCTCGGCCAGCGCCCATCGCCACAGGAAGGCTATTCTCCCTTGGGGCTTCCACTGCAGCTCAGGATGACTCTGAGCTACCCAGGGCATACCCGGGAAGCCCGCAAGGAAGGGGAGGCGAATGAGCAGCAGCCACAGGCATGGTGCCCTGAGGGGATGGGGGACAGGCAAAGGCCACCAGATACACCCTGCCCTCCCCTATGCCCCCACCCATTGCCAGACCCCTTGGGGACCCTCAGCTGCTCTCCACCCTTCCCCCTCCCACCCCCAGAATCCTCTGTGGTGGGGGTACGCTCCTGCCTGCTGCTTTCACTGTCAAGACAGGTGTTTGGAGGCGTGATGGCAAGGCAGTCTCACACTCCGGCAGGGGTGGGCCCGGAATGGCCACGTCCTGATTGCACCAGGCTGCTCCCTGGGGCCCAGTGTGTGGCTTGTGGCCATCTTGACACTGTTGGGACCACAGGGCTCTCAAGTGCCAAGCGCTGGACATTCACATCCCCCATCTCACAGATGAGGAGGTTGGGTCTGTGCAGTCACAGGGCACCTGACTCGGTCAGAGGTGCGCTGGCCCACGGGGGCAGCCCCCCTGCAGAAGCAGCGAGCCTTGGCTCAGCCGCAGCCCCCACACTCCCTGGCTCTGTGGCTCAGGGCTTGTGGTCTTCAGAGTCCCTCCTGGGACTCTGGGTTGGGGCCAGCTAATCAGGGCCAGGGAAGCAGGATGATGCCCAGGGTGGAGGTGGGCTTGAACCTCCACTCCTGCCGGGCTGGGCACAGGCTGGGTGGGGAGGGCGGTGGGTAGGGGGTGAGAAGCATCCAAGCTCTGCTCCCTGCGGGCTGCGCGATGCTGGGCCTCAGTTTGCTCACCGTGAGATGGGAATCATGGGGCCGCAGGGAGGAGGAAATGTCTGCCATCCCCGAGCTCCTCTGTGCCCCATGGAAGCAAGCCTTGTGGCCTCCCTTCCATGGCAGAGGCCCACTCCCTGACATTGTTTCCCACCTCAGCCCAGGGGCCAGGCCACAGCCACTGCCCTCCCACAAGCCGGGAGCCACAGGGAGGGCCTGCATCCAGAGTGAGCCCCAGCACTCCATGGGCCAAGAGGACTAAGCAGAGACTGGCATAGCCAAGCATCCTCCTTCCCAAAGGACAGGTTCCAGCAGCGACTCTGCCACAGTCGAGGCCTCGGGGAGCCCCCTTCCTCCTAGCCCTGCCCCGCTGGGTCCTGCTCCTGCGGCCTCAGGAAACACAGCCCTCCCTCGGCCCTCTCCCATGGCTCCCTGCAGCTCCCTGCCATCCGTGGTCTGAGCAGCTGCCTGCCCTGCTCCACTTTCCAAACCCTCAAGAGGGCCCTGGGCCTCCTCCAGAAGCTGCCCCCCTGCCGCCCTCCAGACGGAGCCTGCCTGGGGCAGTGTCCCAGGGGGATGAAGCTGAGCCTGATACGTGCCTGCCTCAGAAAGACTCAGTGGAGACACTGATTCCAGGAGCAAGCCTCTGAGAAATAACTTGCAGTGGGAAAAGCAGTGCACACTGGAAAATGTTCTTCTCTCAGGAATGTTACACAGCAAGCTCCTGACCATTCTGGATGCGTATACAGACACTGCCGTCCCGGGGCTGGCCAGAAACTCCGGGGTGGAGGCTGCCCGCAGGATGTGGGCCCCGGGGCAAGTCCCGTGCCCCACTGGGGGACCATCATGGTGGGGTCGAGAATGCTAAGGGCTGAAGCGCACTGCCGCCTTCTGCCCGGGTATCCTGGCACGGCCACCACGGTGAGCCCACACCTGGACACAGAAACTGTCTCCAAGGGCCAGGCAAAAATGCATGTGGGGGCAGCCCATCCAGAGGCTGATTACGTCTGATTGGTTTTTTAAAGTCCAGCTGTGAAGAGGGGTGGCTTGGCTTGGGCAGGGATTTATGACCGCTGTGGTCCTGTCAGGGCGGGGGCCCGGGCATCCTGCAGATGGGAAGGCCTTGGGCACCTGCTCCAGGCTGAACTGGGCCCAGTGGGCTGGAGGCTGTGAAGCCCCATGAAGCTTGCAGAGCCGAGGACACGGGAAGGAAAGAGAGCTCAAGGCGATACTAAGAAGTCACAAGTTTGCTAACCTTTTAAAGACTCTTAAAAACTGGGCCTTTTCCCTTAGAGAACTTGAAGTGACTCTTTTGTTTACTTTGCTTTTGCAACTGGCCCATCAATCAACTCAATAATGCTAAAAATAGCGCCACAGCAGCAATTCCTATGACAGCCCAGTGTTCGATTTCCTCAATTTAAACTTTTCCCTTCTTTTCTGTTCTCTAACTCCCACTGACGTTACTGGGTGTCCTTTACCCTAACGTCAGGACGGTGTTGTACACGGCCTCAGTGATCTCAGCGAGGATGGGGCAGGCGGTGACCTGCCACAGTCCCCCTCCATCGAGGGTGGGGACAGGAACAGAGGGCCAGGAGGGGTGTCCACTGGTGACAAGGAATCCCAATTTCTTCTGGGAATCAGTCAACACCAGCATGTGGAACTGAATCACCCTCAGGTAAATGGTAGGACAATGAACTGCAGGCCTGCGGGGGCACCCTGTGTCCCACTCGCCCACGCAGACCCAGGGCCCACCCCTGGGCCCACCTCCACCTGCTCCCTCACACTCTCTGTCCCTATGGCCCTGCCTGTCACCCTGTCGGTCCAGGAAGGTGCTCTGGGCCTGTCCTTGCCTGTCTCTGGGGCCCGTCCACTGGCTGCATTCCCACCGCCCCGACTTGTTTCAGAACGTCTGGATCCCGGCTCAGGCGCCCATGTGCAGTGTGGCTGGGCCTCAGTTTCCTCCTCTGTAAGGCAGGGATGATGGCACGACCCACACCTGTGGGTTCTAAGGATGTGACACGCTGCTGTGAGTGGTGACGCACTGCTGTGAGCGGTGGCGCCCAGAGGAGTGAAGACCAGCAGCGTGCCTGGCCCTGTCCCAGCCCGGCCCCTCCAGCACGTCTGCGTCAGCTAGTGTCACGTCTCCCCCCTGCCAGCCCCTCTGCCCTGCGAGGACCTGGCCCGCCCCTGTGGGCACGGGGCCACCCCTAGGCTCCCACTGCTCTGTGGTGCAGGCACCCCCACGCCACCTCCTCTGCCTCTCTCGACCTCCTGCTCACCCTCAGGTTACGGGCTCTGACCTCCAAGAGTGGTGGGGCTTTATTTAGGCCTGAGGGTCTCAAAAAGCATGTGTGCAAAAGTGATGGCAAACCCACTGTGAGCTCTGGGCTCCCATGGCCGTTGCTCACCTGCTCGCCTCCCCCAGAGACCTGGTGCCCCTCAAGAGTAGGCCTCACTCATGGCATGATGGAAGGTAATCAAGGGCCATGCACAGAGTGCTTTGCCACCAGGAGGTCTCAGAGAAAGGTAGGGGCAAGGGACCTCCCCCCCCCACCCCAGGAGGGGGCAGAGGCGCAGGATACAAGCTGCCACACTCACCTCCCCGACACCCACACTCTCTAGAGCCCAGATGTGGCTGCTGAACTCCGAATGGCACAGCTGCTAAGGGAGCAGGTCTTGGAGTGGGACACACCTGAATTTAAATCCCAGCCTGGCCACTGTGTTACCTTGGGCTACACCCTGGGCCCTGCACCTCATTCAAAGGGGGTATAACAGAACCGGCCTCCCCAGGGCCCTGGCCGCTGTCACGGCTGCTGGCAGCTACTGTGCAGAGGCCCACTTGACATTCTCTCCCAGGACCCACAGCAGCCAAGGCAACCAGGGAGGGGCTGTGAACAGGGCTGGGAAACAGGGCCACAAGCTCTGCTGCAGCCTGGTGGACAGAGACTAGAAAAGGGCTTTTGGTTTTAACAGCCTAAAATGCCCACTTGTATCAACCTCCCCATCTGTACACGGGGACAATAACAGTGCCTGAGCACCACAGACGTGATGTGGGGACCAGAGTGAGCGCCCATAAATGGCACCAGTCCTGCCACTGCCCCCCATCCAAGGCCAGGCCAGACCAGGCACAGGTGCTCTGGCCTCTCTCTGTCGCTGTGCCGTGCCTCAGGAGCCCCAGCAGGGTGGTCCTGGGGGTCTACACAGAGAGGTGGCCAAGCCCAGCCAGCCAGTCACTCAAGGCCATGTCCACATGGCCCCACTGCCCAGAGGAGGCCCTGGTCTACACCGTAGCCACTACTGACCCCGGCCCCCCATCAACCTGGCATGCGGCCTCACCTCCCAGGGCAGGGCTAGATGCCCGTGCCCCCTGCCCAAGCCACCATCCTCCTCATCGCCAATGGGCCAATCCCAGTGTGGAGCCAGTGCTGGCCTTCCGCCCTTCCTCCTCACAGGCACTGCCGGCTGCCACCCACGGCTTCAGCACCATAGGGCACAAGGTCCACATCCCTCCTCCAGCCTAGACTGGCTGTGGGACCTCGGCCAAGGCACTTCACCTACTGGCGCCTCTGTGAAATGGGACTAATAATCCAGCCACTGCGTGCGTTGGCCTGTGGCCCCTGGGTCTTGCTGTCAACCGGCCCAGGGCCTGGCACGAGCCACTCTAACACCCAGGTGACAGTCGCCTTGAGGTGTGGGCAGAGGGACAAGCCGAGGTGGAGGGTGACTGGGTCACAGCTGGCCCGAGTGGAGGGAAGGTGACGTGGGTGGGACCAACTTCAGAAAAGCTGTCGGTCTGCTGTCAGGCGGGCGCTTCCTCTCCTGGCTGTCTTGGCCCTGGCCCAAGTGGGCGGGTAGACTCTGCGCTGGAGAAGCCATGCCGGGGCACCCGCAGGCCGGAACACCCCACACGGACACACCGCGTGGCTTGTTTACTGCCAGGAGGCAGCACAAAGCCCCGCTGCCAGGGGCGGGCGGGTATAATTAACTGGGTGGAGACCAACACCTCTTCCCTGGGTTGAGCCTGCAAAGGCCCTGAACTTGAGGCTGGTGTCCAGGGGCGGTGCCACTGACTCAGTCAAGGGGTGTATGCAAGTGAGACAGGGGCTGCCCGCTGGCCCACCGGGCACTGAGCTGGAAGGGCAGGGGGAAGAGGGGCCGAGACAGGGCCTGCAACAGGAGGTGGCTGTCCCAGGCACAGACCTCAGGGCCTGGCCAGGGCTGGGCGCCCCCTCGTTAGGGGCTGCTGCTTCCTAGCTGACCTCGTCCCAGGGACCTCTAGAGGGTGGGAGGGATTCACATTTACCGGGCACACCTGCCTGCTGGGCACTGTGCTGGGGGTGCATCAGGGGGCAATGGCAATGATGTTCTAGATGAGGCCCCCACCTAGGGATTCTCAGGTGCACTGAGCTCTAGAGGCCAGGACCTGCCTAGCACCACGGGCTCTCTTCCTGGGGGAAGGGTGCTGGCTGAGGGCTGGCCTACACAGTGGGCCATACCTGGGGCTGGGCCATAGCTGGGGTCAGAGGTCCCTGTCCTGGGAGGTGGGCCCCGTTGCACCTGCCCCTCCCTAACACCAGCATCTGCAACTGGGTGGGGTTGGGGGACCCCCCCCAGGTCACAAAGCCAACTGGTAGCGAGTCAGAGTAGGGACGAATTCCTGCCAAGAAGCACAGGGTGCCAGGGGCTTTAGAAACCTTCTCTCCTTACCCCAGCTCTGGCAGGTAGCTGTCCAGCAGCTGGCTGCCCAACCAGGGGACCCTTCCTCCCACATCAGGGCCCTCGGTGAGCCACCAGGCTCCAGGGCACAAACACGTAACGAAACAAAGACTCCTGATGACTGTATCTCCCATCAGTTTAAGCAACTCAGAGTCAGGACAAACAGAGCCACAGGGTGTGTGATGGCTACAGAGAAGAGTGCACCAGAGCCCAGGCAAAGGCACAGTCCTGGGTGTGGAAAGGTGCTCCAGTCTCCCTGGTCACCCCACAGGTGGGCCAAAATGAGAGTCTCCTTCGGTTCTGAGTGCCCGGAGGGGCAGGGCAGTGGCCGGTGGGAAGGCACCTGGCCCAGCTTGGCAGAGCTGTCAGGCGTGCGTGGGAGAGCTGGGTAAGGAGTGCTTGTCCTGGAGCCCCTGGCACCGGGGAGAAGCAGCCCTCCTGTATCAGTGAAGAACTGAAGCCGCCGTTCCACGGGGGAGAGGGCAGGTAGAGGCACCCTGGGACAGTCAGACAGTGGCGTCTGCAGCAGTGACAAGAAGGAACACAGCTGCATCCACAGGCACTGACAGTAGAGCTAGGACACACAGAAGGGGGCCCAGGTGGTGGGTGGGGACGCTGACATCCACATCTCAGCCTGTCCCACTCGAGCCAGGGCAGGCCCTTCCACCCTCCAGCCAGGTCCCTTCTGGTGCCCAGCACTGCCCTCTTGAAGCACCACCAGATCCACAGACAAGCCCCAGGGCCTGGAGCAGGCTGACTTCCGGTCCTAAGGGTGAGTTGTGTGATTGGCCAAGAGCTACTGTCCACCTGTCATGACCATCCTGCCAATGAGCAACCCCATGCCCTGTGTGGGCTGAGTAAGGGGTGAGTGGCTGGGAGCCAAACCCGCTGGGGCCTAAAGTCTGTGCTTTTCTCAGTGACGATACGGCCCTGGGACCTGTCCTGGGGACCGCCAGCCGTGAGCTGCTTTCCTGAGCCAAGGGCGGACCTCTTCATGGGGCGGGAGCGGCCCGTGGAGGAGGCCCTGCAGGCCAGCACTCCCCCTCCACTCTCTCAAACTCAGGCCACAGCCGCAGACGCCTGCACAGCCTGGGAAGCAGGAACAGTGACGGCCAGGCCCTCGCTCCCTTTGCTTCTTTCACGGTGGCTGGAAACTGGGTTGAAACAAGAAAAAAAAACCCTGCTTGCTAAAATCAGCAAACATTTTGGGGAAGGAGGGAGAGCCATCTCTGGCTTGGTTACTATGGGAACGTTTCTGAATCAACTACCAGCGGGAGAGAAGTTTGCCGTGGACAGAGCAGCCCGGCTCCAGCCCCCACGGGCCCCCCACCCAGGGGCGCACACACCTGCCCAGGAAGCCGTGGAACCTTCTGGGCACTCAGGGACAAGCCCGTGGCCTCTGCTTTCCTGGTCTCCTCTGCCCAGGGACGGACAGCTCCTCTCTGCAGCCCCCTCAAGGCTGGCACTGGCTCAGGAGGGCTCCCACCCCCAGGCCCAGCCCCCCTTCACTGCCTCCCACCCAGGCCTCTGTGTCCTCCCTGGGGTCCCAGCTCCCTGCACGGTTGTCCTGAGGAGGCACCGCTGAGTCATGTGGCCACACGCCTTCTGCCCGTCCCTCCCCAGGGCCCAGGCCAAGCTGTGCCAGGGCGGGGAGGGCCGCAGGACTTCAACCAGCAATGTCCAAGAACTCCCGGCTCTGTTCTGGCAAAGGCCAGACCATTCTGCCTGTCGGGAGAGGGCAGGGTGTGGGGCCCTTGGGTGGGGCTGCGGCCACCCGGGACTTAAGCCCGGGGCCAGGATCCAGCCTGCCCGGCACATGGCCCACAGACGGGATTTTCCACGGCAGAGAAGGGGTGGGTGGGAGCCAGTGCCTCAGTCAAGTCATTGGGGCGGGCGGGGGGGGCGGGGGGGTGATGGAGATGCGCCAATTTTGTTGCTCTCCCTCAGATGCTCGTCCCACCGCATGGCTGGGCCGCTATGTGCCAGGCCTCTGCCACAGGGCCCAGGCCACCAGTCCCCTGTGCACCCAGCCCTCTGCCCGGCCCCTCATGCTCCTCGAGAAGCCCCGGCCTGCGCAGCCTCAGCCCCAGCCTCCCTCTGGCCCCCTCCCTGGCCAAGCAGCACCCACTACCCATGGGAGCCCTGTCTCCAGCCAACCAGACTCCTTGAGGGTCCTGCTCTCTCCCTGTGCCCCACAGCATGCTACAGAGGCCCACACAACCGGGCAAGCACAAAGGGGCGAGCCCGTTGAGTGTCCCGTGGCAGGGTACACGGGAGCCGTCACTGGCCGCACCAGGAGGACATGCTTGGAGATGAGCTGTCAGGGAGATGGTCCACAGACCCGCAGCGAGTGCCTCCTCAGGACCCAGAGGACACACAGCCACGGGCAGCCTGCACCCCTTACAGGGAATGTCCCCAAGACTCAGTGTCGGCGAAAAAGCCCAAGTTACCAAAAACCACCCCCCCCATACACATATACACGGAGGCATATTTTTAAAAGCAGAATGACACACTTGTCTGATTTGGTACACGTACACTTGAGAAAAGGGAGTAGCCGGCTGCTCACAGAGGAGCAGCCCTCTAAGGAGGGCAGGATGCCTGGGGTGGGAGACCAGAGGTGTGGGCTCTGTTGTGTGTCTCAACAGTTTGCAATGACGATGTGGCCCAATGACAATGCGGTTCACATGATTTTCAGAAATCGCCAGTAAAAAGTTAAGAGGCAGGTCTCCTAGCCCAGGCCCTGAGGATGAGGGCGCTGCCCAGGGTGGTGGGGGCTTGGATGGCCCTGCCCTTGCCTCCCCACACCTGCTCACAGGGCCAGTCCCCGCCCCGCCCCTGCCCCAGGCCCTGGCAGTAACCCCAGCGGTGGAAGAGAGAAGAGCCAGCCTGCTCGTCCTGACCCCCAGCCCAGCTGTCAGCCCAGCCCATTGGCCAGGGCAGCAGCCAGCCGAGGGCTGCCCTAAACACTCCTCGTAAGCAAGGCAGGAGGCATCCCTCCTGCTAAGATCTGTCCCACAAACGCGTGCAGGGCCAGCGCTCCCTGAGGCGCTGGGAGCGAGCTGTGGCTGGAAGACACGTCCACCCCGAGGGTCCGGCCGCAGCAATGGCAAGGCCAGAGTGGGTGATTCAGCAGGGGCTGTGCTGTCACCAGCCAGCCGGAGTGCATGTCCCTCGGGTGCTGCATAAAAGGGGGTGCCAGCACCTGTCTGCCCTCTGCCCAGAGGTTAACCTTTCACTGTGATGCACAAAGAAACAAAAGCTGACCCAGAAGAGGCAAAACCGTGCAAAATGTCCCGTTCAGCCTGTGGGGCTCATTTCTGGAACGCTCTGGAAACCACGGGAGGAGCTGTGGGGAGCAGGCATCTGAGGGGCTCCTTAAACTCCGCTGTTAGGAAGGCTGGTGCCTGACCCAGAAGGAAGAAAGGGGGGGTTGGGTCCCTCCTTGCAACATTACTGCACAGGCTTTAAGGGCAAAGCACCACTGGGGGGGGGGGGGGGACTTTCCCCGAGCACCGACCATGCACCAGCTCCCAAGTGTGGCTACTTCCCCTTATCTAACTGGGTCCTCAGTCACTCTTCAGGCCCACGTGTAAGGAGAGCAAGCGGGAGTTCAGGGGAACCAAGCCACCTGTGTGGCTCTCACTCTGGTTCAGCAACTGCAGAAGAAAGTTCTGCAGAACACTGAAGAAGGGCCCCTTTCATTAATATAGAAAGAGTTCTTATAAATCAACAACAAAAGGGCCAATAATCCAATAGGAAAATGAACACGAGTAGAAACTACACAGAAAAATTTAAAACTGCTTACATGACATCACAGTCCCACTCACAAATAACACAAGTGTTTTTCACCCACTGAAAAGCAAACATGAAACCATCCAATAATAAAGTCAGTAAGTCCAGGGTTGGGGAGGAGCTGGATTGGAAGGTAGCATCTGCTGAAACTTCAAGCCCCACAAACCCCTTGCCCCGGGAATTGTCTCTCAGAGTGTATTCTAGGAGTAGACCCCCCCACGCGTGTGCAAAGACGTATATACCAGCATTGTCTGCAACAGTGGAAGACTGGAAACAACCTAAACACCCATCAATAAGGGTGGTTAGTAAACCTTGACATCCACATGGGAGAACCAGGCAGCTATTAAAAAGAACAGCAAGTTCAAAAACACCCTCCAAGACACACACTTAAGTGAAGAAAAATCAGGGGCAGGAGCACGTGCACTTTGCCCTTGTGTGCATCTCTGGGCATGGGCTCCAAAGCGGGCAGAACGAGGGACAGTGGCTGTGGCCTGGGCATCTGGGTGGGAGGAAGCATCTCTTTCACAGCAAACCCCTTGGTACCATGCAGATTGATTACGGGTTACATCTACCACTTGTCTATAAAATACCCATAGGGAGAGGGCTGGCAGGAGCAGGGCTCCCAGGCTCGGAGCCCCTGCCCAGCCCCTGCTCAAGCCTGGGAGAGGAGAAAAGCCATGAATCCACACACCCAACACCCAGCCGGCTCTCAGCAGGGACCTCACTCTGCCCATATGGCTCAAGAACTAGCCTCTGCCACATCCCTCCAGACCCCCCAAGACCTGCCCTCCTCGGCTCCTGTCCAGGCCAATCCTGCCCCTCGGTTTCTCTAGGAGTGATGGGGAAGCAAGGAAAATACAGAAGAAACCAAAGCTCAGAGGATCCATGTGACATGCCAAAGCCACCCAGCTGAGGACAGGTGAGGAGGATGGATGAGGACCCGTAGGTGGAGCAGAGTGAGGGGCCAGTGGTCTCTGTGTAGGGCAGAGCAAATGCGGGAGGCCCAGGCCAGGCGGGCTGGCCAGGAGGGGCAGATGTGGGCTCTACGGGGCCTCGGGGATGGGCCATGTCTTGCCTGAGGGTGGGTCTCTACCTCACATGGAACATCAGAGCTGGAAGGGCACTGAAGACCCAGCACTGGCCACACTTGTTTTTTTTCAGCAGCAGACCAGCCTCCAATCAGAATCTCTAGGTGCCCAGGACCCCAAGGGGGCACGTGGGGCTGCTCCAGAGGAACCAGGGCACGGGCCTGGAGCCCCTCTCACCACTGCCCACCGTGGCCCCAGAGAACCACCGAGCTTGTCCAGGCCTCTCCCCACAGCTGGCAAACTGGTGCCCGGAGGGGGCAGCGACCTGCCAGAAGTAGCTCGGCAAGCAGGGCCTCACTCCCAAGTCTGGCGCACTCTCTGTGCCACCCAGCCTGCCCTCTGAGGCCGCCGCCATCCCACGTCCTGGGAACGCCCACGCCAGGGTCCATTCCCACACCTTCCTTCCGTGAAAAGCGCTGGCAGCCAGCAGCCGCGGAAATCAACAAGGCAAACTACTCACGTTGAAGAAATTGGTCTTGTTCCTCTCGCAGAAGAGCCCCTGTGCCGGCATGTGCTGCAGCTGTTGCCACGGGATACCGCTACCTAGCAACACGTCGCGGGCCCACTGGAGGTTCTGGGGAAGCAAGAAGTAGGTTGGAAGTGAGTGTGTGGGCAACTCTGGGCACCCATGGGGAAGGGAGGCGGTCCCCTCCTTCCAGGCTGCGTGGGTAAAACAGCAGCTCCTGCAGACATCCAGCCCGCAGCACCCGGCAGCCCCGGCTTTGATCATCTGGCTGTGGGGTGCATTTCAGGAACTGGTTTCCTGCCTAATACAGCTGACCTAGGAGACCGTGGCCTCAGACTGCCTGAGGAGGGCACAGACAGGGACGTCTCACCCTGACAACTTCGCAAGCTGCTGCATGGACCCAGCACCCCACCTTCTGCCAGGGGATGCCCCCACCGGCCCAAACGGTCAAGCCTGATGTGTCAGGCTGTCGGCTACCACCGTGAGCCTGGGAGAGCTGGGGCTCTGCAGGACGCCAGGGATACGTGCTTGTTGGGGCGGGGGGGGGGGCGCTCTGTCCAGTGTTCAGGCTGCTGCTCTCTGGGCAGTGGTGCCTCTTGGTGGAACCCAGGGCAGGGTGAGAAGCCAGGCCTTCTCTGGGGCCTTCTCATGGACTGGAGAGCAGGCCTTCCCAGCAGAGCACAGAGAGCATAGGCTCAACTGCAGGCCTGTCAGTCTCCCACAGACTCCGCAGACAGTAGGCTCTGGGCAGCCCCCAGGTGGGCCAGACGGAACTGACCAAAGGCTCAGGAGACTTTATCAGGTTCACATCCGAGGCCCTGGATGGAGCTGACAAGGAGACCCGTGGGGAAAGGACAGGCACCAGGCCAGCGGGGGCACCTGACCTGCCCGCATACCTGCAGCTTCGCAGTGGGGTGGGGCGACGTGTGCCACCCAGGCAGAGCACGTCACTGTGAGCCTCACCACGTGGAACTGCCAAGGAGAGTGGCCTCCAGCGCTGCCTGAGGTCCAGAGCCAGTAAGGGTGGAGAAGAGCCTGCATTTGGCCCAGGCCGGGACCCCAAGGCCGGGATCTTCCCTGGGCCCAGTGGGGGTGGGGTGGGGTGGGGTGGGATGGGGTGGGGGTCATGTCTCAGACCTGCCTCGGCCTCTGCCTTGTGCTCAGCACCGTGCTCCCCCAGGGACACAGGCGGCCCCCTCTCAGGGCTCATGTGACCTGGTCCCACTCGCCAGGCTGGAGCCCCTCACCGGCTCAAGGGTGGGGGTCCTGGTGAGGGGCTCTCCTCTGCTTGAAGGGCCCCTCCGTCAGAGCAGGCCCGGCCCATCCCCTCTTCTGAACTCCAAACCCACGTGCTGCCCCACTCACCCCCACAGCCCTCAAACAGCCTCATCCACCGCCCCGCTGTCTGTCAGCCCCAAGGGCAGGGACAGACTGACCTCTTCACTGATGGCTCCTCAGGGTCTAGATCAGTAGGGTGGGACAGATATTTGGGGAAAGAATCAAAGGAAGGGGACTTCCTTAGTGGCGCAGTGGTTAAGAATCCACCTGCCAATGCAGGGGACATGGGTTTGATCCCTGGTCCAGGAAGATCCCACATGCCATGGAGCAACTAAGCCTGTGAGCCACAACTACTGAGCCCGCGTGCCACAACTACTGAAGCCTGCATGCCTAGAGCCCATGCTCCACAACAAGGGAAGCCACTGCAATGAGAAGCCCGCGCACTGCAATGAAGAGCAGCCCCCACTAGCTGCAACTAGAGAAAGCCCGCGCACAGCAACTAAGACCTGCCGCAGCCAAAAATTTAAAAAAAAAAAGAATCAAAGGAAGATGGGCAGAGTTTGAGCTTGAAGGAAATGCAGCCCATCAAGCCGAGGGGACAGGCTAAGACCCAGAGGCAAGAAGGAGACTGAAATGCACACAGAGGAGGGGGGAGCCCAGGGCACTGGAGGGGGCAGAGCAGCCGCCCACCCAGGGCTCAGCACAACGGGGAGCCAAGGACTGCCTGAGCACTCAGGAGCCAGGGAGGCTGGTGCGTGAGGTTGTTCTGTGGAAAACACCCCCCACTGGTCCCCCGGACAGGCATTCAGAGGTCCGGGTCTGCTCGCAGAGCTACACGCAGGTGCGGGGTGATGCACATGGATCTTTGTGGAAGCACCTGGCAGCCTCGGAGAGCCGGATCACCTCTCTGGGCCTCCACTGCCCACTTGGAGGGTGACGCTAGGCCACACCTAGCGTCAGTTGGAGATCCCCAGGAATGCAGACAGGAAAGCAACTGTGTACACACACGACACCTTGGGGAGAGCTCCCTGCCCTTCCCACACTTTCTCCCAGGAGCTGGCCCTGCCACCGCCCCTGTTCTGCCCTTCCACTGCTGAGCGCTGAAGGGAGGCAGCACTGGGAGGTAGGAGGCTGGGGTGGGGATGAGGCCAGACAGCTTCTCTCCCAAGTTCCCTCCCTGAGGGGTTGCCAAGGGTTGGCTGCCAAAGAGCAAACACTGCAGGGGCACTGCTGCTGACCCAGGCTTGCACTGCCCACCCGGCCCAGGCCCCTGCTTCCTTCATTAATGGCTCTTCAGATCAGCGGTTGGATGGTGCCGTTGCTACCTGCCGGGTTCCCACGGCCACCCCACTGGCTCTCCCCACAGCCGCCCGAGTCTCACACACGGCCACACATGGCCCCCCTCCCCCCAGCCTTGTGACACTTTAACCTCACTCAGAATGACGCCCCATGACTCCTCCCCACCTAACTGGCCCTCCTGAGCTCTGCCGCCTCCCGGCCTTCCCCTCTTGCCCCGCTAGTCACACGGGCTGCGTGCTGAGCCCCATCCAGGGCATGCGTGTCGGCTATGTGTCCACCTGGAGGCCTCTCCCCGATAGCTCCTCGCTGGGCCCTCGCCTGTCGGGTCTTTGCTTAGAGAGGCCTCTTGGGCGCCCTGTCCAAACGGCCACACTCCTGCGCCCATTCCTACCCACTTCCTCTCTCTCCACTCTCCTCCCCCGGGAGCCTGCTGCGGAATGCGTGAGCACCCTGGAGGGCATGCCAAGCACAGGCACTCCTGCCATGTGGTGGCCATGCGACGACGTGGTGACGGGTTCACCCCTCTTTCCAAACGTGAACAACAGTATCTGTGACGCACACGGCCGGCAGAGGGCTTGACCTACTCAAACCGATGGGCTCCACGCCATGGAGAGAGGCCCATCTGTCCCGCTGACTCTGGCCCCAAAGGCACAGCACTCTTCACACCACATGGCACAGACTTTGAAGTGCATAACCAAGGGTCTTAAGCTGAGAAATACATCGAGTTCTCACTTTATAAACCACACAAGTAAAGCCTGACAAGAACCTGGCTGGGGTCTGCATGGAGAGGATGGGGGTGGGGGGCATTTTATGTGCCCAGAGGGGAGCAGGGCTGCAGGCAGGTGGGCTGCTCTGCGCTGTGGCCACCTGCTCTTGTGATGCCGGGTCCTGGCCCCGATCACTCACACGCGCCTACAGAAGGGCACACAGCCTGTGCAGGAGGGTCAGTCCCTTCACACCTGCCCACTCCTCAGAGGCTCTGAGGGTCCCACACATGAGCTGGTGGCCCAGGGGGTAGAGGACTGCCCAGAGCAGAGCACAAGCTGACAATGAATCGGTCAGGGCTTCCCCAGAGATCTCGTGGTGGGCACAGCTCTGCCAACCCTACTGGAGGGGGCAGCCCTAACCAAACAAGTCCTAAACAGACACAGGCCTGGGCCCTAGCCCACTGCAGCAGGGTGAAGGGGCATCTCAGGTCACTTGGATCTGCATTTTCCTGATGCGCAACGGTGTGGAGAATCTTTTCTTGTGCTTATTGGCTGTTTGTATGTCTTCTTTGGAGAAATGTCTATTCAGACCCTTCGCCCATTTTTATTTATTTATTTAAATTTATTTATTTATTTTTGGCCACCTTAGGTCTTCATTGCTGCGCGTGGGCTTCTCTAGTTGTGGCGAGCAGGGGCTACTCTTCGTTGCAGAGCATGGGCTCTAGGCATGAGAACTTCAGTGGTTGTGGCATGTGGACTCAGTAGTTGTGGCTCACAGGCTCTGGAATGCAAGCTCAGTAGTGTGGCGCACGGGCTTAGTTGCTCTCCGGCATGTGCGGTCTTCCCAGACCAGGGATCAAACCTGTGTCCCCTGCATTGGCTGGTGGATTCTTAACCACTGCGCCGACAGGGAAGTCCCACCCACTTTTAAATTGGGTTGCCTTTTAATTAACAAGTTGTAAGAGTTCTTTATATATTCTAGATACAAGTCCCTTATCAGATGTGTGACTTGCAAATATTTCTCCCATTCTGTGGATCATCTTTTCACTTTGATAGTGTCCTCTGAAGCACAAAGGACCCACCGGGGCCTCTCTGCTCTAGGCAGCCACCGACCCATTAGATGGCAACGGGGAGATGCGGCTGCCAAGCCCACAGGCGGATTTGATGAAGAAACAGGCTGCTGTTGAGCCCACACTGCAGGAAGCATTTGTTACCCAGCAGCTGCGTGGGAAGTGGTTGCTGCTGCTCAGCGACTGATTCTGCTGAGAGCTCTGGCCACGCCCCCGGGACTTCGGGCTGCCTTGACAGGTTCCCGCACTCAGCCCTCAAGGCAGTGAGGTGTTCACAAACTGCTCAGCAAAGCCTCTGGATGAAGCAAATGGCAGCCCACCAAGCCCCCGGGGCGCGGCCAGGCCCAGGTGCACATTGGGGGCCCTCCATGGCTGATGCAGGAGAAAGGGGGGCTCACGCGTTGAGACAGTGCTCCCTCTGGGAGAACCATGTGGCGAATGTGGGCACACAGTGACCGAGGAGATGCAGAAACGGGGTGTGATGCCCAAGGAGCAGACAACCTGGGCAGCCTCATCTCCGCCACCCGGTCCAGCCAACCCCACCCCACCCCATGGCCGCTACAGACCATCACAGGGGACTCAGACGACGTGGGGGAATTCGAGGAAAGAGCAAACGGCCAACTGTGAGCATGGACACACTCACGACGTTGGGGGGCAGTGGAGTGACAGGGCCTGGGCTCCCAGAGCCGGGGTCCCTGAATTCAAGCAGAGGACACAACCCCTGATGGTCAACAGTGTGAGTGCTCAAGAGCTGAGAGAAGAGACACACACAGCGTACTCTCTGTTATACTGGCAAAACTATGAACAGGCCCCCTCCAATTTTTCTTGAATTTTGACATAAATACTGTTTTTCACTTTTAAAAAGCCCACTCAGCAAAGGAACAGGTTGTGGAACCCTTTATGGGCACAGCTCCTGTGCTCAGATTAAAGCCATTTAAAGGAGAGGTGGGGGTGGGCACGCCGCAGGCCTCCGTGGGGCCCACATCGCAGCCCAGCTCTCCCTCACCCAACCCTGTGACTTCCGCCGCCCTTCCCTAAGAGGTGTCTTGCACCCGACATCCCGCCTCAGCAACTGCTTCTGGAGAAGGGAAGCATCAGCCACAGGGCCTCCACAGACTCTTCGAGTGGGAGTTTTATTAAAATCCAGGTCTGCCTGGGTCTAGAAGGCCTGGGCACCAGAGGTCAGGTGCACTGCTGAGTGCAGGCCAGGCAGCCATGGGCGGCTGGGAAAGCCTGATGCCCTTCAGTTGACATGGAGGCCCTGCCGAGGTCCCCCCACCAGGTCTGCCAACTGCTCTACCTGCTCTGCTCCACCTGCTCTGCTCTGTGAAAATCAACCAAGCCACGTGAGCGCACCAGCCGGTCCCCACAGAACCCCATCCAGGACATTCCCGTCACAACCAGCGCCAGGGTCCATCTCAGGTCAACTGCCCTCCCTAGTTCTTCAAACGTCCCACAGAGAGGCCAGGCAGGGCCCAGCAGCTTCTGGCTGCTGAGCTCAGGTCTTACTGAGCAGACAAAAGCAGAGACCACAGCCTGACCCCCGAGGCTGCCCCATCAACCGCTCACCTGTCTGGGCACTGCCCTCCCCTCCCCTCCCCTCCCCTTCAGCCACCACATCCCCACTGGACCCGCGGCCACCCTAGGGGTCTCAGCATAAGGGTACCTTCCCAGAGTGCAGCGGCACCCCAGCCTCTGTGCACCCCACTGTCTTCCCTGTAGGGTTTGTCATGATGGGATTTTTATCTTTATCTGCTCATTTGCATATTTTTGATCCAACCCCACCCCACCTCACCCCAACGTAGGTCCTCCGGGGCAAGTGTGGTGAGTGAAAGAATGCAGACAGGTCCCACTCCCCGCCACAAATGCTAAGCACCAGCAGGAGAGGCCTGGCTGGGAAGCGCTGGGAGCCCCTACATCATCTGCCCTCCAAGCTGGAGGAGGCTGCCAGCACCAAAGCCCACGCACAGAGCTGGTGACAAAGGCCAGCAGCTGCGTGGAGAGGTGAGCCCAGGGCAGGGTGATGGCCACGAGGTCCGCGCAAGATGCAGCCTGGGGAACCAGGGCGGGGCGGCTCTAAGGCCATGGGGGAGGGAGCCACCAGCAAGGCCCTCACAGGGAGGAGCTGATGAGCCTGTCGGCCCCCGTCCCTCACCCCAAAGCCAGAATCTGAGCATGTGGTCCTGCTGGGGGAGCAGCCCCATGCCTGCACCTGTCACCTGTCACCTGGAAGGCTGGACCCCTCCAGCCCGCCTGCCTCTTGGCCCTCCGCCCAACCCTCCCGCCACTGCTGCCAGAAACCTCTACCAGCTCTAATGCGTCAACCCCTCTCCCTCAGCCTCGTGCTCACCCGGTGGGTCTTGCTGTAGGTGTAGAGGAAGGCTAGGCGGTAGAGACTCTTGTAGTGCTGGGGGAAGCGGCTGAGGCACAGGCGGAGCGAGGCGATGCACTGCTCTGTGAGGAACTGGCGCTGCTCCTCCGCACCGGCAGGCAGCCCCTGGGGGAAGGCAGCTGGCTCCCCCAGTGGGTCCCCTCTCTTCCTCCCATCCCACGGGGCAGGCACAGAAGTTGGGGGCTTGGCAGGGGTGCCAGCGGAGGCCGGGGGGTCAGCAGCAGGCTTCTGGCTGCCTTGCTCTGTGGCCTGGAAGACTTCCGTGCTCTCCGAGGACTCCTCGGCTTTTCCTGAATTGAGAACAAAGAAAAGAAAGTCACCTCGGCTTTAGGCCCTCTCCCCACGGCGGTCTACCACCAGCGACAGGGGCACCTTGGTGAGCAATCAGCATAGCTGGGTCTACACTCTTGCTGGATGGGAGCTGGACCCAGGCGACTCAGGGGCAGGAGGCGCGGGCCCTCGCTGCCTCTGCCCCACCGAGCCCCCAGCTGAGGCCTCCGTGGCCTCCAGTCTCCTCCCTGATGAAACAGGATATCTCAGCTGGCACGTAGCTGAGAGGGGGCTCCGAGCTGGGCTCAGGATGCCCCTGTGGGTGGTGGCACGGGGCTGCCCGCCTCAAGGCCGTGCACATGAATGGGGAAGCAGCCTGAAGAGGGGAGGCGTGGCCACCACCACCACCGAGGGCAGCACCGGTTCCACGCTCAGCCCCCCCAGCCCACCCGCTCCTCCAGCCCACCGGAGAGGTAGCATGGGGTAGTGGATAAGGGTGCAAACTGACCCTCTCTGGACCTCAGGTTCTTCACCAGTAAAAGGAAACAGCCAGTGCTTTTCCCTGGGGAGGCTGGGAGGCCTGGCTGCTGTTGTTGCTACTGTCCACCAAGTGGCTGTGTGCCCCGGCCTGGCCAGCGTGGGAAAGCTTTCAGAATCCACGGCTGGCTGACCAGCCACGGCCTCAGCGCAGTGCCAGGGCCTCCGGCCTGCCTGCAACCTCCCAGCAAGCCCAGGAGTGGGCTCTGCCCACTGACTTCCACAGCGGGGCCTGGGGGCCCCACAGGAGCTAGGCAGACTCCAGGGCCAGATCAGGGCCTGCCCCAAGAAAGGAGGGGTTCAGGCTAAAAAGAAAGCACATTTGTGACATACAGTACCCAAAGGCTTTTTGGCTCTCCCACACGGGGCCGCAGCGGGGTCCTAACAAGGACAGTGTCACCAGCGCCCATCACATACCAGGAGCTTGCACACACCTGCCTGAGATGCCGCGTTTGACCCCACAACCCAGGAGTGGGCCTGGGATCACTCCCATCCTACACGGGAAACAGCAGGGCCCAGGGAGGTGAGTGGCTCAGCCAACCGAGGTCCCCGGGCAGCAGCGGAGGCACGAGGGCAGAGGCCAGGACCCACGTTGTCCAGCGCTGCCCAGGCTCCCAGGACACCCCAGCAGTCCTGCCCACACGCTGAGTCAGGTCTCTGTACCTCTCTCCTCTGCAGCTCCCTGAAGGTCTTTCCCAGGCGGTCCTACTTGGGAACTGGGAGCGGGCGGTCTCTTCTCTGTGTAGGGCTTCTGGGAACCCTCCAGGGAGCTGGCAGGCTCATTGAAGAGGTCCTGCGTCGAGCTGGAGTCTGAGAGCGCCACGGCCGTGCTCTCCTGGCTGCGCTCTGGGGAGAGAAGGACAGAGGCGGCAGTGTGAACCCTGGCACCTGGAGAACAGAGGGGCCTCCCACGGAGCCTCTCAGCCAGAGGCCTGGCCACTGCCCCGTGCACAGCCACTCTGACACTGCCTCGCCCACCTGTCCTGGAGGCCACCGAGCCACTCACCAGAGGCACCAATTTCCTGGGGTTTCCTCCAAGAGTAGTAGTAGTAGTGTTTGACAATTGACTCTTAGGAGGGAAAGCGTTCGTTTGTAGCATTTACTGATTTCTGTGGTGTAAATACTCCCACCATGGCCAATTTCGAGTTACCAACATGATGTATCTGAATGCAGGGTTGGGAAGAGATGCACAGTAGTGATTATACACCACCGCACAGTATTCCTACCGCAACAGACCCACATAACCGCGACGGGGAAGAACTCAGCCAACACTTTTACCCAGTCTCTGAAGGCCACATGTGGTGGGTCTGCAGTGACAGTACAGATCACTGGGACTTGCAGACCCCAGGTTGGGGGCGCCCCCTGGGCACCTCTCCATGGCCTCCCAGCTGCTCGTGAGGAAGATGGGGGCGGGGCAGGAGAGATTGGGGGACATCTTCCCAGGGTGCAGGCTGCCGTGAGAAGGGTGTGAAGCCCTGGCTGGACCTTTCTCCCTGACAGAGCAAGCCAAAGCCAACAGGGGAGGGGCAGCAAGCCCGGTGATAGCCCTGTGCCTCCAGGGCACAGGTGAAGACCCACAGGAAACACCTTCAGGGAATCACCCAGGGCCTGAACACTCCCACCAAGACACCGGGACACGGCCGGCCAGGTCTGAGGCTGCATCCAGACAAAAGAGGACCGGCTGAGCCCCCAGCCCGGGCTGGCAGGCACAGACTCACAGCCAAGCACTCTGCTGCAGGAAGAGGGGAGAGGACATGGAGAGACCCACCTGACAGGCACACAGAGGGCCTGAAGCAAGCAGAAGGTGGAAACAGACGCTGAGAAAACCTTCCAGCAAACCACCCCACCCTGAGCACAAGGCAGCATTGGGAGAACTGGAGGCCGGGGGTGGGGTGCACCAAGGGAACCACAGCAACAGCAAGACCCAACCCTGCTCAGCTTCCACCTCGTCAGCCTCACTTCCCCACCTGATGCCTGGGAGCTTAAGAGTGAAGCCCATTCCAGGCATGAATATCAGTTATTTCAACCTCTTCTGTCATACACACGCTATCTCGAGTTCAATATAAAAAGTGTAAGACACACACACATGCAAAAGCAGAAAAGAACATTGTCAAGAGACAAAAAGATCAACAGAACTGGGCTCAGAGGTGACCCTCCCCTCTCTTTTTTGTATTTATTTTCTCTAAACTATTACTAGCTCCTGATGAAAGCAAAACCAGCAGCCATGCATCATGGACTGGCAGCACGTGTAAGAATGAAATGAACAAGAGCAGCAGCCTGAGAGAAGGGAGGTTCACACTGCACATGAAGCAGGATCACGTCCTCCAAGGGCTGACTGTGATCACCTGAAGATGTATTTTATTAACCCTAATGCAGGCAGTACATTATTTTTTTAAAAAAGAGTTATAAATAAACCAATAGTAGAGATAAAAGGCAACCATTAAAAAATAGCACTTAGTTTTTTGTCTTGAACTTTGTGTACTTGAAGGCGAAGCTCACTAGTCACATGACCTTGAATAAGTAAGGCCCTTTCCCCACCTCTGAGTTGCAGCCACTTATCATCTCAGGGGAGTTGGTGCCATGGGGGCTTCTGGGGTCTGGCCCTCAACCCTTGCTCAGCTGCTGGAGAGCCTGAATGCCCAGTGGCAGTGCCCTGGGGCCACCAGCAGGACGGCATGAGCTGCTTAGCAGGCAAACTCACAACAGCATGGGAAACTGTCTGGCAAAGTTGGGAGCCTGGACTCTGAGAGACCCCGGCCGCTTGAGTCCAGGTCCTGCTCTGTCACTTACTGGGTCAGACAGCCTAGGCGGTAGCCATAATTTCTTTACACTTGTTTCTCGACGTGCAGAACTGTCATAATACATGTGCCCACTTCATGGGGTTGTTATGAGGATTAAAGTGCCTGATACACCATGAATGTTCCCAAAATGTCAGCTCAACTATCACCAGTATGACCTCAGAGAACCTGGACCATCTCATCTCTAATGTCTCAGACGTGACACACAAGGGTTTGGTCCTAAAGGCCACACTGGAAGCAGGGCCTGTCGACAGGCAGGCTGACACTGACAGGGCAGCACCGTCCCAGGTGGGCCGGGCAGCACACAGGACACCAAGAATCAGGTCTGTGCTTCCAACGGCAGCTCTGGGGCTCCACTTCTCTACCCACGTCTGACTGCTGACGAGGTTTTGGGGACAGTGACCTTTCAGGCAGCTCCATAGCTGCCTCTGCATGTCCACTGCCCGGTAAGTGCAGGGCATCAGCGTCTCACTTCGTGGGGGCAGGGACCTGCTTGGCGAGGGGCTCTCCCCTGACTGCAAGGCAGACCCCAAGCTCCATAAGCCCCAAATGGAAGTGACAGGTGGTGTGAAGGCATCGCTTCTCCAGGGCTGGCAGCCGACCCTCTGGGCTTCAGGAGCCCCAGACCTGCACTCCAATCCCAGAGCTGCCACTTGGGCTGCTTGAGGCCTCCATGTCATGGTCTTTAACATGTTTGTCACTGCCCGCCCCCCCACCTCTGCCCCCGACACACACACAGGATTCCCACAGGGGCCTGCTTGGTTCCTGGCACACTGGAGTGACTCCCACCAACCCACCCAGCCCTCAGCCTCACCTCCGGCCCTGACAAGGGACTCAGGCTCGTGGTTAAGCGGTCCTGGCAATCAGCCGATGGGCGTGCCCCTGCCAGCACCCAAGCAGCTGCAGGTGCCGCAGGGCTGGGCAGCACGGCCTGCAGCAGGCAGGCATCCAGGAGGCAGCACAGCGGGAGGACTGACTGAGAGCTGGCATGAGGCTGATGGGCCACAAGCTCACAAGTTGTTGGGCTTTGGGCCTGAAGGAACTGCTCATTTGGTGGAACCCGTTGTGATCATCATGAAAACCAAGGATCGGCTTAAACAAACGTTCGGATATTTCCTACCAATGCACTAATGTCCTGGCAGTGCTGCCCGGTGAGGGTGAGGGACGCTGACCCTGACAGGGCAGAGCAGCATAGGCTGGCATGACACGTGTGGTCCCTCCCAGGGTGATCGCGGGCACTCACGGAGCCCTGAGGAAGGCCAGAGTTCAGCAGGAACATGTAAAGGGCCAGGAAGTCCCCAGGGGCCACCACATCACGCAGCACCCCCTGCAGCTTGGGGGAGGCAGGGGTCTGTGAAGCAGGAGGGTGGGGGATGCTCATGCCTGGGAAACAGAGAATAAGTGTGTTGCTGCAAAGACAGACACCAACGGGGACTCAAGAGGCCCGGGGCCAAGTATCTCCAATCCTCTCAGGTCTTGTGTGTCAGAGAGGGTCAGCACGAGACTGTTGAAAATGATCCTGATTTTAAATACTAAGAAGCAAGTCAGGCCCCACATGGGGGCCTGTGGAGGGGCTGCATTGGGGCTTCCCGGGCCCCCGGTCCTAAGGCAGAGCCAGACTCAAGTGAAGAGCCGGCAACCCACAGGGCTGGGCGGAAGGCCTTCCCAGGAAAGGCACACAGGGGGGTGGACCCTGGGGACCACCCACCGCCCAAGCTCCCGACTTCCTTAGTGGGCTGCCTAGAGGCCGGCAGGAAAGAGAGCTGGCACTGGGGTGGAGGGCCGGCAGCCCTGTACTCTTTCCAGGGCGCTTTTTTAGAACCTGTCCACAAGGAACCTGCTCACACTAATATATATGTGAGGCAGGGTTATAAATATGTCATTCTTACTGTTAATCACTGGAGAGGTTCACTTCTACGGCCCTGGGCCGCCGCAGCCCTTCCTCTGAACCTTAGAGGGACATGCATCTGTCAACATGCTTTCTCAGCCCGGGCGCCCCCACCACCACCTCCAGGGGAACCCACAGCCAGGGCAAGCGAACAGAGCTGGGGGCGCAGAGGGAAAGGGGCCCAGCCTGGTGACACAAGCCCCTGTCCCACCGGGGCTTTCTTTATGTGGGTTTGACTCAGTTCACATCCCTTGAACATTCTCAGGATTTGCAGGCCAGCCTGAAAGAGCTCTTTGGTTACAAGACACATGTTCCCTGCTGTGTTTTCTCCATTTGCTCTGGCAGGAAGGCTAGAAACAGCCACAGACAGCTAGTCCATTAGCTCAGCTATATGAAAGCTCAAGGAAAAAGACACGTGCTTGTGTGATCAAAACTGCAGCAACTCTGGCTGCTGATCCCTGAAAAGATCACCAATTTCCTTCCAACCAGAAAACAACAGTTTTCTAAGAACTGTAAACTTGGGTGGAATCAATATTTTGAGAAATCTTTCAACCAGGAAAAACCTGCCCCAGTCGGGCCCTGATGACCGCCAGGAAGGGACTTGTCCACCGGGAGTAGGGCTGGGGTGTGGGATGGGTGCCCTCCTGCAGGCCAAGGAGACTGGACAGACCTCCAAGAGAAGAGACACCAGAAACCTGCCCCACCCACCCCCAGAGAGGTAGCAGTGGAGCCAGGCCCCCAATGCTCAGAGTGGGGAGAAGGGACTTCCCTGGTGGTGCAGTGGTTAAGAATCTGCCTGCCAATGCAGGGGACATGGGCTCAATCCCTGGTCCGGAAAGATCCCACACGCCACGGAGCAACTAAGCCCGCGAGCCACAACTACTGAAGCCCGTGCGCTCTAGGGCCCGTGTGCCGCAACTACGGAGCCCATATGCTGCAACTATTGAGGCCTGCAAGCCTAGAGCCCATGCTCCGCAACAAGAGAAGCCACTGCAATGAGAAGCCCATGCACTGCAACGAAGAGTAGCCCCCGCTCGCCGCAACTAGAGAAAGCCCGCACGCAGCAACAAAGACCCAACGCAGCCAAAGAAAGAAAGAAAGAAAGAATGGGGGGTTAGACCTGGCCTCACGGCGTGCCCCTTGCCCTGAGCACTCACCATGCACCACCCTGATCCCCAAGCTGGCAAGGCACTGACCAGGGAGGCCTCGGGCAGCTAGCTCTGTTTTCCTAATGGCAGGCAGGTGGGCAGCTGCCCCTCGACCCCGGTACCAGGGGAGGCAGAGCAGGTCAAGTGAGAGCAGCACCCCACAGCTACCTGGAGGGGTTCCCAGGAAGGCTCTTCCAACAGAGGATGACTGGGAACCTGCCTTTCTCAGAGCCAGAGAGAAAGAGAGAGAGACACCGCAACTACGTCACTCCCCTGTGGCCTTCGGGCCCTGCTGCTTCCCAAGCTCTCTCCCTCAAGGTCTCTCTTCCACCCACCCGGTCACCTCAGTGTCCAAATGCCACAGGACTCTCTAACCTCCGTGTCTTTGCTCCCATGGCCCCTCACCCGAAATGGCCCTGCAGCTCTCCCTGGAGGCCCACCTCCTCCAGGAAGTCCCCCTGATCCACCAAACCCCAGAGCGAGCTCATGGCACTCCCTCATGACACCAAGCACTGCCCCAGGGACACAGACCCAACTGAGATCTCATCTCAGCTCTCCCCACGGCACCCTCTCCTAGGCCCAGCACACAGCAGATGCTAACAGATGCCATGACCAGCTACGGCCCAAAGATGTTTTTAAAAGGTGAGAATGAGGGAGAAGAGAACAGAGAAAATGACAGGCTCTGCCCTCTGCCAGCCTCCCTCCTTGGCCCGACACCAGTCCCACCCTGTGGGGACTCACAGGACCACCTGGGCTCCATGAGGAGAAGGTCTATGTGCAGGACAAGCCCAGCGTAGGCTTGTCCCCTTGGCCAGGCCGAGGACACCACGGCTGCAGAGCGCACGGTGAGCATTTTTACACCCTTGTCCTTGTAAAGAACACTTTGTATCTTATAGTCTGTTGCCTTTGCTACCCTTTTAAGCAAGAAAGAATAAAGCAACAGAAACACAGACTGAGTTGCCTGCCGGACAGGCGGGCGGGCGGGCAGTGTGGGGAGGCCACTGCTGCGTGTGCGTCTGGCCAGAACCGGGATGATGGGCCGGGGCAGAAGCCAAGCACATCAAACACACACTCTCCAAACCACAGGACAGCAATACAGAGGTGCTCCCCGCCACCGGGAAGCAGGGAGCCGGACTGAGGGTCAGCATGCGGTCAGCTCGGTCCCTGAAGCGAGCTGTGACAGCACAAGCAGAGGACAGCCTGGAGAACAGTGGTCAGGGTTAGGGGCAGCACGGGCAATATTGGTGGAGGCAGCGTGGGCGAGTGGGCGAGGACGAGCACAGATGGGACACGACACAGACGGTGATGGTGACGGCATGGCAGGTGAGGATGGATGGTCGTGAGGGGGCTTGGCACAGGCACGCCGGGCTGCCCCGAAGGCCCACACGGCCCACACCTACCCCTGGGGCTCAGGGCAGCCACGGTTCACGCTGTAAAGGGAGTCACATGGGCACCTTGCACCCACCCCAGCCCCTGTGGCTCCCGCTCGCCTGACCCCGGCTTGCCCGCCCCTCCCCAACAGTGACCTCCAACACACCCCTCAGCTCTTGGCTAAGCTTCCCCCTCAGGAAGGCTGCCCACCCACCAAAAGACCAGGACAGGTCTCTATGGGACCCTCCGCTGTTCACAAATTCACACCTACTCCTGTACCAAGCACCCACAGCAGGGCAGGGCCCAGGGCTGTGCCATGTACTTGGCACAGGGCCGCAGGATGGGCGGGGCCTTGGGCAGGCTGGAGAGCCCCACCTTGAAGCCCCCTGCGGCTCTGGCTTTGACATTCCAAGGTGATGTGGAGCACGACAGCCAGACAGTGAGGGTCCTGGCCAGTCCAAGCCAGGGCCCAGGCTGTTCTATAAGGGTCCCACTCCCTGGGCCCTGCCACCAGGAACTTCCAACAGGGAGACGCACAGATCCAGCACCTTCCAGGTTGCCGGGACCTCCCCAGTGTGGCCTCCCCACTGGCCCAGGGCAGGTGGGGGAGGACACTGAGACCCCAGGTGCCCTTGGCTCCACGCCAACTAGCCCCGCAGCCTCCTGCCCTCAGCTCACTCCCTCACGGAGGACAGGACACACGGCCAAGCCCGCCGGGCGACCGCGAGGACGGGTACCCGCTACCACTCCCAGGACCCAGCCTGGAGCCCCACGTGGAGCGAGCACACACGGCTTCATGGTGGGGCCCCCAAGCACACACACACACATATACTCACACATGCGCACACTGCACACCACATGTGGGGAGGAGCACAGAGCTTGTTTGGGAACCTCATCACGCTGTGGTTGAGCCTTTGTGAGTGGCGATCTCTGGAAGACCCCTGAAGTTCCCAACACACTCCAACGTGGAAGATTCCAGCGCTGCAGGCAAATCCCAAAACGGGTGGAAGGGAGAGGTGAGGCAGGTGGGGCTGCCTGGAGCGGAGGTCCTGCTCTGTCTCTGTCTCCGTCCCTCTTGGCCCAGCCAGGGCCCCTTCAGGTCAGCCTTGGGCACCTCCAGCTGCCCGAGGTACAGTTCCAAGGACTTCTCCCCAGGGCTGCGGACGGGCTGCAGGAAGCTCCCCACCCTGGTGTGGGGTGCACAAGCGTGCAGGTGGGGCCGGTTCAGAGAGCACCCCAGGGCCTCCTATGCTAAGCTAAGTAATTACTAAGACAATGAATAACTGTCAATCTCCCTACACAGGCTGCAGCTATCCTCCTAAATCTCTCCTCAATCTCTCTCCAGGTCAGAACTGAGCCCGGCTGGCTCCTGGTGGTGAAGCAGAGGCGTCCTCAAGTGCAGCACGGTCCTGAGGCTGGGTCTCCTCACCACACCCCAGGGAGGGCCTGGCACTCGGATGCCTGTCCAGCAGGCGGCAAGTTAGCCTGATGGTCCCTGTGGTGCAGGGGACCAGGGCCCCTCAGGGGCCGACTTCAGAGGATGCCACCTGCCCCTCTTCTGAGGCTGCGCCACAGCTGGAAGGTCAGGGCGCAAAGCCAGGGTGACTGACCCCACACCTGAGCTCCCCTGATTGAGCAGCAGCACCTGGGGCCCCTGCCAGCTCCGACGACAGGGGTGCCTGCGTCTAGGAGGCGGCTGTGACCCACAGGCACCCTCGCTTAACACCCACGAGGAGAACATCACCCCGTCCCACGGGTGCGGAAGCTGTGGCTCAGAGAAGTGAAGTCCTTGCCGAGGGCAGAGCTGGTGGAGAGGGCAAGATGGCTCTGCCCTGGCCGCCCCGTCTGACCTCGAGCGGGGCCCCAGCCTCTGTACACTCATCTGCACCAGGGCTGGGCGCATGCGCCGTCCTCCTCACGAGGCAGGGGCTCCATGCCGGCCCCCGACCTCTCGTAGCAGGAGACCCCAGGCTGGTCATGGGAGGCAGGAGCTGAGGTGGCTGATGCAGACAGACCCTGGAGGCTCCAGCACATACCCCGTCATTGGCAGCCTGCTGCTTCTGCCCTCGCCAGGGCCTTGCCCGGCAGCCAGCAAGGCTGCCCTAGGGCCATTCCAACATCCCAAGACCATGGCTAGCTCAGGGCTCCAAACATTCTCGTGCTGTAGACGCCGCTTTCTCTCCGAGGTGAGGGCTGAGAGTTCTAACAGCACCGTAGATAGGCCTGGCCAGCGCAGGGCTTCCTGGCACAACCAGCTGGGGCTGGCCACAGTGAGCCATGGGATCTCAAAGGCTCCACATCATTAACAAGAATCACTTTGCATAAAAAGTTTTTACAACCATTCAAAAACGTACAATCACTGAAATAATATCTGAGCGTATTTGTGTGGCTCTCTCTACAAGCTTCCAGAACCAGGTGCCCAGGACATGTTACACCGGCACCTGACCCCAGTGCTCTGTCCCCCATAGCTCCATGCACACACAGGTGTGCCAGCGTGGGACACCCTGAGAGGCGTTCCTCCCTTCTGAGACCGGCCTGGTGCTAATTCCTCCAGGAGGTACCTGGCAGAATGGAATTCCCAAGCAAGGACCTATTTCCAGTGTTTTCTCAATATTCTCAAGAGTAAAAGGAGAGAACAGGGTTTAACTTGAGGTGAGTGAGACCTGGAAGGTCCCTGCTTCAGGAATGTCTGTGGTATCACAGTGGGAAGATCAGGCCAGCCAGCTCCCGGGTCCATGCTCCCTGCTCTGGGGTGGGCAGGGAGGTGATAGAGACACACAGCACACGCTCAGACCCGCACACACTCAGACCACAGCCCCTCCAAACACACCACAGGCCACCCTGAACCCCGGAGGGAACACTGCCAGCGTCCTCTCCTCTTGGGTCACAAACCACACCCCGAGGAGTCTAGTTTGCCAACTTGCCCCCCCTCCACCAGCTCTGCCCTGGCCCTGCTCCCAAGCCCGGCTCTCCAGGAGCCGTGCACTGGGTCCTGCCGAGCTGAGCGACGTGGGAGCGAGGGCCTGGGTGGCCTTCAGCACTGTCACTGCCCCCAGGGCTCCACTTACTGGCCCCCAAGGCCCACTAGTTGGCCCGGTGCCGTGCAGGTGAGGGGAACATGAAGAGACTGAGCTGCGAGGCCGGCATGCAAGCCTCCGGTGTTAGTAAGGATGTGGGTGACCGACCACCACCTGCCCGTTCCACGTGGGGAGCCAGCTGACCCCACCACTAACCCGTCTGGATTCCCGGGGTGACAGACTCAGAGTCACGGCCCTCCCCAATCATCAGAAGGACGTGCCGTAATAACGCGGGGGCCACTCGGGGCTGCCTGCAGACGCCAGCGGCCTCCCAACCTCCCTTTCACATCCCCAGCTCACAGGTAGGAAATGCAGGCTCGCAAAGGCCCCCAGGTGGGCGGGGGCAGGTGGCGACCCTGAGCATGTCTGGGGAGCACAGGATCACCGTGAGTCCATGAGGTTAATGAACAGCCGCAACATTGCCCGTGTCACCCCAGACCCGGCACCCCCCTCACCAAAACAAAGCGGCTCATCACCCGAAGCACCCGCCCCCATGATTGGCGTGCCGCCCTGGGCTGGCAGGAGGGAGAACAGGGACTGTACCGTCCGGCGTCGCCTGCTGGTGGGGTTTTTTACATTTGACGTAATCGTGGTCAATCGGAGTGGCTGTGTAAGGTGGGGATGTCAGACCTGGGCCAGAGGAGGAGGGGAGGGAGGCTCCGGGGCCCGGCAGTGTCCCAGCTGAAGAGTGGGAGTCCTCGTCCACCAGGCAGGCCTTCTCCCTGTGGACCAAAGGGTCAGGGAGCAGGTCAGAACCTCCACGGCCCACTGAAATGGGGTGTGTGCCAGTCTGGATGGTGCCCTTCCCAGGGCAGGGGCCCCTGTTCCCAGTGCCTCTGGTGGCACCCGCCCCCTCTGGCATCCAGGGGCTGATGGGGTGGCCCCATGGGCCCCAGCCGGAAGCTGCCCACCCCTCAAGGCTGTGCTTGCCGGCAGCTCACATCTCATGCCCGGGAGACCCCACCTCAGAAGCACCTGCCCAGTGCCCCTCCAGGCCACATCAGCACCCTTCGTGTGACGCCTGCAGCCAGACACAATTCATCCCAATCAGTGTGTGGACAGAGAAAACATCTAGATTTACTGCGCACTCACATGTGTACAAGGGTATATGCTACAACAATGTTGAGAAAAAAATTAAAAACACCTGAAATGTGCAAGGAAATGGCTATAGAGAGCAGGGCGCACCTGTGCTCTGCAATAACACACACCTGGACAAGTGGGCAACATCTAAGGAGTGGGTCCCAGATTCGCTGCTGGGAAAAAGCAAACTCTGCAACACCTCCAGGAGCTTGTTTTTATAAAATAAAAGAACCCCTATAACTGGACGTTTACGTGGAAGTGTGTGCAAATGCACAGAACATGATTTGGGAAACTCAACCATGAACAGACACTAACTGTGGGGGTGAGAAAGGATTTGTCACGTTTTAGTCCATACATTTATACATTATCAGAATTTTCTATAACTAGTATGTATTTGTGTATTATTTGTATAAGTTTTAAGTTAAAAAAAATTACAATCACAAAAAGGCCATATCATTGTGCCTTGGGGGCCCTGTATGACTACAGTCTCTGGGCACACCGTGTCCACCTGGTGACCCGCTGCACATGTGCCCATCTGTCCCATAGCTGACAGGCCCCAGGTGCAGGTCTCTCTGGCACTGGGCAGAGCCTGCATGGTGCCCAGCCAGGCAAGGGCCCAGGGATGGGGCAAGCTGAGCCAGAGCTCCAGGACGTGGATGCCGGGGTGACCTGCAATCAAGGGGAGGCCCGGGGGTCTGGCCCAGGCCTGCCAAGGTAACCCCATCAGGGCCCTAGCGCCACGAGCTCTCTGGTGCCGCGAGAGGAGCCCCCGCCTCTCACACCCTCCCGGCCTCTCGGGAGAAGGGGAAGCAGCCCTCAGAGGGCCCCACCCCAGGGAAAGGCCCTGGCAGAGGGTGCCAGGGTAGGAGGCTGCCGCATGCAGCATCCACACAGGCAGAGCTGTGCCAGGAGGGGGAGTCAGCTCCTCCAGGGACCGTCCAAGGACGAGGAGGTGATGGGCATGCACACGCAGCCTCTCTGTCTCAGATTCAACAGAAGGGCCTCGGCCCCAGCCACTGGGAGCCTCAGGCCAGATCTGACTCTGCAGGCTCCGGGAGACTCAGCAGACCCCTCCCCACCCCAATGCCCACCGCCCAGCTGCCGCCCAACCGCCGGGAGCACGTGCTACTCACTTTTCTGAGGCTTTGGGCGCGTTCTTCTCCTCGCCCCTGGCAAAGGGCCCTTCTGCAGCCTCCTTCATGAAGCTGACCAGTACCTCCGCACTGACCCCAGAGTCGGGCCTCCCCAGGAGCTTCAGGATGGATGCGTGGAGCCGGAAGTACACCTGGGACAAGGACACAGGTGTGAGCAGCCCTCCCAGCTGCCGAGGTTCACTGCGTACCCCCCCACCCCACCAGCTGTTAACCCCGCACAGCCTCCTACCCAGCACCCACACCCACTCCTGGTACCACGGAGAGTGGACAGCTCCTGCACACACGTCTCCCCTGCACCATGGGCTCCCTGAGGCCACAAGTAGCGGGACTTCTGTCTGTGTCCCCACCCTGGAGCCGCCCTGTGGACAGAGGCGGGCAGGCAGTGCTGCAGGAGTGAGGCCTGGGCCTTCCTTCCTTTCCTCCATCCTCACCACACTCCTCCGTTCACAAGCGTGAGGCCAGCGGCCCAGGCCCCCAGCCAGGAGAGCCCAGGGCACTTTACTGCCCCCAGGAAGTGTCACACACGAGAGGTGACCAGGCCTGACCTTCCCACCCAGGTGTGGGTGCCACTTGGCTCCCATGGACAGCACAGTGGGCGACATGAAGGCTGCTGTGGCCACAGGCCCCAATTAACCAGCCTCTCCTCACCCAGAGGCAATTCTAGATAGACACCAGCCAGGACCCACCCAGGTGAGATGCCTGGAGGTCCAGCCCAGGCCACACTCTCCAGCGGGTACCCCGGACAGAGAAGCCCACACCCAGAGCCCCTCCACCTCCAGCCAACCCGTGGGCCCCAGAGAAACCGGCCCAGAAAGTCCATTTTTAGATGCGGGGCACCCATATGCGCCCAGGTGGCCAAACTCAGGGGAAAGCCAAGTGTTCCCACTGGCAAAGGTCATCCAAGCAGCAGGTAAAGTATTTTGAATGAAGGCTCAACAACAGAGGGGAATTTTCACCAGGGCAAGGTTAAATTCTTAAAAAGAGAAATGCCATTTTTAAAGCAAGATAGACACATGGTCCAGCTGAGCACCTGCCCCCTGAGAGCCCAGGTGCTGTGCTGGGAGGGTGGCCTCTGCCCCTCATCCAGAAGGTCCTGGGCCCTGAAGGGCCAGCATCCTGCCTGCTCACTGGTTCTATCAGACAGCAGCAGAGGCAAAAAGTCCAAGGAAAATACATGCAGGAAAAAAAGAGCAGTCATTCTCCCGAGAGGGAGAGAGCCCACGCTGAGTGTGCTGACTGCCCTCCTGCAGCGGCCTCAGGGCATGCCAGCCACTCCTTTGGGCGGCAGCCTTCTCATGCCCCAAGTGGGAGTCCCTCCAAGGATGGGCTCCTGACCCGAGTGCAAAGCATGAAAGAAATGCGATGGGGAAGGACATGGGGCCTGGGCTATGTGGACAGCTACCAGGATGCTGCCGGGGAAGCACTAGACAGGAAGTTTCCTTCTACACTCCACAAGGAACCCCCAGAGGCAGCCCAACACTGCTCTACACCACTCAGCATGGAGCACTTTAAAAAGGCGAACTTTTTAAAACGCGACTTTTTTGTTTGCTCACAAGGCTCACAGATCACCACAAGGCTCCAGGCACAGGCCTTCGTTGATCTAATGTTACGCGACCTTGGGAAGGGCTCAGAGGAGTGCAACCTGGGACACCCATAGTGGTCTAGTGGTTAGGACTCAGTGCTTTCACTGCTGTGGCCTGGGTTCAATCCCTGGTTGGGGAACTGAGATCGCAAGCCCCACATAAAGGCCAAAAACAAAAAAAGTGCTCCCTGATACACACATGAAGCCATGCCCAGCCTGCACCCTTCACAGAGGGAGTGGAGGAGAGGCCATACCCACGAAGAAGGGGCTGGGTGCTCAGCCAGGTGAGGGGGCAGGAGAACATGAAGGAAGCCCTAGCTCCTTCCACGACATCTAGTCCAATGAGAAAAACAAATTAAAAGATGGTAAGAAAACGTTACTGTGTGTCTACATGTTAATAGGAAACACGCTGAGAAAAACAAGGACTTGGCCAAACTGTTAACGTGGATTATTATGGATGAGGAGCTAGGATCAGTGGGGACTTTAACTTTTTTTTTAGCGGTACGCGGGCCTCTCACTGCTGTGGCCTCTCCCGTTGCGGAGCACAGGCTCCAGACGCGCAGGCTCAGCGGCCATGGCTCACGGGCCCAGCCGCTCCGCGGCATGTGGGATCCTCCCGGACCGAGGCACGAACCTGCGTCCCCTGCATCGGCAGGCGGACACCCAACCACTGCGCCACCAGGGAAGCCCGTGGGACTTTAACTTTTCAGTTTAAACACTTCTGAATTATTTGATTATTACATTTTTCTTAACCATTAACATGTATTAATTTAATAAATGGAAAAAAAAACCCTAAATGCAAAAAAGGCATATGCAAGCAGATTTTGCCCCAAATTTCAAGCACCTTTCTGGGCAGGGGATCAGTGGGGGCGGACACGCAGCCTGAGAAAGGGTTACGCTGACAAGCCCAGGGCCTTGGGAAGCCTGGTGCACCCATGCCTGCGCTGCATCCTCAGTGGCCCCCTCACAGTACCACCATGGGCACCAACGAGAGCATTGAGCCACACACCTGGAACCACAGATGCAAATCCAGGCAGTGCACACGCACTCTGCTCAGGAGGAGCAGTGCAAAACCCTGAACCGGGGGTCCAGAGGGCCAGCGGCTGCCCGGTTGAGTCCACCAGGATAGGTACTCGGCGCACCTCCTGCAGGCTGGGAGCTCTCCCATGCACCCGGGGACCAGGCTGCAGGCGCAAGCGCCCCGGAGCCAAGGATGCCACGTGCTAATGCTCCCTCCCCCAAAAAGGATAGTGAGCACCCCTTAGAGAGAGAGAGGAAAGGCTGTTTTAATTGAACTGCACACAAAGAAGTTTCCAGTGGGTTGCAGGGAAGTCACTGGGACCGTGTGCCCCATCCCCAGGGAGACAGTGAGACCGGCCCGCCCTCTCCCCACGTCCCCGCCCAGGGCCAGCGCGGCGTCACCTCCAGGGCCTCCATGGCCAGCTCGGGGGGGTTGTGGTAGTGGATCTTCTTGGGGTAGCGGGCTGCCTCCTCGTGCAGGTAGTGGCCGGCTTGCCAGTAGTGCCGCAGGTACACGGTGGGCGGCTGCTGCTGCTTCTCAGCCACCTTGCCCAGCATGTAGTGGATGAGCCACTCCTCCTCATCCCCGTCACCCTCGCAGCGCGCCGCCGATGTGAAGCAGTGCCTGGCGGTCTCCAGCATGCTGTCTCGCCGCTCCTCCATCTGGAATGAGACCACGTGGTGTCCTACTGCCACACCTGCCACACTG
Organism: Kogia breviceps; assembly: GCF_026419965.1. Taxonomy (NCBI): domain Eukaryota; kingdom Metazoa; phylum Chordata; class Mammalia; order Artiodactyla; family Physeteridae; genus Kogia; species Kogia breviceps. The sequence goes on along the minus strand of NC_081324.1, from coordinate 64,974,785 downwards.
ACACGCCGTGTGGCTCCTTCACGTCCCTCTTCAAGGAGTCAAGGGAGCCCCTGCAGCACACAGACCCCGGGTCAGACACCCGGCACTCACACTAGGGGAACATTCCCCCACCAGGAGGGGCTTCAAACTTCCTAGCACAGTGTCAAGAATTTTACAAGGACTCAACAAGCTCCTCTGAGGGAACAGGGAAGAGACAACAGCTTCTCCACGTTCCTGAAACTGGTGGCTGACCAGTCCTCACAGGAGACTGGCCCTGAACTCACCCACCCCAGACCCGGTGTCCAGAGACCAGGGACCAAGCTGGCATGGACCTCAGGACAGCGACCGCCCCCACCCCTCACCTGCTGCACAAGCTCAGGAGGCAGCTCGGGCCTCCACTGCTTCAACTGGCGTGAGGCGAAGGAGTGCAGGGCATAGGACATGGTGCCGAACTCGATCCACAGGGACAGGTTGGAGCTGTCGATCTCTAGCGCCCGCCGGAAGCAGTTCAGCACGGGTGTGGCATGCTTCCAGATGGGCCCATCGCTCTTCAGCTCATTGGAGTTCAGTTTGTCCTGAATGCGGCTGGCCCGGGCCAGGGCCATGCCCGCCCAGGAGTCAAACCTGTGGTCATGACACAGCCCAGCTCAACATACTGCTGCCCTCACTGCCCTGCAGACACGATGCCCACAGGCACATAGGCCCCACCCCAGACTTCCTAACTCCACCACTGTGGGCATCCCTGAGCCAGGAAACATGGTCCTGCAGGCCCACCTCCAGAGAAGAGCACAGGGAACAAGTCAACCAGCCCCCCACGGCACCCAGGCACCGCCCTGGGAGGATCTCCCCTGGCATAGCTAGACGCTGGCACCCTTCTGCCCTCTGCTCCCCTGCCTGGAGGACGTCCCCCCAGGATGGCTTTGAGGGGGAGTAAAGGGCCTGCTCTACAGGCATAACCTCATGACCTATAACCTCCCTGACCAACAGCATGGAGCAGCCCAGACTCCTGAGACCCCTGCCACCTAGCTTCTGCCGGCTCCTTACTCCTGCCTGGGACCCTGCCCCCTCCAACTCAGGCACCAGCAGCAAGATGGACAGTGAGGGGACCATGTGATGGATGAGACCCCATCATTCTGAGACCACCCCAGAGAAACTGCTGGTGAGAATGCAGAAGCCTCTCTGAGGCACCAAGACCATTTCTGGGCCCTCGAAAGAGTCTGGAAATCTCTAGCACAGAGAACGGAAAAGGCAGCAATCACACGGGCATGCTACTCTCCGCAGACTGACAAGTCTTCCACTACCGCGGCAGAAACTTCAAAGCGGGCCCCTGGCGTCCCTGGGCTGTGCAAGGTCAGGGGAACCTGGGCAGCTCACAAAGCTTCCAGGCACTTCTGCTGCTCTCCAAGAGACCAGAGATGAGAGAGCAGGAGAGACCTGAGAGGACAGTGCAGGACCCCCCTCGAGAGGGGTCCTGAGTGCCCTTTTCTCCAGGGGTGGGGCCTGGGAGACAGCATGGTGGGAATGGTCAGGGACCTTCCACCTGGGCAGCTCCTTCCACACCACAGCAGATGCCCACGTGCCTGCATGAGATCAAAACAGAAACCACCATCTCCTGTTGCAAATGCAAGCAAGCAGAACAGACACATTGTCACAAAAACTTGAAACGCTCCTCTGGGTGCTGCCAGGAGCCAGGCTCCCCCTTCCCTCAGACAGGTGGGTGTTGTCACTGTCACTTTTCAGACGTGGCAGCAGCAGGGAGTGAGCACTCAGCCAGCCTGAGTGCAGCTTTGATCCACCACCCCAGGCCACACAACCCTAAGCCATGGCGACCCTGGGCCCCACGACCCCAGTCAGCAGCAACCACAGGGAGGACAGCCAGGGCCACCACCACACAGGCCCCTGCCTGGAGGAAACCACAGGCTGAGTAAGAGGGGCTGCGGGAGAGCCTTTGCCACAGCTGTGGGAGTCATGTGCTGGCTTCTCCAGCCAGACCCCAGCCCTCCTCCCCCGGCCTGCCTGATAAGGCAGAGCCCTCCGTTCCCGACAACTCCCAGGAAGGCTGCCTATGGAGGCCACTCTGGACCCTTCAGACACAGGTCACCAGCAGAGAGTGGTCTCCTTCCGACCCTGGCCCTCCTAGGTGCAGCAGCCATCAGAAAAGATTCCCTCTCAATCAAGCGAGTCAGACTTGATGAGCTTAGCAGGCCCTTCACGAGGATCAGACCAATCAGTACGATTTAAGAAGAGGCCACCAGGGACCACTGGGAAGAAAGCATGAGCCTTACGTACAATGGGCTCTCCAGCCATCAACGCACTGCATCCCAGGAAGGAAGGAGCCCCCCTCCCCTGCCCCCAAGGAAGAAAACAACCACAACAAAAGACACTGCAGTGGAAGAAGCAAGAGTCCACCCAGCTGATTCCCCAGGGCTGCGGGCTGGGACCAGAAGGACACAGTTGCCTGCTTTGACCCCGCCCCCACCCCAGGGACTGGGGAAGAAGGCTCTGCCCTTCCTCGCCTCTGCGGAGTGCCCACCAGCCCTCTCCTTCCTTCTTCCTGGCCTCCTTGCTGTGGGCAGGGGAACCCCAAACCACCCGGGAAGAGCTCTCCGAGATGAGTCCCCAGCCCTCCCGCAGCAGGCCTGCCCAGCACCCTGTGGCTGACCTATTGGGGCAGACGCAGATGTCGTGCATGTAGAACTTGATGGCCTTGGACTGCTCCTTGTTTTTGAAATGGTAATCGGCCAGGAGGTAGTAGAGCTCATTCACCACCGGCGGGGAGGGGTCGGCCCCTTCCGGGAGGCAGGGCACCTGGCAGGTGAGAGGGCAAGGGTGAGGGGACATGGAGCCAGGGACTTGGGTGTCACCAGGGTGTGAGCAGGGCCCTTCACTTCCCAGGGCCCTGCCAGCTGGCACAGAGCAGGGAAGAGGCCAAGGTACGCAGGCAGAGGTGCTGGAGGAGACAGGACACGGCCAGCACACCAGCTCCTACCTCTGCAGAGGTGCCCTCAATGTAGGCGGAGACTTGGTCCAGGCTCAGGGCTGGCCGCTCTGTGCGGGGCACGATGGTGGCAATTCGCTTCAGAAGGTTGGCCAAGTCAGCGGACACGGTGCTGGTCTTATAGCTGTCAAACTCAGGAAGGGTCTTGGGCTTAAAGTACTCGAACATGAACAGGGCATCCTCCCATATCAGATCCACCTGAAAGAAGGCAGAGGCAGGCCATAGTGTGGTCCAGGTAGAGCACACGGGGGAGAGTCCTTCTACGGAAATGCTCAGTGTCCAATGTAGATGAGGAGAGCCTCAAATGACTCCCACATACTTAAAACATCTGCTCGTCGACTGCAATCCCCAAACCCAAGCGTGTGACGAGCAGAAAAGTGAACCAGCACAAACCCGGTCTTTACAGAGACAAACACTGGAACTGAGGGCTCGCTCTGAGTCCACATGGCCATGACAGAGGGCAGGTCACCTGGTTGCCAAATACTGACCAAGCGCTTGGTCTGGGATCTACTGAAAAATTGCCATGCTACATTTTTGAATGATTAGTCAACATTTATGAAACTAGTTCTTGTGAGGAAAGCAAGAACTTTCTTTGGTGGGACTAGTCCACCTGATGCAGCAAATCCCACCCCCCAACCCCTGACCGCCCCACCACCACAGCACCCCGACCAGGGGAGCCCAGGCCCCGCCCCCAGGGGGCCCTTACCTGCTGAGCCGAGTGCTCCTCCAGGTACCTGGCCTTGCTCTTCTTGCTGGGGTAGCTGTACAGGCAGTAGAAGCACTGCTCCAAGGCTGTCTCCAGCTCCTCCTTGTATGGGTGAGTGTCCTCAGAGGTGGATGCAGCAAGCTCCTTCTGGAGGACGCGCACCTAGGTGGTGGGTGGGCGGGAAGAGGCACCTGGCGGAGGGCTGGCAGCTGCCTGCACAGTGGGCCCATCAGCTCTGCTAACCTGAGGAGCTTGTCTGGGCCTGTGTCCTGGAACGAGCCTGCCACCCCCTTGGGAGCCATCTGGGCCCTGCTCCACAGGGCATGCTGAGGATTTGCCCAGTTTCCCTCTTTCCAGCACCGCAGGCAGTTTCTTGCAGCTTCTAGCTACACTTGTTCATTTAGACATTCATCTGCTCCACAAATATCTATTGAACACCGTCTTATGCTGGGCACATCGAGACACTGTCCCTGCTTTGGGAAGCTCAGACTCCCGTGGAGGGGTGTGAATTACAGTTATAATGTCAGACGATAAATCTCGTTAGGGCCGAGGGAACCTCTCTCTGGCAGACAGACATTAGTGAGGATCTCAGAGGAGGTGAAGGATAGTCAACTGGTGAATCTACAGAGGTCAGAGCAATGGCTACCATTATGATGCCCAACTATTAGCAAACATCCATTTTTTTCAAGCATCCACGGTATTTTTACCAAAACTAGACAAGAAGCAAGTCTCGACAAATACCAAGGACTAAGTATAATATAGACCACATCCTCCAAACATAATTTGATAAAATTAGAAATTAGTTACATAAAGATAGCAAATATCTCAGCCATAAAAAGGAACAAAATTGGGTCATTTGTTGAGGCGTGGATGGATCTAGAGACTGTCATACAGAGTGAAGTAAGTCAGAAAGAGAGAAACAAATATCGTATATTAACGCATATATGTGGAACCTAGAAAAATGGTACAGATGAACCGGTTTGCAGGGCAGAAACTGAGACACAGATGTAGAGAACAAACGTATGGACACCAAGGGGGGAAAGCGGCGGGGTGGTGGTGGTGGTGGTGGTGGTGTGATGAATTGGGCGATTGGGACTGACATGTATACGCTGATGTGTATAAAATTGATGACTAATAAGAACCTGCTGTATAAAAAAATAAATAAAATTTAAAAAAAATTTTTAAAGACCTTATCATTAAAAAATAAATAAATAAAAATAAAGATCGCAAATATCAAAACTTATGGCATGCAGCTAAAAATGTACTTGGGGAAAATTTATAATCTCCAACACATGTATTAGAAGGTGATCACTAAAATAAGCATTTACTTCAATAAGTTAGAAAAAACACGAAGCAAAGAAAGTAAAAAATAAAGTGTCAATTAGTGAACTAGAAAGCAAAGAAAAAATAGGTCAATAAACCAATAACTGGTAGTTTGAAAAAACTAATTTCGATAAACCTCATAAAAGACTGGTTTTTCAAAAAAGGAAAAGGAAGCATAAATAAATGATTTTAGCAATGAAAAAGGGGGCATAACTAGAGGTACCACAGAGACTTTTAAAATCATCAGCAAATACCGTGAACAACTTTATGCTTATGTGGACACTATTCCAAAAACAGAATTGACCATGAAAGAAAAAATCTAAATGAACCTAAAATCACTTTAAAAAAGAGTCAATAGTTTAAATTCTACTCCAAGAGAGAAGCGGGGAGAAAGAGGGTAAGAGAGAGCAAGAAAGCACGGGCTGGGCTTCCCTGGTGGCGCAGTGGTTGAGAGTCCGCCTGCTGATGCAGGGGACGCGGGTTTGTGCCCCAGTCTGGGAGCATCCCACGTGCCGCGGAGCGGCTGGGCCCGTGAGCCATGGCCGCTGAGCCTGCGCGTCCGGATCCCTGTGCTCTGCAGCGGGGTAGGCCGCAACAGTGAGAGGCCCGCGTACCGCAAAAAAAAAAAAAAAAAAAAAGAAAGCACAGGCACGCACTCTAGACCCGGGGTGACAATGGGCAGAGAAGGGCAGGCGCACCCCAGCAGCACTTACGTAGAATCGCAGCAGGGCCCCGTCGGAGTTGCAACACCAGGCCCTCCGGCCCAGGTACTCATGGGCCGTGTTGAGCAGCATGAGGGAGGAAGGGAGCATGGGCAGATCGGCTGTCACTGGGGAAAGACCAGGCGACACACAGCGTCAGTGCCAGCACAGCTGGGAGCAGTGGGCCCCCCTCCTCTGTCTATACCAAGGGGCTGCAGAGTTCCTCCTTTCCTTTTTCATCTTTTTGTCTTTCAAAAATCAGTAATGATGTGACTGGGTTTACTAAAGCAGTACATGCTTATCAAAAAGCAATTCAGATCACACAGGACCGTATACAGAAGGAATGGTCCATCACCAAACAGCAGCACTGCCCACCCCCAATAACCGGGGCTGACATTGGTGAACATCACTGGAAGCATCTTTCTATGTGTGTATGAGACATTTTGAAAGAGAGAGACAAGTCATTTACGACAATGGAACCCATACTATACATATCATTGCTTAACTTAAAAATTCTTATATTTAGGTCTGTTTAACTACTACAGAAGGAAAAAGAACTACCAAATCTCAGATAAATGTTTGTTCATCACTAGAACTATGACTAGTTCCTTAAAGATCCCTTGGTGTGTTTGAAACTGAGCCATGACCTATCATGGTCTTATAACCAACGTTTTTAAAGAGGATTAGGACAGAACACATTAGGATAGAAAGTACTAGAGAAAACAGAATCAAGATTCTTTCATGAAATTTGTTTTGTACTTTTAAATAAAATTATTTAATTTTATTTATTTTTGGCCGTGTTGGGCCTTTGTTGCTGTGCGCGGGCTTTCTCTAGTTGCGGCGAGCGGGGGCTACTCTTCATTGTGGTGTGCGGGATTCTCACTGCGGTGGCTTCTCTTGTTGCAGAGCACGGGCTCTGGGCTCAGTAGTTGTGGCTCACGGGCTCTAGGGCACAGGCTCAGTAGTTGTGGCACACAGGCTTAGGTGCTCCATGGCATGTGGGATCTTCCCAGACCTGGGATCGAACCCGTGTCCCCTGCATTGGCAGGCAGATTCTTAACCACTGCACCACCAGAGAAGTCCTTTCATTTCCATTTTCAACAGCATCAAATGACTGTTACACCAGGTCAGTGATGGCTCTGTGGTAGCTTTTTCCTCCTCTCCCCCAGCTCCCAATCTGGTCGTGCATACTGCTTCTAACTGCAGTAGGGTTATAACACGTATATTCTGTTCTGCAGCCATAATCAGCCCGGCTGCTCTCTTTCGACTCCGATTCTAAATGGATCTGGTGCTCATCACAAGCTCTTTCCCGTGGCTTTTCCATCCTGACTCATGTTGGTTTACTGACTTCATCCTCCAGCCATGCTTGTAAGAAGCACTCAAGGAGCTGGAATCCACTGTAATTACAAACGACTGGCTACATGCCTGGGCCCACACTTTCCTGCCCTGAGAACCCTGCAGACATATGGACATGACCCCAACTGCACTGAACACTGCCAGGGAGAAATCTGAAATGAGCCCTGTTCTTTGTCCCATTAAGATAAATTGCTTTTTCAGTTTAGAAACCTGACAAGTCTTTACCCCTGAAATAGATCCTTCACCAGGATGCATCTTGATGTAGACTGTTGCATATCAACTTTTCTTGGTATTTACTTTGAACCTGCAGATTCAATGTTTATTACAATTCAGAGAACTCTTCCTGTATTTGACATCAGATTCCTTGCTGCCATCAGGGGCTCCATTCACCCTCACACTGGACCACCTCTGTCTTCCACATCTACCACCTTCTCTCCAGTGCTGTTAGCTCTTAATCCATCTCCCGCAGTTTCAGTCATATTCACTCTGCTCCTCGCTGTTTTAGTTTATTAGTTTATAATGGTGAGATGTGGTTTGCAGCGTTTTCCCTTAGTTCTGCAGTTTTCCTTTTCATTTCATTCTGCTTATCGTCTTAGAAATTTTAACAACTGATTTTCTTGGGCCAATCACCCACAAGCCTCTGCCTCTGCTCCTTGCTGTATGCTTTCTTCCAGGCCTAGTTCACCTGTCTCTTGACCTTCTTCCCTTCTTCCCTTCCTGTACTCAATGCGGGGTGTGGGGTAGGGGTGGGCCATGACCTGTTAGCATGCCCGCCACGTCACCTCTATCCTACTCATGGTCAGCCAGGGTGGCTCCTCGGACCACGGCAGTGCTGCAATCACTATGAAGGAATTTTCTGGGGTATCTCCCACAAAGAAGACCAGCCTGCCCTTCCTCGAAGCTGTGAGCTTGCAGCAGGTATTGCTCTCAATCACTTTCCACCACCTGTGTCTGCTGAAGGAAAAGAAGGGAGCTCGCTCGACCAGGGCTGCATCAGTCAGCAATGGGGGACCCGGGTTTCTTCCTCTCTTCCGAGATCTCCTAAAGGTAGGATGGCTGCCTGGGGAGAGCAGTGCAGCCAGCACATGGCCCCAGCCAGCAGTTCCTTCGGCTTGGCTACAGCCGCGGGAGCCATGTCCAGTGACTGAAGTGAGATGGGAGGGCAAAGGCCTGGCTTCCTCTGCCCAACATGCTACAGAGCCCCCGCTGGGGGCCGAGACGACGTCAGGATGCACGCTGTTCTCCCCGCTACTTCCCGCTTCCTTTCACGAGTAGAGATTCCTAATATACCATCCCAACATCTGCTCCAGGGAACTCAGCATGCAACATTGCCCCACGCCGGCCCCTTACTGCCGGCCAGAGTGTCCTCCTTGTAGACTGCCATCAGGAGGGGCAGGACCCAGCAGCCCTTCCTGCCTCTGCCAAGGCCCAGGGCAATACAGGGGGCAGCCCCGCCAGCCCACTCTCTAGAGAACAGAGGACTCTGTCCACTCACCCTGTCCCCTCAGTCCTTCTCCTGGGGGTGGAGGAGGAGACAGGCCACACCGGCGGCCAGTCCACCAGGATCCTTGTTTCCCTAGCCCACACTTTTGAAGTTTATGGCCTTGGACTGTCCTCCTTCCCTTATTTGCTTACTGGCAATTTTTAAAAAAACTATATCGTAGGGACTTCCCTGGTGGCACAGTGGATAAGACTCCACGCTCCAGGGGCTTCCCTGGTGGCGCAGTGGTTGAGAGTCCACCTGCCGATGCAGGGGACACGAGTTCGTGCCCCGGTCCGGGAAGATCCCACATGCCGCGGAGGGGCTGGGCCCGTGAGCCATGGCCGCTGACTCTGCACGTCCGGAGCCTGTGCTCCGCAACGGGAGAGGCCTCAACAGTGAGAGGCCCCCGTACCGCAAAAAATAAATAAATAAATAAATAAATAAATAAAAATTAAAAAGACTCCACGCTCCCAATGCAGGGGGCCTGGGTTCGATCCCTAGTCAGGGAACTAGATCCTACATGCATGTTGCAACTAAGAGTTCGCATGCCACAACTAAGGAGCCTGCCTGCCACAACTGAGACCAGGTGCAACCAAATAAATAAATAAATAAACAAATATTTAAAATAAAACAAAAGAAATCCTGTTACTAAAAAAAACAAAAAAGCAAACCAAAAAAACCCTATATTGTGCTTGCATAAGTAATTAAGAGGAGACTCTTAACCCAGAAGTCTTTTTACACCTACATTTATAGGTGTAAACCTTAATTTTTTTTCACCACTGAAGCTTTTTTGTAAAACACAGAGGCACTATTTGTCAAGCACTCCAAAGATAACAGTTCTAAAAATTTATCAGAAAAATCAATTCAGCAGAAGCAAAAAGGCGTGCATGAGGTATTGACTAAAGAATGACCAGTAAGAGAGAAACACCGCTGCCCTGAGAGTCGGGCAAAGCAGGGCACCTCTCCTAGCATCGCGAAGACAACGGAACACAGCCACACAGCTTATACACGGGGGCAAAAGCCTTTCTCGGTCTGGCTCCTTGCCAAATCCAGCCACATGCCCAGCCCTTACGGGTCCCTGCCCCACTGCCCCATTGCTTCCCGGTACCCCGTCAGGCCTCAGGTATGGCACTGTGGGTGCTGCTAGTGGTACCATCTGTCGCCCCCACTGTGAACCTTTCCAGGCCAGAGGTTCTCACCCACGGAGGCCTGACAAGCAGAGAGCAGCTTACAGACACCTGCGGAGTGAAGCACCTGGAGCAAGAGAGCAAGTGGAAGGAAGGCAAGCTGGTGTGGGCTCTGTGGTTGTGGCCACACAGCTGACTTTCCTTCCTGTGTGCTTTGCTGATCTGTCAAACGACTGAGGAAAACCCCCCAATAAATTCAATTTTAAGCTAGTTGAATATACACATAAATACGTGTAGTGTAATCATAGCTATATAAAAAGTATACGTATATCAGCCAAGTTTAGATTGAAAATGTGAGAAAACCAAAGGAATAAAGTCCATTTGGTAGAGCTACACTCTTTGCTTAAATGTCATTTAGCTGTCGTTTTGATGTAATTTCTTCCACCAACCACATTTCCCACCACTGTGCTGACCTGGCTCAAGTGCCATCTCCCCACAGGGCCCTGGCTCGCCCCTGAGGCCTCTGCACTCGGCACCAGCACCCCTCGTGCCAGCACTGACCTGCCGTGGCAACGATGGCTTTACTGCCCCATAGGTCCTCCAACAACCCTGAGATGGTGCCACTATCCCCAGAGTGGACAGGGGAACAGAGGCTGGGGGTCGCCTGACTGGCTCATGGTCACATGACCAAGAAGTGGAACCTGTGCCTGCTTGCCCCATGCTGCCCTCCAGCTGCCCGGGTCCACACCCACGAGGCCCACAGGCTGAACAGGGACTGGAGGAGCTGGCGGCACGAGGCTCCCAGAGCAGGCCCGCTCCTCACGGTGCTCGCCACCTGCACCCGTCGTGAAACACTGCACAGGCCACGGCCCTGCCCCCACCACATGGTGGGGAGCCTCTGCCTCCATCCAAGTGCCACGAAACATCCTCTGCCCAAGCCCAAGCCCACTCACGGTGCCTGGACAGGGCCGCAGGGCCCTGAGGCAGAGACAAGAGGCAGGGACACCGGGCTGAGGGCCGTCCCCACTGGACCACGTCCCCACACCTTCGTCTGCCGGGCTCTGGAGCTGTTGCTGGTGGCACAGGGAGCGGAAACTGTCCTCTTCCTGCCAAATGATGCGGTGCAAGATGATCCAGGGCAGCACCGAGGACACATGGGGCTCCTTGGGCTCCTCCTGCACGGCCATGCTGCAGTCGATGACCTGGGGCGATGGGGTGTCACTGCAGGGTCAGCTCCCCCCAGGGTGCGTCCTCAGGGCCAACTGGGCTGCAGGCAGGCAGGAAGGAACCGGGTTACCTGGATGAGGTTGTTGGTGAGACGGGTGAGGCCAGCAGCGGAGGATGAGTCCCTCAGGATGCTGCCGCTGCTGTCTGCTGAGAGCGCCTGCTCGATGCCCAGCAGCAGCTGGGTTACCGTGGCCACCCACTCCTCCTTGGCGGCAGCCTCAGTGGCATTAACCATCTGCTGGACCGCCTCATTCAGAGCCACGTCAGAGCACTCGAAGCACTGCCGGTGGTCCTCCAGCCGGAGCAAGGAGTCCTGCATGAGGGAGGAGGGGGCAGGAAGGCGCTGTGAGAGCTACGGCCATGCTCGCCACACCTGGCCCCACAGGGGCCCAGGGCATGCAGAGCAGGCCCGCCCACCTTGACCGCCCTCCAAGGTGACAGGCAGAAACGCACCTGAATGCAGATCAAAACCACCCCCAACTTAAGAGCCTTAATCGCCAGGAAAACGGGGCCTGTGTTTCTTTAGGGAAAGCCAGCACCAAGCAGGAGCTGCTGAGGTATGTTGGAGCCCACAGGGGCAGAGGTGGAGGCCACAGGCCAGAGCCAACCCCACCTGATCAGAACATGCAAGAGGCTGGTTGACAGAAAGTCAGAGACAAGGACCCATCACGCTAATGTGACATGATCCCCAGTGCTTGAGTCCAGAAAGAGCTAAAAAGCAGAAGAATAACTGCCAACAAATGAGAGCAAATCACCACTGACTGTGGCAACAGACCACCCACCCAAAACAGAAACCATCAGAAATAAAGGGAATGCAGTGAAGTGGCCAGATTTAAAATAAACACGTAAAAATCAACAGGATTCCTGTAAACCATAAACGTAGTTAGAAGACATAATGACCAGCAAAAACGTCCTGCTCAAACAGCAACCCAAAGTATCAGGACTAAGAATCAACGCAACCATGAGGAGACTGTACACTTACATTGAAGAATGTGGCAGGCAGCTCATCTACACAGGGAGACTGAGCCTCCTGCATATCCTAGAGAGGATTCCACGTCAGACCCCCCACCCTACAAAAGTTAGGTGAAGCGGGTTACACGCAAGCATGAACCCAACGCCTAACACTGAAGGAAGAAGCAAGGCGCACAGGCCTCTGTCTGTCTGTTGACACGCCCCCTGCGGCCTCCCTTGTGGAGAGTAGGTTCCGTCAGGGGGCCTCCCTGTTGTCCGGTGTCAGGCACATTGTGGGAGCTCCATCCTGTGTGTGCAACAACGGGATGAATGTTGTTCTAGCCTCGAAAAGGCTTTCTAATCATAATGAACAAATTCACCGCTGTTTGAGAACATCAAAAGATTTAATGACCTAAAAATTCAAAACTTATGTACATCAAAGAAAGCACAAGCTGCAATTTAAAAGCAGACAACAAACTGGGAAAAAACATTCGATGAGAAAAATATTAACATCTCTAATATATAAAAAGCATTCCAAATCAATAAGAAAACACACCCCCTCAAGAGGAAAAGGAGCAAAAACCAGCAGATTCCCCAGCACTCGGCCCAGGCCTCATCTCGGGCCTCAGCACTGTGTGGTGCCTCCCCAGCAGCAGCTCCCTCCCCTGGGCCTGCCCCCCCCACCCCGCCCACTTTGCCCAGGAGCTCCAGACCACCGAGCAAGACCACCTGAGCGACTGAGCTGGCCTGTCCCTAGCACACTCAGCTGTCCACCTCACAGCCACTGGCGCTGAGGTCATCACAGCTTGTCCCCTGCCCTCCTCTCCCCATTCTTCCCCTTTCACCTCCACTTGTTCCCAGTCACACCTCTTAACCATTTCCCAGTTCAAGAGAGTCAGTTCAAAAAGCCCGGGAGGGGACTTCCCTGGTGGTCCAGTGGTTAAGACTTTGTACTTCCACTGCAGGGGAAGCGGGTTCGATCCCTGGTCAGGGAACTAAGATACCACATGCTGCACGGTGTGGCCAAAAAAAATTTTTTTTTTTTTTTTTTTGTGCTAGGCGGGCCTCTCACTGTTGTGGCCTCTCCCGTTGTGGAGCACAGGCTCCGGATGCGCAGGCTCAGCGGCCATGGTTCACGGGCCCAGCTGCTCCGCAGCACATGGGATCCTCCTGGACTGGGGCACGAACATGCGTCCCCTGCATCGGCAGGCGGACTCTCAACCACTGCGCCACCAGGGAAGCCCTTCACATTTTTTTAAAGGTTAAAAAAAATAAAAATAAAAGACCAGAAGACTGGGCTCTCTCCGTAGGCTAAAGAGGAAGGACCCAGTGAGATAATAAATCAAAGCCCACCCTACACCACTGAGCACATCCTGTGTATCATCTTCCATATCCATCTCCATGCGTCCCAAGGATGGCGGAAGCAGCCACTGCCAGTACCCGTCTGGGGCTTGCCACATGCCAGGCGTGATGCCCACACACGCCAGCTCATGAAACTCCACAGCAGGCCTCTGAGGTACAGACAATAACCATCCCCGCTCTGGAGACAAGACGCTGAGGCGCGGGGAGGCTGAGTGACCACGCAGCCCAGCAGAGGCTTGGTGCCCCGTCAGCTCTCAGCGGGGGTTCACGTGCTGAGGACGGGGGCGTGGAGGGAGCCGACAAGGCACATGGGCCTCACACACCACACTCATGTTCCTTTCCTTCAACTACTTAATCCTACGGGACTATTTACCTTCTCTTAATTCTTTACATTGTATAGATATTTTATCAATTTTATATGTACTCAATAGTTAATTTAGGCATTTTTTACAGAACCAGAACAAAAAATTTCACAATTTGTATGGAAACACAAAAGACCCCGAATAGCCAAAGCAATCTTGAGAACGAAAAATGGAGCTGGAGGAATCAGGCTCCCTGACTTCAGACTATACTACAAGGCTACAGTAATCAAGACAGTATGGTACTGGCACAAAAACAGAAATATAGATCAATGGAACAGGATAGAAAGCCCAGAGATAAACCCACACACATATGGTCACCTTATCTTTGATAAAGGAGGGAAGGATATACAGTGGAGAAAAGACAGCCTCTTCAATAAGTGGTGCTGGGAAAACTGGACAGCTACATGTAAAAGTATGAAATTAAAACAATCCCTAACACCACACACAAAAATAAACTCAAAATGGGTTAAAGACCTAAATGTAAGGCCAGACACTATCAAACTCTTAGAGGAAAACATAGGCAGAACAGTCTATGACGTAAATCACAGCAAGATCCTTTTTGACCCACCTCCTAGAGAAATGGAAATAAAAACAAAAATAAACAAATGGGACCTAATGAAACTTAAAAGCTTTTGCACAGCAAAGGATACCATAAACAAGACCAAAAGACAACCCTCAGAATGGGAGAAAATATTTGCAAATGAAGCAACTGTCAAAGGATTAATATCCAAAATTTATAAGCAACTCATGCAGCTCAATAACAAAAAAACAAACAACCCAATCCAAAAATGGGCAGAAGAACTAAATAGACATTTCTCCAAAGAAGATATACAGATTGCTAACAAACACATGAAAGAATGCTCAACATCATTAATCATTAGAGAAATGCAAATCAAAACTACAATGAGATATCATCTCACACCAGTCAGATTGGCCATCATCAAAAACTCTAGAAACAATAAATGCTGGAGAGGGTGTGGAGAAAAAGGAACCCTCTTGCACTGCTGGTGGGAATGTAAATTGATACAGCCACTATGGAGAACAGTATGGAGGTTCCTTAAAAAACTACAAATAGAACTACCATACGACCCAGCAATCCCACTACTGGGCATATACCCTGAGAAAACCATAATTCAAAAAGAGTCATGTACCAAAATGTTCATTGCAGCTCTATTTACGATAGCCAGGACATGGAAGCAACCTAAGTGTCCATCAACAGATGAATGGATAAAGAAGATGTGGCACATATATACAATGGAATATTACTCAGCCATAAAAAGAAATGAAACTGAGTTATTTATAATGAGGTGGATGGACCTGGAGTCTGTCATACAGAGTGAAGTCAGAAGGAGAAAAACAAATACCGTATGCTAACACATATATATGGACTCTAAGGAAAAAAAAATGTCATGAAGAGATTAGTGGTAGGACGGGAATAAAATAGACTTACTAGAGCATGGACTTGAGGATATGGGGAGGGGGAAGGGTAAGCTGTGACGAAGTGAGAGAGTGGCAGGGACATATATACACTATCAAATGTAAATTAGATAGCTAGTGGGAAGCTGCCGCATAGCACAGGGAGATCACCTCTGTGCTTTGTGACCACATAGAGGGGTGGGATAGGGAGGGTGGGAGAAAGGGTGATGCAAGAGGGAAGAGATATGGGAACATATGTATATGTATAACTGATTCACTTTGTTGTAAAGGAAAAACTAACACACTATTGTAAAACAGTTATACTCCAATAAAGATGTTTTTTTTAAAAAAAAAGTTATAAAAAGCAATGAACGACAGGCAGATGAACCATCAGGTGGATAGATGGCTAAGCCCTGACTAGTCTCCCTTCCCCGTCTGCCATGTGGAAGTTCAGAGCCTGGCGCAGGCTCACCTTGAGCCCAGCAGAGCCCTAGGTTCCAATTCCCCCCCGTATATTCTCACCACGTCTACCCGGTGCCCGAGGGGGCGGATTTTACTCCACTTCTCTCTACTTTCTCCAGGGCTGCCTCCAAGCCCCTGGAGAAGAAACTCCGGCCAAGCAGAAGGCACAAGCAGGAGAAGGGCCGGGGCAGCACACACCTGCAGCAGCAGCAGCTGGGCCGGCCTCTCAGGCACAGATGTCATGAACTCCAGGTGTTTGGCCCGGTCAAACCCACTGGGGCACAAGGTGGGGCGGAGCAGGCGCACGACGGCCCGGTGGTCGCCAGCCTCGTACAGCCGCTGAGTCTCCTCCAGTGACTGGCACCGTTCCAGCGACCTCAGGTTCTTGTCGATCTGGAAAAGACCCAGAATCACTGCCTGACGACCAAGCCCTCACGGGCTCCCTGAATGCAACCAGAGTTTTGCTTTTTTTTTAAATTAATTAATTTTATTTTATTTATTTTTAATTTTTGGCTGTGTTGGGTCTTCGCTGCTGTGTGTGGGCTTTTCCCTGGTTGCGGCAAGCAGGGCCTACTCTTCGTTGCGGTGCGCGGTCTTCTGATTGCAGAGGCTTCTCTTGTTGTGCAGCACTAGCTGCTCTAGGGGCTCTAGGTGCGCGGGCTTCAGTAGTTGCAGCGCACAGGCTCAGTAGTTGTGGCTCACGGGCTCTAGAGTGCAGGCTCAGTAGTTGTGGCGCATGGGCTTAGCTGCTCCACAGCATGTGGGATCTTCCCGGACCAGGGATCGAACCCATGTCCTCTGCATTGGCAGGTGGATTCTTAACCACTGCGCCCCCAGGGAAGCCCCCCAGAGTTTTGCATTTAACAGACTCAGCCGAGAAGTATTTACAGCAAGTCAATACCTTATAAAATACTTTATAAATAGTATTTCTATTAAGGGCAAGGCATTCAAGTCTTTGAAGAACAAATATACCAAAAAACAAAACTACCACAGAAGCAGAAGGGTTCCAGAAAGTGTCTGTGAAAATAGTTAGACAGCCTCATGGCCAGAGTTCAGCAAACCAGACTCCTAGAACCGCAGAGCATGGGGCTGCAGAGACATAGGGAGCCCAGGCCAGAGGCTGGCACACACCACCAACCCCCGAACCCTCTCCTCACAGGAGGACTGCAGGATATGGGCAGCAGGGGCACTGCACTAGGCCTGGCCCTGAAACCACTCTGCAAGAGTCTGAAGGCTTTCAGCTAATGTGAATGTGTCACAGATGTGGAACTGTGGGCATGTGGTCAGAGGCTGCACAGTGAGGACAGGATTAGAACCACACACCGCTGACCCACCCCAGGGCCAGAGCAGCACTGGTCTGCTTCCACGGGGCTTTTCCTCTCGTTCCTCTGGGGCTGCTGCCACATGCAGGCCAGACAGCTGAGCAAGAGCCATTCTCCACCCTGTGGGCAGACACCTCCACCCCGGCTCCCAGCCCCCAGCCCCCAGAGGAGCACTCCATCAGGGGGTGTGCCTGTGAGTCCGTGGCATCCTGTACCTCAGAGCTGCCTCTCCCGGGTCCCACCCTGCCCTGCTCAGCACATGGGTCGCTCTCCTAGTCTGCACGGACAAGTCAGGCCTTTGACCAAGAAAACACCATTAAAAAGCTCCCACTCACCTCCTCCAGGGAGACGACTGAGTCATTGTGGAGGTTGGGCAGGCGGATAACGACGTCTCTTTGCTCGGCTCCCGCCACAGCCCGGGTGGCAGCAGAGCTCTGCAGCATCTCCGTGCAGATGTCATAGTTCTCCAGGGCCTGTTCCATGTCTCCCTGGGCAGAGGAGAGGCACTCGCTGTGCTGCACCAGGTGCCTGCCCCCTGGGCCCACCAGACTGGGGGCACCATGAGGGCGGTTTTAGCCAACTACTACCATCCCCTCTACATAGGGGGTGGGGCTCAGTAAGCACCTGCTGAATGAACGCATGAACGAATGATTCACACTACAGCTCCAAGGGAAGCATCATGACCCTCGTGGTGGGGATGAGGACACCGGGACAACAGAGCAAGGCTGAGTATCTATTCCAGATCCTGAGCGAAGCTGGCAGAGCCACGACTAGACCCAGGTCTGTCCCAGCTCCAGAACCAACTGTGGGGCACTGGTTCCCACAGTGTGCAAGGGGCTGGGGGACAGCCAGCCCTCCTGGGCCCTCCAGACAAGCTCCATTCACACAGATGGGCAGTGATTCCCTCCCAGAAAACTCTGCACCCATTTGTACACATGCTCAGGCTCTCTCGGGAAACATAAGGAAAGGGTCAAGGCTCCAAAGCAACCTCGTTGGGTCTATAGGGGGCCCATGAGTCCCCTCGTGGCGCTACAGCTGTGCTGATGGTGGGCGTCGGGATTTCTGAGGTGCTGCACGTCCCCCACCACGCCCCACCTCCTCATGCAGAACCCAGTGCCTGGGCAGGCAGGTGCCACACGTGCGCACACACACCCTCCACCACGCGGCCAGCTCTCTCCCCTTCCTCTGGGTGCCAGCGCATCCTCCCTAAGCAGCTGACCACACACCAACCTGCAGCGCCAGGAATCGTGCCTTCAACCAGTACACGCGGACCACAAACTCCAGCCAGCCATCTTCAAACAGGTCCCGCTGGGACGAGGCGAATGACAGCTGCAGGAGGTCCCCCAGGAAGTGGGCTCCCGGGAAGTCGGGCCCGAACCTGCCGCTCACCACACCCGCAGGGCAGTTCCGAGGAGACACTGAAAACCATCAGGCCAGAAGGAGTCAACTTCATGTGCAGGGCCCAGACACCCTTCTGCTCCCTGAGGTTGCCCACAGCCCTGAGCCCTTGGAGCCTCACAGTCCCCGAGCAGCAGAGAGCCAGATGGGCTGGATGGGGATACAGAGACCCTGGGGCTAGAGGCCCTCATCCAGCAGACTGATCTGGAGCATATCTTTGCTCACCAGGTAGTAGTTTAAGTCAGAACGATCCACATCACCTGGGACAATGACTGGGGACGCGTAAGGTATCAGGTGATAACCTGAGAAAACGGAAATCTCACATCCCTCATCCTGAGTAACAGAAGCTGGCAGGTGGCTCCCTTGGGGCTCAGCTGCTTCTCAGAGACCCCAGGTCTTTCCTGGCCTGACAAGCCGACCCGGGAAGTGCGCCCCCTGTAGAGGTGTGACTCGGCCCCCCACTCCTGCCCCCTCCCGGCTGCCAAGGGTCCAGAAAGTCACCCAATGCAGAACACAGAAGGTCGCCTACCTGCAGAGCTCCGGCCCTTGGTCAGCAGCCACTGGTCCAGCTGCAGCTCCATGCAGGAGAGGGACATCAGCATCATGTCCTGCAGGATGGGTGTGGATGGTCAGGAACAGGGTCACAAAGGTCAAGGGCGGGGGATGGAATGAACCTAAACTAAAATTTACTCTGATGAGAACATCAAGTTTCCCTCTACCTACTTTCCATTTCATAAGTGGTAATCACTGGCTTCCTGCTAGGACATAAGAAGAGGCACATGGATCTACACTGGAACAGACTCGGGAGGACCCGGGAGACCCGCCTTCGGTCCTCAGGGACTGTCCTATGGAAGAGGCAGCCCTGCCACCTGCTGAGCGCCAGGCACTCAACCCTGACAGCCCTCAGGGTGGGCGCGTCACTCCCTGGGTGGACCAGGAAGCTGAGACTTAGCAGTGAGGAGGCGCCAGCCTGGCCAATGGGCACAGCTGGGAAATAACCAAGCTGGTCTGTCTAGGGACCAAAGCTTTGGCCCCTCCCGCCACTCCACCCTGCTGGGACATAAGGAGAGGCACGTGGATCTACACTGGAACAGACTCAGGAGGACCTGGGAGAGTCTTGGCAGATGGGCCTGGGGGAGCGGGCCTAGGCAGATGCTGCCAGGAGGCAGTCCCTGGGGTGTCCCAGTGGAGGCTGCATCGCCAGGGGCCCCTGACCCACATGGCCCTGAGGACCTATGAACCTGGAGCTCCTCCACCTCTGTGCCCCCAGCAAGAAATACCACCCAGGGGGCCCTGAAAGCTCCCAGTGCTGCCTCCTCAGAAGCGGCCTTCCTCCTCTCACGGGATAAGGGGCCAAAGCACCCTGGCTCCCTTGGCCCTGGGAGGCACTGAGTGCAAGGGCCTGGGCTGCAGAGGGCAGCCCCCAGCACCCCTTCGGCAGCCTTCCACCACCTCTGCACTTGTGTCTCCTCACCTGTTGAAAAAACAGGTAGTGACGGTCCCTGGCACCTAGAACACAGCAAGCCTCCACCTTCCAGCCTCTCCACTGCTCTTCTCCCGCTCGTGAACCTCCCTCCTCCGTGACCTGCCCCCTGTCTCAACCCCACACCTCCACCTGCAGTTGCAGGCCAGGTCCCCTGCCTACGCCTGGCCCCCGCCTACCCACCGCCTGGCCAGCCAACCTGGATGTGCCGGTCGCCACAGTCCCTGAGCAGCGGGTTGGGCAGGCTGGCACTGTGCCTCCGCCAGCTGTGGTAGATGCTGAGCACGACATCTGCCAGGCCCGGTGGCCAGCGCAGCAGGAACCTGTGGCCCATGCTCTTCAGGTAGCGCATCATGAGCTCCAAGATGCCCCCGTTGCTCAGGTTCCCCAGAAGGAAGGCGTGCACGTCTTGCTTCTCTGCCCGGAGCAGGGGAAGTGACCAGACTTCAACAGAGGACCCTCCGTGCCAGGGGCCCCATTTTGTTCGGGAGATGAGAGCAGGTGACAGTGCGAAGAGCCCATGTGCCCCAAGGGGGTGCTGGGGGCGGGCCTCACAGCTGTGGGCACACCTGTCTGAACCTCCAAGGCCCAGGCAGGTATGAGAGGGCTGATCCCTGGGTGTGGCCTTGCACAGCAGTACAGCTCCCGGCTGTACCCAAGAGCTGCGATGCACCCATTCGACTGGCAAAGCCCGCACCCCTAGGGGAGCATGGTGGAGTGTGAGCCAGGACACTCCAGTGCCACCCCTTCCTCTAGCTGACCACAGACCTCAGGCAGGACAGAACCAGGCAGCCCCTGGACCACCCTTGAAAAACCACCCAGACCCGTCCCCCCAGCACATGGCCTGAGCGGGTTCCAGGAGAATGGGAGGAAGGAGTCCTCACAGCACTGCCCGCGGTGCCCGGGTCCTACCAGATTCCATGAACGTGGCTGAGTCGAAGGACAGCCTGTGGGGCCCAACACTTGGGAAGTTCTCCAGTTTGGCTTCTGACGGGACTTCGTAGTTACTAAAGGGGTCGTCTTCCTCCTCGGGGTCCAGCTTTCTTAACCTGCACAGAACACACCGAACTCGCTAAGGCCATAGTGCATGTTCCAACACCTTCCCCTGAGAGAGAGGAGAGCTGAACCGGACCCGAGGCTGGCCCCAGCCCCACGGAGAGCTAGAGACAGAAGCTGAAAGGCTCCACTTGGGCAGCACAGTCGGCCAGGCCTCCAGGTGCCAAGGCCCGAGGGGGGCCTGTGGGATGAGGAGAAAGTGGGTGGGTGGGCAGCCCCTCCACAGCTCCTCATAGCTCTCTGAGCCCAGGGAGGCCTCTCCCATCAGGCACCACACCTCAGACCCCCCCAGGGACTCCACTTTATCCGAGCCCACCACCCCGCCAAGGATGGACAGGTAGGCGCCTCCTGACATTCTCATGTAACACACGTGGTTACCTCCCAAACTCCACTCCAGTAACCAGGAAGGAATAAAATGGAGTTAACTCACAAAGACACAAGGGGTAAGAGAGGAAGCCCCAGATGACAAGACATGCCCACCAAACGTTAGAAGGCAGAGAGATGCCCAACCAGCAGAGACTGACTGCTCTCTGCCCTCAGTGAGGGCATTAAGAAGTCCGGCACTGGCACCATACACCCCAGGAAGGCTCAGGCATCAATGTCCTAGAGCATCTGAGGGAGGTGACAGGGCAAGGACCAAAAGCATGGGGCCTGGCAAAAACCTAGGGAAGGACCACTGGGGCACAGCCCCCCCAGCTCCACGCAGCCTGGCCCATCTCCTCCCGGGAGGCTCCTCTGAGAAACACCGCGAACCAGTGAAAGCAAGGGATGACTCCTGAGCCCACCATCCACCTTCTCAGAGTTCGAGGGAACCCTGCCGAGCCTGGAGAAGCCAAGCAGGTGCCCTCCCTAAGCGCAGGGGGCCCCTTCCACGGGACGTCCCCACGTCTGCACCTGAGGAGCAGCAGCCCCAGGCCTTCTGGCAACAAGGGAAGGCCCAGGGGCATGAGCGGGTCACCTCCAGCTCCAAAAGACGCAAAACTCATGGTTCCTGCCTTCAGGACATTCAGAGGCAGGAGAGGCAAGAAAACCCAAGCCCCCAGTCCAGGAAGACCCGAGCGTTGGCCATTTGTACAGATGTTACAAGAAGACGGAGGACATGCCTGGAGGGGAGGGCGGCCACGGAACCAGAGACGTGACAGAGGCAGGAGGTTTGTGTGCTTCCTTTGCTAAAACAGAAAAAGTGCACCGTACCTGGATGGCAAGAACTTCACCAGCAGCTCCTGGAAGTCCACCTTCTCTTCTTTTTTGCACTTGGTGTTTCGGACACGGGCGGACCGCCGCTTCGCCGTCTCCCCGCTCTCCTCAGAAATCTTCTTCCGCTTCACCCCTTTCTTGGATTTATCTCCCCCAGAAACATCACCTTCACAAAGAGAGCACGTTGAAATTTCACAAGAGGCAGGCTAGGGAAATGCACCACGAGGCACTTGGTCCCTTCTTTTATAATAACCCTGCCTGCAGGTTTAACCTGTGGCTTCTTTGACATTCAGGAAATCTCCTGTCTGCTCTAACAAGGAGCCTGGGAAAAGTCCATTCCAAACCGCTTAAGTCTCACCCCTTTCTCCAACTCAGAGCCCAAAAGCCAGATCTCAAGGCTACTTTCCACACCTACAGAACGCCAGGGTCTCAGAGTCAAACGCCCCATCCCCCTGCCCCTCCTGCTGGCTGGCCTGGGATGGAACAGAGCAAGTAGCAATGACACTGACTCTGTCCATTGCCATGGCCCAGTGACATGATGTGGGCAAGAGAGTCGCATAAATCATACAGAGAGGAGAGGGGTGTCATGTATGATTAAGTTAAAAAGTTAAAAACAATCATATACAGGTTCATTCAGAAACTTCCTTAACTGCCAGATATTCATCGGTGACATAAAAATCAAGGAAAGGCTCAGGAACTTTAGTCTGAAACTTTTTAAAACGCCAATAATAAATAAAAACCAATAAAACCATTCCAACATATACTACCACATACGGCGGTAACTATGCTGACTGCTTCTTAAAGCTAAAGAACCCAGAACACCAGTGCACAGCAGCACTGGGGGCAGGGCGTGACTGAGCAGAACCAGTAGAGGGACCGGCCAGCTCACAGGCCACAGGCAGGAGTAAACTCTACCCCAGGACTGAGCAACTGGGCATCGAGTGGTCTGAGGAGCTGTATCCCCAAGGCCAACCCCTTCCCTGCAGGGGCCCCAATGCAGAAGCGACCTCTGACAAGGGAGGCCCTGCGAGCAGGCCCAGAGGCTCCCCTGTGGGGCCAGGAGCAGCAGCAGGACCTGTCCCTCTGGAGAGGCCAGGGCACCCCAACTCTCATTCCTGCTCAGCAGATGGGGTCTCTCCCGAACTCAACCCTGAGGCCTGCTCACCTGCGGGGATGCCCGTCTCCAACAGGCTGGGGCTGTGCAGCAGGAAGCTGGCCGTGGCCACGGGGGCGTAAGAGAGCACAGGCTCTGCCACAGTCACCTCGGGGTTGGCATTGATGGGGCTCGGCTGGATCACGCTGACAGGTGCCACCACGGCAGAGGACACTAGGGGCTGGCCAGGGTCCTGGTAGTCAGACAGGTCGATCCTCTTGCCGAGGCTGGGCCGCGGGGGCTCACAGGTGGTGAGGTGGTGGTACGTGGCCAGCAGGCTCTCTCCAAGGCACTTCCAGCTGCAGGGAGAGGGTCACCGCCTGGGTCAGCACACAACACGGGGTGCCCGGAGCTCAGGGCCGCCATCTCCATGAGGGCGGGGTGGTCTCAGATTACTGATGGCTGAGGTGGAGCAGCTGGGGCTGGAGCAGAGTCCACACCCACTAGACTGACCGCAGGAGAAGCCCTGAGGCATCTCAGCTCCAGGCCCCTTCAGACCTACCAGGCACACAGAGAAACCACAGTCTCACTCAAAAGCCCCTTCCCTACAAGGTCGAATCTTTAAAACGACAGTGGCGTTGTCCTGTTGCCACCAGTCTGGTTTTCTGGGGGAGGAACATTGACAGGGATATGGTCCAAAGTGGCTGAACAGCTCTTGGGCCAGGGCTTGCTTGATACAAAATGAGACTGTCGTGTGTTTTGTTGTGTGTAAGTTGTGTTGTGTGCCCTGTTGTGGTGAGGTGTAGCATATGTTATGTTGTATGCTGTCTGTTGTTTTGTGTTTTACATGCAGTCATGTGTTGTGTTGTGTGTCATGCTGTGTTATGGTATGACACAGTGTAGCAAGCTTGAACAGCTTCCCAGGCCCTCAGACTAAAAACCAAAGCCTCTGCCTGTCCCCTCAGTGGTGCCCAGCCTCATGACACGGCCGCAACCCCACCCCCCCTCCCCCGCCTGCCCCTGCACTCTTGCCTCCCTAGCTTGCTTTCAGTTCTGCAAACAAAACCACCCCCCACGTACCACAAGGTCTTTGCACAGGCTTCCCTCTGCCCAGAAACACCCCACTTACACCCCCCAGCCCATCTGCCTGATCCATGCCCACTCCTCCGCCAGACTCCAGCTCTGGCCCTAAGCCTTCCCCAACCCCCAGAGCAGTGTGGATCCCATTATGAGCTCTTGGTGCTGTACTTCTCTCCTCGAGGGGCCTGTCAGCTTTGCACATTTGCCCCCCCTTCTGGTGACTGAGTACCCCGGGACTGCCTCCAGTTTCCTGGGAAACTCAAACATGCGGGAACGAACAAGTAGGAGCAGTAACATGGGTCGAAGCCAGCCCCTCCTGCGTGCTGGCTCTGCACGACCCGCGAGCACTCGATTCAATCATCATGATGACCCTACAAGAGAGGGATGCTGCTCCCTCTTTTCCAGGAAGTGGCACATAATGACCCAGCGAGGGCACCAGGGCTGGACCCAGGTCTGTCCCATCCGGTGGGGAGCTGCGGGCCACCACATGACTTGCCTCCACATGAGACACTCTCAACTTATAGGCTCGAGGGTCAATGTCAGGATGTTAGGAACAGACCTCACTGAAGGGCTAAATGACCCCAACTCCAGGGACCACCCTTCCCGGGGCTACGCTGAGGCCCACCTTCCAGGGTGCCGAGCAGCCCTAGCAGGGGAGCATGGACTAGAGATCAGGAAGTCAGGACCTGGGATCAGCGCCCCCCTCACCTTTAGCCTCTCTGAGTCCTGGTGTCCCCCATCCAGGGCTTGGCTAATGCTGGTTTCCTTCTCCCCTTAGGGTGGGCAGATGAGAGGGGCTTACAGGAACATGGCAGGTGATGGGTCAAGGACAGTAACAGAGAGGGACTTCGACCGGGGAAGGCCCAGCCTGCTTCCTGCAGTCACCCACCCATGTGCGCCCAGCTCCTGCCATGGCAGCAGCCCAGGCAGGCTCAGCCCCCTCCCAAGCAGGGCCCAGTGGCCACCCGGCAGACCAGACCCAGACAACCTACGTGAGGAAGGGGATGGGCTGCACCAGCTTCAGGTCTGGCTCCTTCTCGTGCATGGTCAGCGCCTGCCGCCTCCTCCGAAGCCCCAGGGCCTCGTCCATGATGGCCTGCGACTCGGCCGTGCTCACCGACACCTCGTGGATGGACATGTCACTGAGAGTGCGTGAGACAGAGAGGAGTGACCGTGCCACACTAGAGCCAAGATGGAAATCTTACACAGAGGGATGCAGTTAATATCCTTTAAACTGTATTAATTCTTCCTACAAATAAAATAACCACTTGAGTCTGGGCTGGAAAGGGCAGTAATTAGCATTCTTAATACCCACGTTACACTAGAAATGATTAACGCCCTTTGATCTGCTTACAATTCATTACCTTCATCTGTATTAACAGGATCATAGTAATGGCAGAAAAGCCACAGAAAAATTAAATGCTGCTCTCAATTATTTGCTGAAAACCTTTTAGGGATTTAACTCTCCCATCCTACCCATCCCAAAAAAGGTCATCAGACTAGCCAAGCTCACCAAATCCTATGGAAATCAACAGAAAGGGTGGGAGTTTGAGGCCCCGGACACCTCCCATAGGCACACCTCTGCCTGTGGTGGCCCGGCGAGACCTGCCCCCACTGCCCCGTGCCCTCCTCCCCACAGGGCTCCCCCGTGGAGCCACCCACTTACGGACTCATCATCTGTCCTACATGCTCATCAACCACCTCTCCAAAGAAGGTCAGCTCCCTCAGGGCAGATGTGAATAAGAGGCACAGTCTTACGAGGGATAAACACCAAAATAACCACTAACTCCCAACCGGTGAGCTCCCAGGGCCAAGGAAATACCAGAGGGCACAGGAGTTGGTTCCACCGGAGGATGGGCGGGGAGGCAGCCCGAACTTGGAAAGCTGCCAAGAGGGGATGTGGGGCTTGGAATATGAAGGGGCACAAAGACACAATGGGGAGAAGTGGGGATTCCAGGTGAGGGCACTGTGGGAGCCAGGGTGCAGGACTGGACAGGACACAGCAGGGCCCTGGGACACCTATCCTCTTGGGGGAGGGAGAAGCAGGAGGAGAACTGGGGGGTCAGACTGCAAAGGGCCTCCTGGGCAATGCTGCCGAGCATGAGCCTCATCCCGGAGGCAGGCATGGTGGCCCAATTAGAGGCGGGCCGGGCAACACAGGAAGCACAGCCTCGGAAAGGGGTAGGGTGGGCAGCGAGGAGCGAGGTGAACAAGGCTGCCGTGAGCACCTAGAGGAGAGCCGCAGGGCAGCGGGGAAGGAGGGCAGCAGGGAAGGAGGGCAGCAGACAGGCGGAGGCACCGCCCATATGAGGCGCGTAGGGAAACAATAAACCAAGCAGGTCAGAGCCATTTGCCAAGCGGGGGGCCTCAACAGCCCCCAGCCGCTGGGGGAGGAGGTGGCGGGCTGCAGACTCACCATTTCAGGAACATCCGGAGGGAGTCCTGGCGGAGACACGGTTGCTCCTCGAAGATCTTCTCCTTGAGAACCAGCCCCTTGCTGTAGCGGCAGTCCTTCTCCAAAGCTTTGCAAATGAAGTACAAACAAGCTGGCCAGGAAAGAAACAGGCATGACCTCCAAGCTGCACTCTGACTCTCTGGCCTTGCCAGTGATGCCAGGGAAGTAGTCCCTGCTCTAGAGTCCAAGAAACACCGGGTAAATGACAACAAGACACCACTTTAATCCATCCAATTGGAAACGATTTTTGAAAATAATAATACCAAGGTCGAGGGGCAAAGGCCCACACTGCCAGGGAGGACAGGTGAACAACCTTTCTGGGGAAACATGGGCATCAAACACAGACCCTCAGCCTAGCAAGCCCACCTTGAGGAAACCCTTCGGGAACCAGCTGTCGGCAAACGAGTACAGTCGCCAGCTCCTCTCTGCCTGGGCACCGGACAGCCCCGTACCCCGCCCAGCTCCAGAGTCTGAGTATGGGTGCAAGGCACTCCCATCAGGAATAACCAGAGAAGGATGGAGCAGGGGAGGAGGAAGGAAAGCTGGAGCAGAAGCAGAGATGCCACGCGGAAGTCAGGGAGAAGGGCAGCAGGAGAGCGGTGCCCACGCCACAAGCAGGAAGCGGTCTGGGCTGCCCCGCCAGCCGCCCACTGAACTAGGGACAGGGGGCCCAGAGGTTCCCGCCTAACCGGAAGGAGGACTTGGTTTCCTCTGGGAAGGTGGTGGGAGCAGAGAGAAAACCAGGGGGCACCAAGCCTCTGGATAGGCTGGTCAGCAGCAGCAGAGCTGACCGCTCCCGCAGCAGAGGGAGGCCTGCCTACTCCTCTCGAGTGCCCATGTACCGGCTGCTCATACTCTGGGGCTTCGATGTGGTTCTGCAGCTCTCATAGACACATGCACCACTCTGTCCCCCAAACCCATCTTCCCAAGACTTCAGCTTATCAAGTGAGGCTTCTCCAGGAGAGAGAACTGAGACTGGTGCCAGAGAGAAGGTGGGACGCTGAGGCTGGGGCCTCCAGGGGGCACCCAAGCTCCAGGAAGAGCCCGGGGAGAGACCCACATTCACTGAAGGTGAAAGCACTGGAGTCAAAATGGGTGATCCAAAGCACGGGCGCGGACATCCACGGAAGGACATGCCCGAGAACGTCTGTGTGGAGGGACACAAGGGCCCAAGTCCAGAAATGACCCCACGTGCAAGCACGCGATGGTCAGACGGTGCAGATGGCAGAGGCCCCACAGCAAAGGGGCAGGGAGAAGCCACCCGCCCCCACCCGGGCCCACATGGAGGAGGCAACAGAGGGCTGAGCTGGCTCTGGGGACATAGGGAGAAGTCAGGGTCACCTTGGGCACGAACAACTGGCAAGGGGCTACGGCAGCCTGCCCCTGGGGCACGCCGACCCCGCCGCCAGCCCTGTGCTGCGCGCGGTTCACCTGACTATACAGAGCTACCGACGGAGTCCCGTGGGTGGCGGGCAGGGCCCAACTTCCCAGCCTCCACTACCCCATCCTGCTCCACCTGCTCTATGCGCTCTTAGAAAGAGAAGGGAAAGACTCCAAGAGTCAGCCTTCCAGCTGTAACCTTCAACGTGAGGACAAGTGCTGGCAGCAGGTCTGTCCTGAAAAGAATGAGCAGGCTGTGCCAGGACCGCCTGTGCCCGAGGCCAGCTGCCCTGCGCCCGGCCCTGCCCGGGGCCCTCCCACAGAGCTGCCTGGAGCTGGCCCAAGAGGCCCAGATCCCCAACAGCGCCTGCCTCGGGACAGCCCATGAGGGGCTGAGCAGAGGGCCAGGTGGGGTCAGAGAGTGAAGCAACTGGAAGGCACACAGGGCTCCGTCTGGCACAGATCTTTCCAGCAGCCCTGCTGCTCTGTGGAAGGACCAGCTGCTAAAAGGAGGGAGTGAGGGCTTCCCTGGTGGCGCAGTGGTTGAGAGTCTGCCTGCCGATGCAGGGGACACGGGTTCATGCCCCAGTCCGGGAAGATCCCACATGCCGCGGAGCGGCTGGGCCCGTGAGCCGTGGCCACTGAGCCTGCACATCCGGAGCCTGTGCTCTGCAACGGGAGAGGCCGCAACAGTGAGAGGCCCGCGTACCACAAAAATAAAAATAAAAAAATAAAAGGAGGGAGTGAGCTTGCGGCATTGAGAGTTAGGCTGCAGCCGCTAGGCCATCTGTCAGCAACTTTTAAGAACAGGCATAGGATGGGACACTGCAGAGACAAAATGAGAGACTGAAGGGAAAACCACTCAGAGGACATGCTTCCTACTACAATGTATGGGGTAAGTCTCAACTGAGAAAGAAAGACAAGCAGAGTAAAGCAGAGAAGCAAAGGCATCTCTATTTCCCCTGAAGGTGGGGCAGAAAGCCCTTCAGTGTTAACTCTGGCTCCGAGCTCATCCAGGCCTCCTGCCCTCCTCGGTCCCAATGCACGAGCACGTGGCAGAAAGCAGCGACGCCCCACTCACTGGTGTAATCGCTGAGGGTGTACAGGACAGTGATGAGGTTGTCCAAGCAGGGCCAGTGGTCAGGATTGCACCGCAGCCCTTCCTCAAAAGCGTGGCGAGCCAGGGGTACCCGGATGAGCCTCAGGGCCACGTGTCCGATTTTATACCAGAGGTTGACGTCTGTGGAGTCCAGCATGACCGCCTGGTAGCAGCACAGCAGAGGCACACTCAGTCAACTCCCCAGAGTGGGCATCCGTGGTGGCAGGAGGGCACAGCACTAGCCCAGCCACCCAGACTGCCCAAGGAATGACAGGGAAGTCACGTGGACCAATTTATCTAACTCAGAACATGTTCTTAATACATTTTGTCACTCTGGACACCTGTACTCCTTACATATTTGATATGTAAAAGAAGTATAAGAAGTAGAATTAAAAGAAAATACAGAAGCCTTCTGGGATTCTAGAAACAGCCTGGGTGGGAGACAGACGTGGGTTCACATCCATACTCCCACACTGACCAGCAGCGTGACTGCCAGCCTCAGTATCCTCATCCCTAAAATGAGGATAAAGACGCCCTCCTTGCCAGAGGGCATGAGGGTGAGCACGTGGCATGGTGCTGGCACCTCAGAGGTGCCCACACAGGTAAGCCGGTCTCATAGAAATAATGGCAGTACGATTCTGAGTAGGTACTGGGTGCCAGGGGTCAGGCTCTGTGTTCAGCACCCTCTTTATATCACTCCAACTCTATGGTGTAGACCTGGAGGCCCAGAGAAATGAAGCAATCACCCATGGTCATGTGTGCCCTGCATGGCAGAGGAAAAATACACATGCAGCCCTCTCTGAACTTGCTACTGTCACCCACTGCCTGGGGCCTTGGGCACTACAGCTGACACAGCACCACACACTCTTCAACCAACCAGACCACAACCCCACCCCTCCCCCAAGAACTCCTGAAGACCCGGCTGAGGGGAGCACCTCCAGGTAGAACTCCATGGCTGTCTCTAGGTCCTCCCTCTGGGCGGCCAGCTGGGCCAGGTTCTTAAACGTGGAGTACTTCAGCATCAGTCCAGGGTGTTTCAACCCCTCCTTCTCATCACCAGACGAAACTGCCTAAGAACAAAACAAACAGAAGAGCAAAGTGACACCCAGGCCCTGAAGCCTCAACCGGCAGTCAGCAGGACACCTGGCTTCAGGGCTGGCTTCTGCCACAGGCCCTCGGGCCAGTACGGTGCCACCCTCCACTAGAAAATGAAAGCATGGCTCCAGATGTCCTTTAAGGACCCCCTAGTTCCAAGCACACAGAGGCGGTTTGCGGACCGTCTGGGCACCAAAAGACACAGAGGGAACCCTCCCGGCACTAGCGCCATGCCTGAGGGCCCAAGCCTAGATGGTGACATTTACAGCATTGGGAAGCCAGCCTGCGGCTCCTGCATGCCACTCCCAGCTCTGATGCTTCACTAGCTACATGGCTTTGAGCCAACAACACCTCGCTAAGCCTCTGTCTCCACACTGTGAACTGGGGACAATGCACCCACACTTGGCAGAGTGGCTGTGAAGACCAAGTAGGAAGAGCAGCTGGCATTTACGGAGCTCTTACTCTGCACCTAGAACCGTTCTGCATGCTTCTCTGGACTCACCCAACCCTCAGAGCAAGCCAGCGAGGTGGACGCTCCGCAGGCGGGGAAGCTGGGGGCAGAGGGCCTCTGGGGCCTCACCTCTCGCAGCAGGCGTGCCTCCAGGAGCTCGTGGTAGGCCTTGGCGGACTCCTCAAACCGGTCGTGCTTCTGCAGATCCAGGGCCTTGTGGTACAAGGCAAAAGCCTCTGCTTCCTGCAAACCAAGACAGGAGACATTTTCACACAGCACAAAGGTTTGTCTTTTCAAGCCAACAATGTGTGAGAAGGGGCTGCTGTCAAGGTCATGTTACTCGTCAGCTGCACCCTCTGTGGTGGAAACAGTCCTAACGCTCCAAGCTCGCAGGAGCTCATCACTGGGAGGAGAGCCCCTCAGCAGCCCCCCAAGGAGACATGAGCAGCACGGGCTCACCTGACTCTAAGCAACAGCAGAAGGCAGGCTGAGGGCACAGAGCAGAGCAATGCCAAGGTTCTGTGAGCCTTGTGGACGCTTTCTGGGAGATCAGCCCCACCAGCCGGAATAACCCAGGGACTCCGAGAGAGCAGGGAAGGCTTCCACTGCTTTCTATGTGCCTCTCTGCCTCAGCCTGCTCGCTGCCGGGATGGGTAGAGGGGGCACTGGGCAGGCTGAGCCCCACTGACACTCCTGAGGGCCAGGGACCACTGACTAGCAGCGTCTGCGAGGGCTCCACACTGTCCTGGCTTCTCCCGAGAAGGGGGAGGTGTATGCTTATTCCAGGGAAAACAAAGACCAGAGCAAACCCTTGTTACATTCGTGTAGGACGTGGCGGGAGAGACGGCGGAGAGGAAGGCAGGCAGGCTGGAATGGAAGTGGTGCCAGGCCTCGTGGCAGAGAGGAAAGACCAAGAATCCGTGCTCCCCACAGACCGCCAGTGAGACCTGGGCTAGGCGGCACCCTCCGGGGCCTCCCCCTGGAAAGTGACGTGCTGCCGTCCCCCCGGTGTGCCAGCTCCTGAGGCCCACACAGACAACCAGCTGAGTGAAGAGCCAGCCCCGGCTGCAGAAGGGCCCACACACACTCAGAATAAACAGTGTGACCATCCTCAGCGTGACCCTCTCTAAGTGAAGCGGGTCAAACAGGAGATGGAGAGCCAGCCATCTCTGTAAACAGGGTTTTCCTCTAAAATCCCATTCAGGAGACATCGGGATGCATCTGAAACATGGTGCCACCCACAGAAATGAGAATCAAGGTCCAGCTGCAGAGATGCCCATGGACCACACACCTGCGCCTCCTTTGTCTGGGTCTTGTGACTTTTAAAGCTTCCTTCATGATCATCCTCAATCGTGGAGCTGGCATTTAAGGCTGCGATTCGAATCTAGAAGCAGAGGTTTGATGGAAGAGTTGCTTTTAGATGAGACGTGTCTCGTCTCTTCAATAACCCGCAACGCGCACAACACTCTGTAAGACACTCGGCCTCAAACAGCTACGGCCTCCCCAGATGCAGAGGAAAAGGAGGACTGGGACATTCTGAGGGAACCACACCAACCTGTTCAGGGAACGTGTCCACTACAAAAGGGACAGGCTGGGGACACCCCAGCAATGGCCTGACACAGCAGAAGACCCAGGCATTGGAAAAACAGATTCCAATGACACGGGATAACTGTGTACCTCTCTAACCATGGTGATGCGGCCCTGCAAACCACCCAACAGGAGAGTGGGCACCCACACCCTTGAGGGTACCAAGAGCCCTCCGGGGAGGAAGGCTCCCCCATTCGGACAGCCTTCAGGGCCCATCCAAGAAAACGCCCCTCGCCCCGGAGCACCGCAGAGCAGGTGAGCATCAGCACATACCATAGTCAGAGGCTTCAGCACACCACCCAGCGCCGCCCAGTACTGCCCAGCACTGGCAGGGCAGTGCCAGCCCACACGGCTCCTATGGAGGAAGCAGAACAGGCTGAGGGAGGGCCCAGGAAGCACCAGGCCACCAGGAACCCATGTCCAAACCCACGGGCCTCCTGGCTCTGGGCACACAGGCTAGTGGGCCTTGGGATGGCTCTTCAGTCTGTCACCTGGGGAGCCCCTGGTCCTTGGGACAGAGTGCCTGCCTTTGCCAGACCAGGGGCCAGGGACAGAGGGGAGTGAGACGGACATCTGCCCCCAGGGCTCACTGCTCAGCAGAGGTAAAAGATCGATAAACAATTATTTTTTCAAAAGTTGAATGAAATAAAGAGAAACACAGGCAACAGGAGGAGAACAAGTCATTCGAAGGGATGGAGGAAGGTGAAGAAGGAAGCCCTGTGTTAAGCCCCAGGAAGGGACAGCAGTGGGGTGGAGGGCGGGGAGGCAGAGGCAGGGGGCCTGGAGGGTGGGAGGGAAATATAAAAGGAAAAAAATTAGAGGTAGGCAGACCAGTGTGAAATCTGCTAAAAAATGACAGGATTGGTGAGGACGTGGAGAAATCAGAACCTCATCCACTGCAGATGGGAACAAAAAGTGGTGAAACCCATCTGGCAATTGCTCAGAATGTCAAAACACAGAAATTCCACCCCCAAGAGAAATGAAAACATGTCCACACCAAAACTTGTTCATGAATGTTCACAGCAGCATTACTCATGACAGATTAAAGGTGGAAACAACCCAAATGTCCATCAACTGACAAATGGATAAAGAAAATGTGGTATGTCCATACAATGGATTATTATTCAGTGATAAAACAAATTAAAGTACTGGCACTTGCTACAACATGGATGAACCTTGAAAACACGCTAAATGAAGGACCAGTCATGAAGGCCACATACTGTCTGATTCCATTTATACAAAATGTCTAGAATAGGCAAATCTACAGAACCAGAAAGTAGAGTAGTCTAGGGGAGAGGGATACATGGGGAGTGACTACTACCACGTACAGGGCTTCTTTCTGGGGTAATGAAAATGTTCTGAAATTGACGATGGTGATGGTTGCACAACTCTGTGGATACACTTACACTCACTGAATTGTATACCCTACATAGGTGAGCTGTATGGTCTGTGAACTATGTGCTGCTATTAAACAAAGAGATGCCAGGAGCCTGGCTGGGGCAGTGGCACTGGGGACAGAGGGGGGACACGTTCCAGGAGGCAAACTCACAGAACGGGGCCCCTGGGAGGCTGGAGGGAGCATCAGGGGTGCCGGGTAACAGCGAGGGTTCTGGCCTGCGGGGCAGGGAGGAAGAGGCAGCACCACCAAACAAGCCAGTCAGGGTAGAGGAGGAAGCCAGGAAAAGTCCCACCTGAGAGGCTGGCAGAAGGCCCCGAAGGGCTCAGCAGGCAGTGGAAATGAGCCTTGGCAGAGACTGAACACGTGCTCCACATGTATAAAATAAAATGACCACTGCTACCGCCAACAGAGCTCAGAGCTACGACCTTCACAATGGGCTCTGAGTTCTCCGAGGGTTCCTACAAGGAAGAAAGAAAGTACAGTCTTCTTCGCAGACGAGGAAGACTCAAACCCCACGAGGCTGATAGCTATTTTATCTCCTGGGTTCCACATTTAGAAAAAAGAATCTGCTGATTAACTCTGGAAACTGCTGCTTGACCATAAACTATGCTACGATGTGCACCGTGACCACCATACAATCTGAAAAAAAAAAGTCGATAAAAGTAGAAACTATAGCACTAAAACCCCGTACCTAGGGAAAACACACACACATCCCAAGGGGCAGTGCCCCTGTGAAGAGCGAAGGGAGAGAAGGAAGTCCCCGTCAACTCTGGGTGGTGTCTGTCAGTAGACATTTCAGAGGCCAAATCAGCTTCCCCAAGGACTCACTCTTCTCTGGGAGTGGATTTCCACACGTGCCTTTGACTGTGGACAGATCAGGCTTCACAGCAACCGATTCAGCTGCCAGATTCTGGACTAAGGAAGAAAGGCCCTCCCTCCGCCCCTGCTCCCTACCCAGGCAGCGTATGTTGCCTGAAGACCAGCATGGGACCCGCGCCTCGTGCCCTCAGCACTCTCCCCCCACCCTCCTCCCTCGCCATACACTGATGCCTGGCAGCTCTAGCAAACTGCTCCCGTTCTTTGTTGAAAGGCCTATGGAGAGATTTTGCTTCCTTTTGTCTCGTTTGTTTAAAATTGAAATTCGTTATTTTCTTCTGCTGGACAGTATTAAATAGACCAGGATGTTGAGTTATCTGCTAGACTGCAGTAAAACACACACACACACACACACACACACACACACACACTAACAAGTGCTGACGAGGATGTGGAGAAATTGGAACCCTTGTGAATAAGATTCAGCCTTAAAAAGGAAGGACCCTCTGACACATGCTACATGGATTAACCCTGAAGACATTATGTTAAGGGAAATAAGCCAGTAACAAAACTATGATTCCATTTATATGGGGTACCATATAAATGGTATGATACCATTTCTATGAAATGTCCAGAAAAGGCAAATTTACACAGGCAGAAAGTACATTAGTGAATGCCTAGGGCTGGGGGAGGAGGTGATGGGAAGTGAGTGTTAATAGACACAGGGTTCCTTTTGGTGGAAAAAAATGTTCTAAAATTGATCGTGGTGATACCTGCACAACTCTGTGAATATACTAAAAACCAATAAATTGTAAACTTTAAATGGGTGCACTATATGGTATATAAATTATATATTAATAAAACTGTTTTTTAAAAAATGAATAGGAGGGACTTCCCTGGTAGCACAGTGGTTAAGAACATGGGTTCGAACCCTGGTCCGGGAAGATCCCACATGCTGCAGAGCAACTAAGCCCGTGAGCCACAACTACTGAGCCCTCATGTCACTACTACTGAAGCCTGCAACGAGAGAAGCCACCACAATGAGAAGCCCGCATACCGCAAAGAAAAAAAGCCCCTGCTCGCTGCAACTACAGAGAGCCTGTGTGCAGCAATGAAGACCCAAAGCAGCCAAAAATAAATAAATTTAATAAATAATTTTTAAAAAATGAATAGGAAATCTATGAACAGATACAGGGTGATTTTCAAGACATACTGTTAAGTAAAAAAAGCAAATACAAATATTTATAGCATGCCACCCTTCATATAAGAAAGAAGAGGATATAAAAAAATACATAACCATCTATTCTTTGTGCAAAAGAAACATGAAAGGATAAATCAGGTACCAGAGAGATCAGTTAGTTACAGGAGGTGAATGGGAATGAGGTGGAGGGGATGCGGAGGGAAGGACCCTTCTCTGCCTATACCTTGTGCACAGCTCTGACTCTGAGAGCCACGGTCATGTGTCACACTCCAAAAATAAACAATCAAAATCAACTAGGATCTAGGGGGGACCCAAAATGGAATATAAATACTAGTAATGAACCTGCTGTATCACAAATAACACAACCACACTGAAGAGGATGAGGAAGAAAAGAAAAAACCTGTATAAAACAGTATCTTGACTGGATACCTCAAGGCTAAAGACAAAAAGGAGCTTCGATTCCAGGGTTGGGGCAGAGAAAATACAAGATGATCCTGGAACATCTTGTGGTGCCAGAAGGTAAGTAAGTACTCAAAAAAATGATGAGGGTTTGTTGATAGGACACAGCGGCTAACCTGAAGGAGACTCTAAATAGCCAAAGCCAAACAGTAAGCAACAAAATAACGGTAAGATTAGACTTTAACTCACAGAATAAAATGAATATCCTTGGGTTCATACTGATACAAATAAATAATCAAATAAATAAATAAATGAGAGAAGGAATAGCTCTTCCTTCAACTGAATTTCAATAAATAAATGCAGAAGGAAAGAAACATAATTACCTTTAGGCAAATGCCACAAAGATCCACAGATGGATGCTAAGGTCAGTGGGTAAAGATTTGCCAGAACCAGAATTTGCATCCTCTCAAAGGATCTCCCCCAAAGATACTTACTAACTACAAGGGAAAAAATTGTAACTTTACAGTGTTGAAACCTGGCAGACACCAACTAAACCACGCAATCAAAGTTAACATCACCAGTAATGAAACAAGTTACTACCTCCTGAACTCCTTGATATGATGCACTGAGGACAGCATGTTTGTGTTATTCTTGCCTAAAATGCATAACTTCACTCCAATCATGAGAAAACATCAGACAAGCCTTAGCTGAGGGATAGTAAACAAAATAACTGATCAGTACTTTTAAAAAGTAGCAAGGTCTGGGCTTCCCTGGTGGCGCAGTGGTTGAGAGTCCGCCTGCCGATGCAGGAGACACGGGTTCGTGCCCTGGTCCGGGAAGATCCCACATGCCGCGGAGCAACTGAGCCCGTGAGCCATGGCCGCTGGGCCTGTGCGTCCGGAGCCTGTGCTCCGCAACGGGAGAGGCCACAACAGTGAGAGGCCCGCATACCGCAAAAAAAAAAAAAAAAATAAAAAAAAAAATTAAAAAAAATAAAAAAAATTAAAAAAAAAAAAAAAAAAAGTAGCAAGGTCAAGAAGTTAAGAAAAGACTAAAAAACTGTTAAGGACTAAAGTGGAGACTATGGAGAAATGACTAAATGCAATACGGGATCTTGGATACAATCCTGGGATGAAAACAGACCACTGGAAAAACTGGTAAAATTCCAACCAAGTCTGTAGTTGAGTTAATAATATTGTATCAATACTAGTTTTCTGTTCTTGAAAATTGTGCTAGGATTATATAAGATGTTAACATTAGGGAAGCAGCGTGAGAGACACATGGAAACTCACTATATTATTGTTGCAACTTTTCTCTAAATTTAAAAGTAGTTTAAAAGACAACCTACAGAATGGAAGAAAATATTTGCAAATGGTGCATCTGACAAGGAATTAATCTCCAAAATATACAAAAACAGCTCCTACAGCTCAATATCAAAAAAACAAACAACCCAATAAAAAAATGGGCTGAAGATCTAAATAGACATTCCTCCAAAGAAGACATACAGATGGCCAAAAGACACATGAAAAGATGCTCAACATTGCTAATTATTAGAGAAATGCATATCAAAACTACAATGAGGCATCACCTAATACAGTCAGAATGGCCATCATTAAAAAGTCTACAGGGCTTCCCTAGTGGCGCAGTGGTTAAGAATCTGCCTACCAATGCAGGGGACGTGGGTTCAAGCCGTGGTCCGGGAAGATCCCACATGCTGTGGAGCAACTAAGCCCGTGCACCACAACTACTGAGCCTGCGCTCTAGAGCCTGTGAGCCACAGCTACTGAGCCCATGTGCCACAACTACTGAAGCCCATGCACCTAGAGCCCATGCTCCGTGACAATAGAAGCCACCTTAATGAGAGGCCTACCCACCGCAACAAAGAGTGGTGGCCCCCATCGCTGCAACTAAAAAGAAAGCCCGCGTGCAGCAACAAAGTCCCAACACAGCCATAAATAAATAAATAAATAAATGTAGAAAAATTAAGTGTTAAAAAAAAAGTCTACAAATAACAAATGCTGAAGAGGGTGTAGAGGAAAGGGAACCCTCCTACATTGTTGGTGGCAATGTAAACTGGTGCAGCCACTATGGAGAACAGTATGGAGGTTCCTTAAAAAACTAAAAATAGAGCTACCAAATGAGCCTGCAATCCCACTCCCGGGCATACATCGGAGAAAACCATAATTTGAAAAGATACATGTACCCCAGTGTTCACTGAAGCACTATTTACAATAGCCAAGACACGGAAGCAACCTAAATGTTCATCGACAGATGAATGGATAAATAAAATGTGGTATATTTATACAATGGAATATTACTCAGCCATAAAAGAAAGAATGAGGGACTTCCCTGGTGGTCCAGTGGTAAAGAATCTGCCTTCCAATGCAGGGGATGCAGGTTCACTCCCTGGTGGGGGAACCAAGAACCCATATGCCGCGGGGCAACTAAGCCCACGGGCGACAACTATTGAGCTTGCACGCCTCAACAAGGGAGCCCGCTTGCCGCAAACTACAGAGCCCACGCACTCTGGAGCCCGCGCACCACAGCTAGAGAGAAGCCCATGCACTGCAACCAAGAGTCCGCACCCTGTAACAAAAGATACCACGTACCGCAACTAAGACTATATGCAGACAAAAAAATAAGGAAACTAAATAAATTAAATAAATATTTTTTAAAAAGAATGAAATAATGCCATTTGCAGCAACACAGATGGACCTAGAGGTTATTAAACTAAGTGAAGTAAGACAGAGAAAGACAAATATCATATGATACTGCTTATATTTGTAATCTAAAAAAAAAAAAAGATACAAATGAACTTATATACCACAAAGAAATAGACCCACAGACATAGAAAACAAACTCATGGTTACCAAAGCCGGGGGGGCGGGATAAATTGAGAGTTTGGGATTAACAGATACACACTACTATATATAAAATAGATGACCAACAGGGACCTACTGTATAGCACAGGGAACTGTACTCAATATTTTGTAATAACCTATAAGGGAAATTAATCTGAAAAAAAAATAGATATATATGTATGTATAACCAAATCACTTTGCTGTACACCTGAAACACAACATTGTAAATCAACTATACTTCAATAAAAACACACACACACAAAGTAGTTTAAAATAAAAACTTTACAAAGAAATAACCATTTGAGATTATATATTTATCATCTGTAAGCAATGTGAGAATGAGGACCATAGCCATATTATTCACCACAAACCCCAGAAACCACAAAAAGGAGTTTAAAAAAAAAAAAAAAAAAAGCTACTGTATAAAGGTGAGAAGGGAAGTATCTGGTACTCATTTCTCAGTCTCCCAGCAGAACAGTTGCATTTTCTCAGAACAGCACATTCAGGAGTTAAACCTCACAAATTTTCAAACTCTTTATAGTTTTCATGTCCTTCAGAACACATAACAACAGCACACTTTGAGCACCTCATACCCTGATCCAGTGGTAAGTGGTGATGTTTCCTAGCAGGCTCTGGCCTGAGAGTCGGGAAGAATAGGTCTTAAGCTCAGTTGGGGCACTACCGGGCTGTGTAACTGACATGGCATAAGATACCCCCTCTGGGTCTCAGTTTCCTCTACTGCATGAGTCTTTGTACTAAATCAGGCGTCTGCAAGCTCACTAGGCTTCTGTTTCCATACAGCCCAATAGCAAAGAATGATTTTTACATTTTTAAATGGTTGAAAAACTTCGTGACACGTGAAAATTACATAAAACTTACATAAAATTCAAATTTCATGTCCCTAAATAAAATTTTATTGAAACACCACCACTCTCTTACATACTGTCTTTGGCTGCGACCACAGTACTCAGTAAAGTATAGCACCCGAATACTTATACTATTATAAGTATACTCATACTTACTATAGCCACAAGACATAATACTACTATAAAAATCATTATATCTACAACCAAAGTTTGCCGACCCCTGAACGAGACCACTCCGAGGATACTCCAGTTCTAAGAACGATTATGAGTCACCCAGAAGGAAGCCCAGCCGCATGGAATCCGCATACACAGCACGACCTGTAGTAACTCAGGCCCCCAAGGGTGAAGGGGTCCCCAGAGCCCCTTGTGCAGACACCTGCCAGCATCAGGAAGCTCTATCCGGCCCGGGTCCACCTCCTCGGGGCGGTGGGGCAGTCAAGGCTTTTAGTTTGGAGCCAATGGCCGGCGAGGGAGCCGGGGACTCGGGACAAGCGGCTTCACGTCCTCTTGGCCTGAGTTTCGGCCCCCCGTGAGGGGCGCTCACCGCGCAGCGCCGCCGTGAAGGTGAAGTAGAAGGACGCGAGGCGGTGGTCAGCGCGGGGCCCGGCACCGCGGCCGCAGACCGAACGGCGGCTCCCACTGCGGCCACTGTGATCCCTGCCCCCCAACGCGGAGTCCCTCTCAGCCCCCCGGGACGAGCAGGAGCCAACGAGAGGCCCG
Source organism: Kogia breviceps (assembly GCF_026419965.1). Classification (NCBI taxonomy): domain Eukaryota; kingdom Metazoa; phylum Chordata; class Mammalia; order Artiodactyla; family Physeteridae; genus Kogia; species Kogia breviceps. The sequence continues at coordinate 64,934,374 of NC_081324.1, read as the reverse complement.
CGCGGCAGCGGGGCCCAGCCGGGCCGCTCCGGGTCCTGGCTTCGGTTTCCCCACGAGGAGCCCCAGCGTCCGCCCGGCCGGACCCCGCGCCCGCCGCCCCTCAAGCCCCCGCCCCCGGCAGGGCAGAGCCGCGCCCCCACCCGGGGCCGCCCCAAACCCGCTGCCAGCGAACTCACCAGGCGTCTCCACGGCAACCGCCTGTCCGCCGGACCCCCGCGCCTGCCGGCTGCGCGCCTCACAACAAGGCGCGCTCCCATTGGCTCCGGAGCCGGCTCCACCAGCCAGTCGGCAAGCGCTGACGCGCCGCCCCGCGGAGCTGGCGCGCGGGGACCCTGCAGGTGTCCGGCGCAACGCTGCACTTCGGCCTGAGGGCGGCTGGGGGCTCAGCGCCCGCTGCTGACCAAATCCCACTCGCTCCCTCCGCACCGCTCGTCGTACCCGGGAAGAGCCGAGCTCGGGGCCTGGCCCGCAGCAGCTGCCAAGTGACGGCCGCACTACTGTTACAACCTGCGACAGGTGTTCTGAAAGGCCGTGGAAACCTGGGGACACTTGGAGGGAACCGGGGCCGGAAGAGCATTCTCACATTACCTGGACCTCACCTCGTTCCGGAAAGGATTTGAAACCTAAGAGTCACAGATAAAGCAACTACTGAAGCAAAAGAAAAAGGGGAAGGGGGAGCGGGGGATGAACGGACCGGGGAGGAAGTGACAGAACAGAGCCGGAAGGAGGGCCCAGCGCTGACGGGTTTCTGACAAGGGCCTGGGACACAAGGGTAACGCTCTTGGGAGCTAAGCGTTTTAGGGAAGGGCTTCACACTGGTTGACATTGATAGCGGCTTGTGTCCAGCAAGAATAACCTAAAGAACGAATGTTATGGCTTTTTCTTTGACTTTATTTATAGACAGTAAAACCATGGTGAAAAACTCAGACGGTTCAGTACAGCAAAGCTTTAATGATATGCTAGTAGATAAAAAAATTGAGTCGCCAACCTTGATTTTTGAGAGGAGTATAAGGGGCAGGTTTGGGTTAAACAGTGCATAAACAGATGGTTTCAAACTTTCGTGGATGACTTGCAACCTTGTATGCAGTTCCCACCACTGAGTTGTATCTTGAAAGATGCTCTGGAGTGAAAGTTGAAAAAAGATGGGAAGGGTGGTGCAAGCAGCAGGGAGCTAGCTGTGTGGCAAGGTTTTGAGTTGAGAAACACTGCTGGCCATGCAGGAGCCTCATGCAGCATGGTTTTATCAGGGGGTAAAACTCAGGGCCACAACAGGGAGGGGTAATGCCCGCGTGGTGGGAGGGGCCAGTCCTCACAGCAAACAGATGACATCACTCACAATAGTGGGGATGAGAGATTGAAACTGGGGAGACCAGATCGGAGGCTCTTACCTTATGGTCCTGGCAAGGGTTAGGCCTGAATCCCTCCTTAGGCACATTCATTTGCATTCAACCCACAAACATTCCCTGAGCCCCTTTGGGAAGCAAGACATCCATGTTAGCAGAAGGAATGAGAGCAGAAAGAGCTGGGACAGTGAGCCAGGGAAAGGAACTCCAAGCTATAGCTTTTAACAAGTCCTCAGCGGTGGTCAGGTAAACACAGCAGGCACAGGCACATTCTTTTGGAAACTAACTTATTAACCAGGTGGGCTGCATAGACTGCAAATTTGGTATTTCATTGGTGCACAAGGATAATCAAAGCTTTAATTGTGCAGAGAAACATAGCACCCAGAGATGTAAACTCTGCATCCAGAAGGAAACTGAAAAGGCGACTTCCTTCGGGCTACCCCAACCCCACCTGTATATCCTCTGAAATGCAAAAGCATGGTATGTTCTTTAAATGGGGGGGCGGGATCCCATTCATTCCATTTCTAGAAGCAGATGTTGCATTGCTGGGTTTGCCGTTCTGGGACATGGATTTTTATAAGGCGTGCAGCTACACTGAATTCTCATCAAGACTCACTGGAGAAGGTGAAGTTTGGCAATGTCCAGGGAAGGTCCCTGAAGCCCAGGCTGAGGACAGGAACATCTGGTCAGCAGAGTCTGCAGGAAGGCCCAGGCTGGACCAGCTGCCAGCTCTTCCCCACCAGCCTGAACATAAGCATCAGGAGCAGAGCCTCCAGGCTGAGCCCTCCACCCTCTGATTTGGGCAGCCAAGATACAAGACATGAAACAGAGGCCCTGAAGACAGGAACATCCCACCTCCCAGGTTCCCTAAGGTCCCCACCTCATAAACCAACCCTGCTGCCCAGGGTGGCCCAGAATGCCGGAGTAGGGTAAAGGGATGTAGAGAAGTCATGTTTGAGAGAGACAGCGCTCTTCATTTATTTGTCATAAGGATGGGGAAGAGGACTGTGAGGTCACAGGCCTGTCTGCATGTGGGGGTGCCAGAAGCTGGTATCCACCAGGCCCTCACTCTGCCAGGAGCCTCTCTGGAAGGGGCTGTCAGATCACAGATGCCCTGGATGCCCTCCACGCCAATCATAAAAAGGTCATGACTGTCCCCTTCTTGCCGATCTGCCAGGGCTCCAAGGGGAGAAAGCGGATAATTATCCTTCAGGAGACAGAGAAAAAGATGTCATCAGCTCCTTGGCTAATGCCTTACATTCCAAGACCCCTAGCCAGGTACTCCCACCATGGGCTCCCAGGCCAGCCTGCTTTAGCCCACCAGGCATTTTGCAAGCCTGTCTCAACCCATTAATGCTCTCCGCCCAACCCCCGACAGGGCAGCGGGCATGTCAAGGTTGGGATGGTGACTGCACATCATCATCACCCACCAAGAACAGACTCTCAACATGGCAGCCTCTGTGGTCACTGTATGCTCTGTCTGTGGGTTCACAAGGAAGCCCTGTCTTCCAAACTGCAGGCCCATGGGGGCATGTGCAGTGCCCAAGCTGCCTGTTTTCGCAAAGCCTGGCTCAAGAAGGCCAGGCACAGGGTGACTCCCCCCACCACCCCTGTAATGTCTGTGGAGTGAGTGAGTGTGCCCCTCTCACAGAAGTGATAGGAAGTTCCTTGTGAAGAAACAGGATAACTGGGATAGCCTGGGACCAAGGAGGTATATGCGACAATCTCAGTTTTCCCATCTGTAAATAGGCATAATGGAGGTATCTACCTCATGGGGATGGCATGTCCACATGAGGGGTGTGGAGAGGGGGACAAAACTTCTAAGGATCAAATGGGATCAGGCATGTGAGTTACCTATGGAGTATCTGGCACATGGTAAATTACACATTACTTATGTTGTTAGAATTATTATCACTCCCCAGCTTGAGGACCAGGTCTGAGCACCCCCAAGAAGTAACCATTCTTCACCAGCCTTTCTGGGCCAATGAACGTGCCATTCTGGAAGGTTCTTTCAAGCTTCTCATATACTTAGTTCCTCGTAGGCATGGACTTGGTTCAGGAATATTTTTCACCCAGGAAGAAACTTTAACCTTGCCACAGAATCCCAGGTCTGGGAGCTGTAAGTGTTCTTGGGAATCGTTTAATCCATGCCTCTCTATTCACAGAAGAGAAAACTACAAACCAGAGATGGTTCACTTCCAGGTTTGTCTGGATCCTCCGGCTGCATGGAACCCAGAACCCAGGTCCCCAGACATTCAGGCCAATGCTCTTTCCGGTACTCTGTGGCCCTCCCAGGAACCTTACCTGGGACCTAATTGGGCCATAGGCCCAAAGGTCACAGCCTCGGGACATACCCAGAATTCCTCGACCAGCTTGGAGAAGCTCTAGAAAATTATACCTGTTTCCCTAAGATGTAGGGAAGCCTGAAGGCAGATGATAAATGGCCTTGGTTTTGTCAGGGTAACAACATCCTGCCCTACCAGGTGTCAAGACAGGTGCAGTATAGTGCCATCCCATGCAGTACCCCCAGGGAGTGGTTAAAGGAGAGCCTTCCCACTTCACAGATGGAAACACTGAGGTTCTGGAGGCCACACCTTGCCCAGGTGTCACAAGGACCACTACAGAGCCAGGAATTCACTCAATTCCACTACCACTCTCAGGGGGGCCCACCACCGGGGGGCGCAAGGGACTCTGCGGCACCACATCTTTCTAGGGAAGGGTGGGGAATTAATTTTTTCCCCAACCTTAGGAAGGGCCTCAAGTCGGATTCCTGCCCCGTCTCGCAGCAGTCCCAAGAGGGTCCTCTCCCTTCCCCTACGCACCGGTCCTGGGCCAGGTCCAGCTCCTTGGTGAGAAACTCGAAGAGGCGGGCACTGTGGCCGCGGTTCTCCTCGGCCGTGCCCACCACACCTATGGAGGAGACGAGCAGCTGCGCGCCGGGCTCCGCCGAGCCGTTCATCGCCATGGCCAGGCCGGGCCGCACAGTCACGTTCACGCGCTGCGGGGACACGAAAGTTCGCCTGAAGCCGGTGTGGCCGGGATGGTGCTGAGGACCGGGGAGCGCAGAGTGGGGGAGCGCGGGCCCCGCGGGATCAGGGCTGGGGGCACGGGCCGGGGTCCTTGGAGGTCACGTCGGGGTCATGCCTGGGCAAACCGACGGGGAGCAGACGTGGTGGGTGGGGCCGCGGGGTCTTGGAGAGCGGGAGGTCAGACTTGGCAGGCGGCGGGCGCGGAAGAGTCAGGGTCGCGGTGGGGAATTCGCGGCGCGTACAGAGCCCGACTCCATCCGCCAACCTCCTCCCTCTCCGTGCACCCCTGCCCATACTCACATCCTCAGGCTTGCCCAGGATGGCGGCAGTGGCCGCGCAGAGCCGCTTCTCAAGTCCCGCGGGCAGACGGCCGGCGGGCAAGTTCGTGTCCAGCTCAACGAACGGCATTGCTAGCGGGAAGGTGCGCGAAAGGCCGCCAGGGAGAAAGAAAACACGGAGTCCAGGTGGGTGATCTCCAGGGTAGGGCTGTAGGGAGCAGGGGCGGGGCGCCGCGGAAACCTGCTCCTCATTGGCTGGGCAGGTACACAGCGCCCCCCGATTGGCTGCCTAGACTACACCCCCGGCTTCGGCCGACAGTTTCCTCGTGCAAAGGCGCTGATTTCCGGAAGTGCTGTAGCCCGGCAGGCTCCGAGTAACCCCACCCCCAACGAGACATTGGCCGCTCTAGGCCCCGCCCACACACCAGGCCTCACCCACACACCAGGCCCCACCCCCGCTCCAGCCACACTGGCCGAGGTTTCCGGTCTCCTGCGGCTTTCCGGCGCTGCTGCGGTCGTCTGCTTCTTAGCCAATATTTAGATGCTGGTCTGAACACCCCCGCCAAACACACACACCTGTAGCAGCCGTCCCCAGGCTCCACCCTAAAAACGTTACATCGTCACGGAGGCTTAAAATTATTTTTAAATGGGTTGCCTCCAAGTCAGGCAACTTCACGTTCCATGTGTGAATCTAAAATCTTTTTTTTTTTTTTTTCCCCGGTACGCGGGCCTCTCACTGTTGTGGGCTTTTCTGTTGCGGAGCACAGGCTCCGGACGCGCAGGCTCAGCAGCCACGGCTCACAGGCCTAGCCTATGCGTAGCATATGGGATCTTCCCGGACCGGGGCACGAACCCGTGTCCCCTATATCGGCAGGCAGATTCTCAACCACTGCGCCACCAGGCAAGCCCTGCACTTCTATTGATCAGGACACCTGTTGATACGTGTGGGCTCGAGTGGAACTGGGCAGAGACCCTCAGTCTCCCTGCATCCCTACCTGGCCCCCAAAGACATCTACCTTTGTGGCCTCTTGTGCCTGTGCCAACCTTGCCTCACGGTAAAGGACAGCCCACTGGGGGGTGAGAGACGCCAAGTCCCAGTACAATTACCAGCAATGTTTACGGGACCCTATGTTTTTATAGGTGAAACAAAAGTTGTTATTTACAATGTGTTAGTCAGACTTCCCTGGTGGTGCAATGGTTTAGAATCCGCCTGCCAATGCAGGGGACACAGGTTTGAGCCCTAGTCCGGGAAGATCCCACATGCCACGGAGCAACTAAGCCCGTTCCCCCAACTACTTAGCCTGCGCTCTAGAGCGCATGAGCCACAACTACTAAAGCCCGTGCACCTACAGCCCATGCTCCGCAACAAGAGAAGCCACCGCAGTGAGAAGCCCGCGCACCACAACGAAGAGTAGCCACCACTCACTGCAACTAGAGAAAGCCTGCGCACAGCCAGAAAGGCCCAATGCAGCCTAATTAATTAATTAATTAAAACAAAAAAACCGTCTAAGTCTGTTGAGGTAGCCAAACATGGTACTCTAATCTGCGTTGTAAAGTTGTTTGAATTGTAAATGACAAAGATAATTGAAATTGTATGGGTGTATATGAACACTTTCAATTACACATCTAAAATTCTATTTAAGTGCACATATTAAAGGAGCCTCTATGGGAGGCAGGCAGGCTGAGGCTCTGTCTGTCCATGACCCTGTCTCCTTCGTTTATTAGATGATTCAGATATCAGAGGGTCTAGGACACAAGACAGGTAGATTGTGACCATCCTGAGGGACAGGTGACAAGTCTGGGACCCAGGGTGTAGTGTGGAGAAGACAGTGGGAGAGCAAAGCCCCTCAGCAGCACCAGGAGGGCCAGGAACTAACCTGAGACTTCCCTCCCTGCAAGGAGGTTCATGAACCAGTCCTGCACCCCACCTGTGGGAGACAGCATCATCCCAGAGGGAGGAGAGAGATTTAGGAGACTGAGGTGATTCCTGATTGTGACTCTCTTTACCAAGTCAACTGTGACATGTACCAGTCCAGGGGCATGGAACCAGCTCCCTGCCAGGACTGAGGGAGGGAAGCTTTGGGGCTGAGGAGTCCAAAGGGGTCACCTGACTTGGCCTAGGGTGAGAAGTTGGAGGAATTCTCCCTGGAGAAGGATGTGGTAACAAATGCCAAAAGACCAGGAAGAACACCAGGCAGGAAAGGTGACGGGGAGCCCGGTAAGCAGCAGAAATAGGCTGAGCCAAGGCCAGGAGGCCAAGGAGGAAGCTGGGAGTTGGTGCTGGGGTGGTGGGGTGGAGCCAGGAAAATGGTGGGCTACTGGGGGAAACCAGGGGGAAACCAGAGGGGGTGCCCTGGAGGGACAGTGGGAAGGGCCTCAAATGTACAGTTCAGTGACTCGTCCTTTGTCCTTTAGCCTCAGGGCAGTGAGGCACCAGGGTAGGTTGCAAACAGGAGAGGGCCAGGGTCAGGGTCACATCTGTGTTTACTAAAGCTATTTCCAGAGGTCACATGGAAGTCAGCGTGCAAAGGGTAAGGGTGAAGTTGGCAGGCAGACAGAAGCAGGAACACAGGACTGGCGTGTGGAAGGCACTGTGGACAGGACTCTGCGCAGGTGTCTCGTTCACAGCCGAGGGGAGGCAGTGCCATTTCTTTATTCTGAGGACAGAGCTCCGTCGACGGTGGCTCTGCAGGCCCACCTGGTACTCACTGCAACAAAAGCTGCGCCAAGGGCTTCAGCCTCTCCTTCATGGCAGTGTCAGCTGGAGGCAGGTCCTTAGCCTTCATGATGACCGCGTGGGCCTCCTGGAAGAGGTCCTCCCCCACCGCAGCTTCCACGCGCTGGCGCCACGCAGCCAGCTTAGGCCGGCTTTTGAAGATGTCACAGCCAGCACTGACAGGCTATGGGAGAGGGAGCTGGGTGGAGGGGTGGGATCCAGGGAAGCACAAGGCAGCATGTCCCAACTTAGGGATCCCTTGGGTGGATTTTCCCTCCTCTGCCACACGGGTGATAGGCTGGGGGTTCTCCTCCAGGAAATACCGAGAAGCTGCTCAATATCCCTGCAGGGTGAGGTTTTTAAGCCCCTTTTTACAGATGAGGACGCTGAGGCTCAGAGGGGAAAGTGACTCGCCCAGGGCCCTCCAGCCAGAAAAGGCAATGTGAGCTGGTATACTGGCTCTCTCCCAGGGTACCCCAATGCCCAGCTGGCCCCCCACCCCACGACACTCACATGCATCAGCTCTGTGATGGCCACCAAGTCTGCCACTGAGATGTGAGGCCCAGACAGGAAGTCCTGGTCCTTCAGGAATTTGTCCTCAAGCAGCTGCAGGCACCTGTCCAGCTCGGCCAGAGTAGATGCCAGTGTCTCAGGGGGCACCCGTTGGCCCAGGAACACAGGGAACAACATCTGGTAGGCGGACAGGCAGAGGGAGGGCTCAGGGTCTGCCCAAGGCCCAGCATGGTTCCTGCTCTCATTCCACCTATCAGCCATCCTTCTCATTTCTTCTCACTCCCATCTACCATTTCCCGCCCACGGCCACTACCAGCCCAGGCCTTATCCCTTACTCAGGCACAGATAGCCTCCACCTCTTCCTGGGTCATCACATTGGGCAGCCGGGGGATACTTTGGCAGTCCCAGTCTGCCCATATCTTCTCCTTGCATAAAGCCTTCCATGGCTCCCTAGTGTCCTCACTGCAAAGGCCTCAACACAGGGCAGCAGCCATCCTCTCCCACCCCACCTCCCACTCCACCCCAGGCTTCTCAAATGGGAATGTGCGTGCGGATCCCTCTGGGATGTGGCTCAAGTGTACGGTCCTAATCAGTACACCTGGGTGGGGCCTGAGACTCTGCATTTCCAAGCTCCCAGGTGACGCTCATGCTCCTGGCCCATGGCCCACACTCTGAGTAGCAAACATCTACACTCACTCTCCTGGACTTCTCTCCATTCTGCCCTCAAATGCACTGGACTTCCTCCCCCACCACAGCTTGCAAAGCTATGGAAACCTTCTTTGTGCCAAATGGACCCCCAGAGGGAATTCCCTGGCAGTCCAGTGGTTAGACTTCTGCACTCACTGCCGAGGGCCTGGGTTTCATCTCTGGTCAGGGAACTAAGACCCCACAAGCTGCATGGCCTAGAACAACAACGACAACAAATGGGTCCCCAGAACAGTGGTTCCATACATGCAGCAGGGGCCAGCTCACACTCTCTCACACACACAGGGAGCCTGCCCTGTGCCAGACACTATGTAAGTGCTTTACCAATAATAACTCAGAGTTCACATTTCAAAAACCTCTGCACATTTGATAAGTAAAAATGGTATCTGCATGCTCTTTTAATGTGAATTTGCTTGATTTTTACTGAAGTTACATGTTTTCATCCATTTATTGACCTTTTCTCTCTGTCCTTCAGTTACATCTCTGCTGGTTTCTTCTGCACATTTTTCTCCTGTGTTTTGATGGGCTTCTAAGAGCGTCTTTTTTTTTTTAAAGCATATTTATTTATTTTATTTTTTTATTGCTGCGTTGGGTTGCTGCACCCAGGCTTTCTCTAGTTGCGGCGAGTGGGGGCTACTTTTCCTTGTGGTGTGCGGGCTTCTCATTTTGGTGGCTTCGCTTGTTGCAGAGCACAGGCTCTAGGCGCGCGGGCGTCAGTAGTTGCGGCATGTGGGTTCTGGACTTCTCCGGTAGCGCAGTGGTTAAGAATCCACCCACCAGTGCAGGGGACACGGGTTCGAGCCCTGGTCTGGGAAGATCCCACATGCCACGGAGCAGCTAAGCCCGTGCGCCACAACTACTGAGCCCGCACCCTGCAACTACTGAAGCCCTCATGCCACAACAACTGAATCCCGTGCGCCTAGAACCAGTGCTCTGCAACAAGAGAAGCCACTGCAATGAGAAGTCCGTGCACCACAACTAGAGAAAGCCCACGCGCAGCAACGAAGACCCAACACAGCCAAAAATAAAAATTAAAATTAAAAAAATTTTTAATGTTCTTTCTAACATTTCTTTGCCATGATATTTCCCAGTTTTTCTTGCCTGTTTTCATTCTTTTTTTTTTTCTTACACAGATTTTGTGTAAAATCGATTAGCCTTTTCTTTAAGTCTCCCACTGTTTCTAGGCTTATAAATCCTTGCATACCCAGAAATCAGATCAACATTTAGTGAAATATCTTATTTCTTCCTACTTTGAGGTTTTTCGCTTAACACCTCTCCATCTGGAAAGTACATGTGTAGCAAAGTGAAGGATTGATTCTTTTCTCTCCCAAAAGACAATATCCCCAGGCAGCCTGGAGTGTGCAAAAGGGCACAAGATTAATTTCTAGCAGCTCAGGAATCAAGACATATTGGGGGAGTCATTCCCAGGCTCTGTGCCTTGGTTTCCCCTCTGGGAAACAAGTTGGTTGCCCTGGAGCATCTCTGGCATTCTAGAATTTAGTGTTCTCAGGTCTCAGGTCTGAATGGAATGCCTTAGACAGAAAGCACCATCCCCCGGTCACCGAGGAAGGGCTCCCTGCTCCGAAGCTCACCTTCTGCCACATGGTCCGGGTGCAGCTTGTTCGCAGGGCTGTGTGCTGCCACGCCAGGTACTCATCCACACGGGCTCGGGCCTGAAGGTCCTGGGGGTACCAGTGGTCAGGGGCCTCATACTTGCGGGTCAGATACAGCAGGATGGCCACACTGGGGGACACAGTGGGTGCAGGGGACATGCCCCAGTCACTCTTTAACCATTCCACAGGGGCCAGGCCCTGGGTGAGGCCGGTCTCTGCTCCTCACACATCTTTCCCCAGCTCCTGGGGGTGGAACATTTCACTGTTTCTGGTACAGAGTAGGGGTGTGAGGCTCAGAGAGGTTAAGTGAGAGCCAGGATCACACAGTTCTATGTTGGGCCATCCTATCATCAGAACTAAGGGCGCCAAGTGAAAAACAAAATGTCATGAGATTTCAGAAAGTGGGCGTATGCTCAGAGAAATCTCCCATGAGGAAGCAGTACCCAACATGTGTCCCGAAGGGTGAGAGCGACTCCAATACTATTTCCCAACATCTCCAGGGCAGGGACAGCGCCAGGAGGAAGACCAGACGCCCCTCCCAGCTCTGGGCAGCTCTGCTGACTTCAACCCACTCTCCACCCTCGGGCTGTCAAGGGGCTCAAGGGCACACAAGCCACAATCCAAGCCATCAACAGTGGACACACAGATGGCTGACTGGTGTAGCCAAGGGACCCGTTACCTCTCAGCCAAGGTGAAGTCCCCATCCTTCAAGGCTGGCACCTTCCTCAGGGGGTTCACCTGGGCAAAGTCATCGCTGTAGTGCTGGCCTGTGGGAGAGACCAGTGAGGCAGGTGGGGAGAACTCTGAGCCCTCTGAGGTCTCTGCCCACCCCCTACCCCAATGTCCAGGCACCAACTTTCTGAGGCCTCCATCCAGGTGGGGCATCAGAGAAGATGAGGCCACTCTGCTGGTCAGCGGATCACAAACGCTGAGCCTGCTGGAGGTCCCCCCTTCCTGTGTCCACACCCCCTTTGGAACCTGGGTCAAGTAGCATCTCAGCTTGGACTTGGGAGGAGGGTGATTCACTGCAGCTGTAATCCACCCCAGCCCCGGCCAACTCCATCCACGCATCAGACACTCTAGCCTCCTCCCTGGGCTCTAGGCTTGTCCGCTGCAGTCCCCCTCTCTATGCCAACTGGGTGACCTGTCTACACCCCAGAGCTCCAGCCACACCTGCTCCCAGCCCTCAGCAAACCTTGCTCTACCAGCAATACCTGCTGGACTCAGCCACTCAACCTCCTGCAGGTCAGCTCCTCTTTCTTTCTTGTGCCAAACCTTCAAGGCTCCTCCCCTACAGGGGTTCCCAGGTCTGAATCACATCTGCATACCTCCCTGGCCCGGGCCAGTGCAGAGGGTACACCAAGTAATGTATACGGAGTCGGAGGGCTTCAATGGAGCCGGGATCCAGCCTGGCCGTAGGACTGCCTGTGGGCTTCTTTGCCCTTCTACTGCATGGACGGAATCACCCCTACCCATCCTCCCCCTAGAAATTGCCTCTGTGCCCAGCCCCCACCACAAGGAGCATTGAAAAGTCAGAGCAAGCTGGCATCAAAACAGCTGGTGGCTCACGCTGGGGCACCAGAGGCAGAAGGTGGGCAGGCTCAGCCAAGCAGGGGTCTCCCTCCGGGCCTGCCGGAGGGGCTCTGAATCCAGAGCTTATCCTACTGTCCAGTTACAGCCCTGCCTGCCCCCTCCCCGGATTCCGTGTAAGTGGAGGGGACCTAGGCAGGCATAAGTACGAGTAAAGAGACCAGATGCAGGTGTCCAACCTCCTCCTGCCAGCAGACCCAGAAACTCAAGAGATGCGGGCTGCTTCCACTGGGAATGAGGAGGCAGTTCACTGTTTTCTCCAAGCCCAGGTGTGGAGGTGTTGAAGCTGTCACTCCACTTCCCGCGGCCCCATATCCCCACTGCTTTCTACCTGCTCTGCTCCTTCCTAACCTGTATTTTGAAGAACGGTTAGTATTCACTAGACAAAGGTCAAGACTCTGAAAATACACAATTTATAGGCGAAGCCACGGTTTCCGACTGGAGTCTGTCTCTTGCCGTCTTTCTGCGCGAGCCGCCTGACTGTGGGGCCCCTGTGTGCACACAGGGGCCCAGACCCCAGGCCTGCCTGCCCGGCCCACCTTTGAGCAGGTCCACGGTGCGCAGCTCGAAGGGGATGCCATTCTTCTTGGCGAAGATGTAGACAGCGCGGCAAGGCTGTGACAGCAAGTCCAGGTAGAGCTGCAGGCCCATGGCAGGGGCGGGGGTTACGATTAGTGCAGGACCGGGGCAGAAACGGCGGGCAGAGACCACCGGCCACCCAGCCGGCGGCCGCGCGCAGCCTGATTAATCGAGCCCGACCACGCCCTCCCCGCCCATTGGATGGTGCCGGAGAACTTTGGACCAATCAGCGGCGGCCTCGCTCTCCCGCCTTCCCTCTCTGGGGTTCTGGGCTGGGGTTCCTTTTCTGGTGGGGAGGGTACAGGGAGACGGACTCTGACAGTTTCTCACCTCCAGGTCAATCCCCTAACCCGGACCTCAATGTCTACCTGAGTCAAATGGGGCGGGGGGATGATACTGGAGGGACGACGTCGAGGGCGCTTCCAGCGCAGACACTCAGTGAATTTAGAGTCGAAAGTGTTGGCCCAAGCCACCTTACCCCACTCGCGGAGGGGGCTGAAAGAGGAGAGACTTAAGTGTCCCCAGGAACACAAATAGAGGAGGAGAAAGGAGGTGCCACGGCCTCCCCTGGGCCCACTGCACAGGGTGGAGGCTGGGGAGGGCGTGTGGGCCTCTGCACCCAGCAAAGACCAGGTCCACACCTCAGGAAGCCGCCCCTCCCCAACCTTCCTTACACTCCCGGCTAATCCCTCCAGCAAAGCAGAAGCCCTGTGGGGCCCATCTAGAGGTTTGCAGGGGGGCCTGGAACCTCCCCACTTCCTTTGCAGGGCCAAACCCCTCCAACTACAAGTCTGCAGCTCCTGAAGTCTGTGGCTATGATGCCCTCATTCTCTAAGCAAGCCTCCTGGATAAAAACCCCTCCCAAACCCAAGACTCAGAGAAAGTCCCTTGGCAAGAGGATCAGTTACTGCAAAACTTGAGAATAGCTTGGCCTTCCTGGGCCCCAGGCTCCCAGTTTAAAGAAGACCTATCCCCCCAGGGCAGGGCCATGTTCTCTACCCACTCCAGTGGACTGCCCTCCTCCACAAGTCACCCTTGGCCGGATTACTGCAATATCCAAATCTCCCTGCTTCCTCCCTGGCCACAGTCCAGTCCAACCCCCAACAGCAGCCAGAATATTATTCTAAAATGCAAGCTGAGGGCTTCCCCGGTGGCGCAGTGGTTGGGGGTCCGCCTGCCGATGCGGGGGGCGCGGGTTCGTGCCCCGTTACAGGGGGGTCCCGCGTGCCGCGGACCGGCTGGGCCCGTGGGCCGTGGCCTCTGGGCCTGCGTGTCCGGAGCCTGTGCTCTGCAGCGGGAGAGGCCGTGGCGGTGAGGGGACTGCGTACCGCAAAAAAAATTAATAATAAAAAAATAAAATAAAATAAAATGCAAGCTGAGCATTCCGTTCCTGTTCATGGTTTGCAGCTCCTAAGTGTGGCATTTAAGGCCCCGCATGACTGAGTCCTGACCAGGAGAGCTGCTGTTTAGATTTCCCCTCCCGACCAATTCCTCAGGACAGACGCAGGACTTCTGATTTACAATACTTGGTGCCAAAGGGCCACGTCCTGGGTGACTGGCCCAGCAAAGCGATAGCTGGCATGCCTACAGCCAACACCAGTGGATGCCCGATACCCCTGCTGTCTTTCTCTAAAAACTAGAAGGCAAGGGGGCATTTGTTAATTTCACTCTTGGCAACCATCAGGGGGAAGCTGATCCATGGGGCCTAGGAAAGGGGGTTGTCTTTTGAATAGAGGCCAAGACCAAGGTCAGGACAGAAGGAAGTTCAAATAAACCACAAGTCAGAGTTAGAAGCAGAGGCTCAGGCTGAGCCCAGGTTTATTTCCCAAACTGAAAAGAAGATGCAGTGATTAAAGGAGACAAGGTCTGGGTATGCCACTCTCATCGTGGCTTTTAGGCAGCTGTGGAAGATGAGTGGGGACCTGGCCCAGGGAGCGGAGGGGCAGTGGGACTCAGGCAAGTCACGCCTGCTCTCTGGGTCTGCCTCCCACGGGACATGGAAAGGGGGGGTTAGGGCCCAGCCCAGCCTCAGGGGCAGGAAGGCAAGCCTCCCTGCCCTTAGAGCTGCCTCCTGGTTCCATGCATTTTTTTTCCTACAGGGAAATTCCTAAAGGACTCCTTTTCCCGGAACTATTCCTGCTCCCACAATCTGAGCCTGCGGCATCTGACAGAAGGACTCAAACCCCTTTGAGAACGACTCAGAGGGGACCTGAACAATGAGTTTCATACTTTGCAGGGAGGGCCTGGCTTAGGAACGATTATTTTTTAACCTCTTTCCCCCAGATTATAAAATCAGTACCTCATATAGTATAATTAGGAGGATGGGCTTTTAAGGTCTCAACTTTGTTGCTTATAAACTATGTGAACTAGAACAAAACACTCAAACCCTCTGAGCCTCGATTTCCACATCTGTGATATGGGAATAATAGTACAGGGCTCATCTTGTAAATGGAAAAGTGAGGCCCAGAGAGAGACAGACAGTTGCCTGAGACCACACAGCCAAGAAAAGACTAAGCCAAGCATGGAACTGACGTCTTCTGACCCAGGGAGCTGCCAGGGACTAGGGAGAAGAGCCAGGAAAGGGTAGCGTTCAGGATTCTGGGAGGAGGGCATTTGGGGTGAAGCCATCAACAGACTCAGGCTTGCCAGAGCTGTCAGGGAGACACAGTGGATGGGGAGCAGGGGAGGGAGCTTCATGCTCAGTCTGGTGTTTTGTTGAGCAAAGTTCCTTGGGGAGCCTGGGACTCTGGAAAGATAAACAGGACTAGGATCGTGCACAAGCCCTGGTGGCTTCTGTTTCCTCCCCCAAACAACAAGGTAGACAGGGTCAGTGATCACCCACCGGTGGCCTGGAGGCCAGTGCTGGGCTAATGACATTCCTTTGGCTGCAGACTTTTTAAAACTATGGATCACTTGCTGACATTTAAAAGTGGAGACATTTCATATAAAAATCCTGAACTTTCCAGCTCCTTTTTAACATAAAGGTGCTGGCCACACAGGGCTAGCATTCCTACCGGGCCACCAGCGCAGCATCTAAGGCTGCTGCTGGGGAGAAGCTGCTCCTTGGTGGGGGAAGAGGGAGGATGGGGGGAACAAAGGCTCTTAGTTTGCCAAACCCCACATAAGCCCACCTCCCGTGTATCCTCTGCCTCACTCCAGCAGCAGACTACATTTCCCTTCTGTTCCCATGGGGTGGTTCCAAAGTTCTTAGGGTTTTAAAAAGTGTTTTTATTCCTCTTTTAATATAAAAGACCATAAAAGGGTAATAAATAAATTCTGACTTATTCTTATCAGGAAATGCTTAGAGTAGTTAGAAAAAAATAAAGTAGACCCACCCATAACACTATGGAAAAATGCAAGTTCCAGAATGATATGAGAGCATTTATATAAAATTGTAAGCACTCAAAGCAAAACTTTATATTTATGGCTACACATAAATGTAATAATGTAGAAAATCGTGAACTGAAAGGGCTTGAACCAGATCTGGGGAGCAGGGGGCACCTCAGGAAGGAACGAGGGCAACAAAGAGGTCTTTTGACTTTTTTCTCTAATGTTTCCTTTTTTACATAAAAAAAATGACAGAAGACACAATAAAACTCATGACCCAGAATTAGCCATAAACTTTCAAAAATGAGGAGTGCACTTCTGTTGAGGATATGACAGTCACAAAAAAACCACTGCTCCCACCATAACACTGAAAAGAAAATAACCTTGTTTTTCTTTAAAGTCTTCAAAGAATATAGAACTTTAAAAAAAGGCAAATAAAAGAAAGAACAAGAAAAGAAAAAAAAAAAGAAAAAAGCCTAAACCTGTTCTGTCCAATATGGAAACCACTGGCAACGAGAGGTTACTGAGCTCTTAAAATATGGCTGGTCTTAGGTGAAATGTGCTGTGCATGTAAAATACACACCAGAAAACAGACACACATCAATGGAACAGGATAGACAGCCCAGAAATAAACCCACGCACTTATGGTCAATTACAACAAAGGAGGCAAGAACATACAACAGAGAAAAGACAGTCTTTTCAATAAATGGTGCAGGGAAAACTGAACAGCTACATGTAAAAGAATGAAATTAGAACATTCTCTAGCACCATACACAAAGATAAACTCAAAATGGATTAAAGACCTAAACGTAAGACCAGAAACAGTAAAACTCATAGAGGAAAACATAGGCAGAACCACTGAGGGGCACTTAAGTGTCATTGTTGATGGACACTGGGGTTGCTTCCACAGCTATTGTGAATAATGGCTATTGTGAATATTGCTGCTATGAACATCTCTTTGAGACCCTGCTTTCAATTATTTTGGGTATATACCCAGAGGTGGAATTGCTGGGTCATGTGGTAATTGTATTTTTAATTTTTTTGAGGAACCATCATACTGTTTTCCACAGCAGCTGCACCACTTACCATTCCCATCCACAGTGCACAAGCATTCTAATTTCTTCTTATTCTCACCAACACTTGTTATTTTGTTCACATATATATATATACATATATATATATATATATATATGTATGTAATAGCCATTCTGGTGGGGGTGAAGTGGTATCTCATTATAGTTTTAATTTGCACTTTCCTAATGATTAGTGATACTGAACATATTTTCATGTGTTTATTAGCCAAAATGATATTATTTTGAGTACACTGGGTTAAGTAAAATATAGTCATTTCAACTGTTTCTTTTTACTTTTTAATTGTGGCTACTAGAAGATTTAAGACTGCATATGTCTCACTTTGTACTTTGGTGCAGCACTGGACTAAATGAACTAAATTCCAGAGGGCACGAGCCCTCCCTAGGTAAGCCACGTTCATCCCTGGGGTCCAGGCAAGCAGGGGTGCAAGACTGCCATCAGCATAGGAGTTTTCTGATGAAGCAGCCACGTGGGGAACTTAGGGCAGGGCTGAAAAGTAGAGCCATCTCACGGTGGTAGTTCGTACTTAGATTCCAAATCGCTGCTGGAGGAAAGCAAGCAACCTGATTCCACCCTCCAGATACCTGAAACCAGAGATGAACTGAAACTAACTAATGCCACATCCCAGCCCCACTCCTGACTAGCTGGAAGGGAGGAACCTCCCAACAAGACTGCCTGATAGAGGAAAGTGCAAGCCCTTTCTTGGGTATTTATTATGTATTCAGTCTCTACTCTCCTTTTACACATAATGTGCAGCACATAATAATAAATTATGACATACAGAGAAAGAGGAAAATGTGGCTCATAATCAAGAAGGATAAAAAAACAACCAATAGAGACAGACTCGCAGAGAACCCAGGGGTTGAAATTAGCTCACAGACTTTTAAGTAACTATTATAAATGTTAAAGAATTTAGAAGAAAAGGTGGACCAAGTGGGTGAGCGAATGGTGAATTTCAGCAGAGACGTGGAAACTCTAAAAAGAACCAAATGGAATTTCTAGAACTGAAAATTACATATCTCGAATAAAGAATGTATTAGATGCACTTACCAGCAAACAGAAGGAAGGATTAGGAAGTCAAAGTCAGGTCAACAGAAGCTATTCAAACTGAAAGGAAGAATGCGATGTTGCCCAAGCCCTTTTGGGGTGATGTCCTCACTGCCCCCACCTGGGGAGGGGCACCTCACCTTATGCCACAGGACCCAGAGGCAGTTTCTCTGCAAGGTTGTGTGCTGCCAGGCCAGGTACTCATCCACACGGGCACAGGCCTGTGTGGTCCTGGGGGTACCAACGGTCAGGGACCTATACTTGTGGGCCAGGTAGAGCAGGATGGCCATACTGTGGGGGAGGGGAGGACATGATGGGTGGGGGAAAGTATGGAGCTAGGGGCTTTATACAGAGTCCCTTCCTTAACCTTCCTGACCATGTGCCAAGGTATTTGCTTGGTTTCCAGACAAGGAAGTCGGGCTCAGAACAGGGATGGGAGTTGCCCAGGGCACACAGCCTTTGGTGGCAGAACTGAAAGTCTGTCTATGGCTATTACCCAAGCTCATCCTATCACCAGGCGAAATCCCACGGCAAGTCCTGCCAAGTGTTCTGAGACAGCTTCTGATGGGAAAACCAGAGAGAGCTTCCTGGAGGAGTTGGCATCAAAGCTGAGCCTTAAAGAAGCCCAATTCTTTCCAGTCTGCATCTACTCTTGTCATCCAACATTCGGCCCCTCCCAGATGGCCTGGTGGTTCAAAAAGGCTTTCCTGTTGTCCCTAAAGCACCTGCTGGAAACATGGGATGGGGGGGTGGCGGTGCTGCGGGATCATGAACCAGCAGGACAGACAATGCTCCCACAGCTCCCCTCCTGCCCTGGGTTCGGAAGGCTGCCTTGGTGTTGGGGCGGGGGTGGACCCGGAAGTGCACTGAATGTGGGAATTTGGGGCCACAGGAAGGCCTTTGGGAACTCGGGATACCCCAGGGGCTGGGCACCCCAGCCAAAGGGGCAGAAAACCTCTGTATCTGCCACTGGCCTAGGTTCCCTACTGGGAACCCTGCACCCACACCCAGCTGAACAGCTCACTTGTCTTTTTGCTCTTTTTGCTCCCAACTAATTGTTCAAGGAAGCTCTGAGGGGGGCTGCAGGTCCTTGGGAGCCATGCACCTCCCAAAGTAGGGGAGAAGAGACAGAGAAATGCAGAGATTGCACACTGCCCCTGGCAGGTACCCTTGGGCGGTCAACAGTGGGCGGCACAGGACTCAGGACAGTAAGGGCAGCAGGAAGGAAGATGGCGCTGGCAGAAGGTGGGAGGAATTCTTTGGGGGTGCATCCACCTCGAGATTCCAGAGATGAATTCAAAAGTTCCAGGTTCCCCTTGTTGTGGAAGGCATGACTTAGATGATGAAGGGGGCAGAACTGGAAAAAAATTTCACCCTCCCTAAAGAGATTTCTACTTCTTGGGACTGTTGTGATGCAAAATATGCACGTGTCTGGTGGTCCTCCCACGGGCATGGCCCACCCAGGGAAGGGGCAGCCCAGAGATGGAACCACTGGGGCATCAAAACACAAGTTTGACCAGCAGACAACCCTTGGAGGGGATGAAGCCGCCCTGCCCCGCACCCCTGCCCAGGACCCATCACCAACAACCACAGGATTGGTACAGATGTAAAACAGATGCGTTCTTTTCCAACCATCCCTGTGAACTGAAACCATGGACAGGCAGGAGCCGGGGGTCAAGCCCTGACTAGAGCTCTGTAGGATGTTGGGCAAAGGGCCCTTCACCTCGGAGGACTTCAGTTTCCTGTCTATGAAATAGAGAGCTAGGACGAGATGGTTCTAGCGAGTTCTGGTAGCAGCCCCGGGTCCCCAGTTACCTCTCGGTCAAAATGAAGTCCCTGCCCTTCAAGGCAGGCACCTTCTGCTGCAGGTTCACCTGGGCAAAGACATCACTGAGGTGCTGGCCTGCAGAGAGCCCATAGTGGTAGGTGGTGGTAGGAAAACGTCAAGCCCTGCCTGGCTGCGCCCACCCCCCACGCCACCCCCCTCGCAGGGCCCAGGCCCCAATTTAATGGCTCTTCTCCAGCACCGGGCTGCTCTCCGGTGTGGGAAAGGCTGCTGTGGGAGGAGTGGGAGGCTGATCTGCCAGCTGGTGCAAAAGACCTTGACACCCCTTGTCAGGTCCTGGTGGGCATAACCTTCCCCCAACAGCACACTCCCAAAACAGTGCTCAAGAAGCTCCAGCCAGGGTGGGGCCTCTCCTTGCCTAGGCCCTCACGGACACCCAACCCACTGCCTTTCCACCATTGCCAGCATCACAAGCGCCCATGCAGGGTGTCCCCAGCTGCAGGGGCCGGGAGGCTGGTGCCCTGAGTGGACTGTGATTTCTTATGGTGCCCCTTCCCCTGTGGACTCTAAGGTAGGGTCACCAAACAGACAAGTGGTCTCTTCCCGGTATCCACTTACTTGCAACCAACTTCCACAGGCCCCTGTGTGTCCCCTTGCTCCCCCTGCCCTGGGCACCGGGGACAGAGCTGGCCCTGTCGTTAGGCTCTGCATTCTTGTCCCACCACAGCTCCCCGGAAAGGTGCAGCCCACTGTCCCCCAGGACCCTGACCTCTGCTCAAGCTCATATGAGTGTTTTCTGCTCCTTCAGATACATCCAGAGAGAAGCTTCTGAAGGGCACTTAAGCATCACTGCTGCCGTGCTCAACAGCCTTCAGTGGTTCCCCATTACCATGGGAGCAGGGGGAAGCTGCTCAAAGCCATAAACTATCCACTACCGCCTTACCCCTCCAGCCTCAGCCCCACTCTCCTCCTTTCCCTCCCTTCATACTGTTCCTTCACCAGGGACCCTACCCTCCTCTCCTGGTGAAACACACCTCCTACTGCACCCTCTATCTGACAACCCAGTTCGGACATCCCTTTGTCCCCACGCCCTCTCCCCTACCCCACACTCTGCAGAGGTAACCCCTGGACAGGACAAGTGGGCAGTCCCCAGAGGAGGCTGGGAAGAGATGGCGATTCAGGCAGGACAGGCTGCCACAAAGGCAGAATGGCAGGCGAGGCCCACCGAGCTGGGGGCGCTGGATGGAAGGCTCAGCCAGGCAGAGTTGCCCTACTTGCCCCACCAGCAAAAAGGGAGTTCTGCTTTCCCCTACCCCAGCTGCCATGCCAACTGTGCCCTTGGGACCTTGGGGACCTGTCAGAGAAACAAACCCTCTTGCTCAGAGTGCAGGGTTCACCAAGCCCCTGCAGTCCCCCTCCTGCTCCCAGAACTCCCCGTTGGCTGCCCCCCTTTCCAGTAGGTATAAGACAGGCAGAGGACAAGGTAAGTGAAGGCAAAGCAGGAGGAGGAGGAAGAGACAGAGGGGGACCTAGTGCAGCCCAGGCCAGAGCAT
The DNA here is from genome assembly GCF_026419965.1 of Kogia breviceps. Taxonomy (NCBI): domain Eukaryota; kingdom Metazoa; phylum Chordata; class Mammalia; order Artiodactyla; family Physeteridae; genus Kogia; species Kogia breviceps. Next base: position 64,913,203 of record NC_081324.1, on the reverse strand, counting down.
CAGCAGTTGAGGTCACAAAGGAGGGACTCACTCTGCCACACACCCCATGCGGCCCCCTAAAGCCCTCTCCTCCTGCTCCTCTTTCCCTGGGGCCCCATCCCTAGGCCCAGGTGCACCCCCTCTGTTCGCAGCGTCCCTCCTCCTTTCCTCATGCCTCCCCTACTTTTTAGTCCGCTTCAGCTAAGCCCGGTGGTCCATTCCATGGGACCAAGCAGAGTTTGGGGATCCCCGAATCGCGTATCTCCCTGGTGGCTCACCTATCCGGCGCTGGCCCCAAGACGGGGGTGGCTCGGAGAGGGGTCCCCTTAATCGGTGTTCAGCCTCCCCGTCCCTCCCGACTTCTCGGTCCCCCAGACCCGGGCCTGGCCCACCTTTGCGCAGGTCCACGGAGCGCAGCTCAAAGGGGATGCCGTTCTTCTTGGCGAAGATGTAGACGGCGCGGCAGTGTTGGGACAGCAGGTCCAGGTAGAGCTCCAGGCCCATGGCAGGGGCGGACCAGCCTCACAAAGCAAGGGATATGGAACACAGCAAGCCCAGCGCTGGGTCTGACGAGCAGCAGCGCGGCCCGTCCCCCTGGTAGCTTCCCATTGACGCTCGGACCACGCACTTAGGTGCAATCATGGGCGCCCAGCGAGTCGGCGGGGTTGGGCGGGGGCTCCAGATGGTCCCCCTGGGGGAGGCGGGTGGGTGGAGCTCAGAGGGCCCCCAGGCCCAAGCTCATCTCACTGAGCATAACGTCTTCAAGGCTCATCCTAGTTGTAGCGTGTGTCAGAAGTTCCTGTTTTACAGATGAGAAAATTGAGGCCCACAGTGATTACAGGTCCAGAAGGTCTGACTCCAGCATCTACGCTCTTGGCCACAAGCTGGAGAGATCCTGGCGCCAGCAAGAGGCAAAGTCTCAGGGCTTATGGTCAGTGTGGTGGGTTAACTCGCTTCGCCCCAGTGCGGGCCCCGGACTCTGACAGCAGGTCTTCCTGCTCCTGCCAGCACAGTGCCTCAATCTTGTTCCCTGGGTTTGTTTCTTCCCTCCTCTGTGCCTCTGTTTCCCCATCTTTAAAATGATGGAGCAATCCCACTGAAAGATCCAGCAATCCCACTTCTGGGCATATATCCAAAGAAAATGAAAACAGGATCCGGAAGAGATATCTGTAATCCCATGTTCATTGCAGCATTATTCACAATAGCCAAGATATGGAACCAACCTAAGCGTCTGTTAAGGGGTGAATGGATAAAGAAAATTTGGAGAGTATACACTGACACATACAGAAGAATCTTTCATTCAGCCTTTAAAAAGAAGGAAATCTTGTCATTTGCCACAACATGGATGAACCTGGAGGTCATTATGCTAAGTGAAATAAGACAGGCCCAGAAAGACAAATACTGCCTGATCTCACTTATGCTGTGTGGAATCTAAAAAATGTGGAACTCTCACAAGCAGAGAGTCGATGGTGGTTACCAGGGGCTGGAGGGGGAGAGGGGAAATGGCAACATATTGGTCAAAGGGTATAAAGTTTTGAAAACCCAAGATAAATAAGTTATGGAGATCTAATGCACAGCATGGTGACTACAGTTAACAGCACTGCATGGTATACCTGAAATTTGCTGAGTAGTTCTTAATTATTCTCAGCAACAACAAAAAATGGTAACTGTCAGCTGAAAGGAAAAAAAAAAAAAAGCACAACCTGAGTGTTGTGAGTGAAGTTTGATCCAGGGTCTTTTTTTTTTTTTTTTTTTTTTTTTTTTTTGCGGTATGCGGGCCTCTCACTGTTGTGGCCTCTCCCTTTGCGGAGCACAGGCTCCAGACGCGCAGGCCTAGCGGCCATGGCTCACGGACTTAGTTGCTCCGCGGCATGTGGGATCTTCCCGGACCGGGGCACGAACCCGTGTCTCCTGCATCGGCAGGCGGATTCTCAACCACTGCGCCACCAGGGAAGCCCTGACCCAGGGTCTTGCTGAAAACTACAGCACAGGAGACAGCCTTTTCAAAAATCCTGTTTTTGTTTCATTGATCGTCTCTGCTGTTTTTCTCTTCTCTATTTCATTTATCTCCACTGGAATCTTTATTATTTCTTTTCTTCTGATGGTTGTGATTTGAGATCTGTATGCCTTTACAGCTATAAATTTGCTTCATAGCCCTGCTTCTGCTGCATCCCATAAGTTTGGGTGTGTTGTGTTTTTGTTTTCATCTGTTCAAAGTACTTTCTAATTTCCCTTGTGATTTCTTCTTTGATCCACTGGTTGTTTAAAAATGGATTGTTTAATTTCCAGATATTTCATTTTCTAGTTTTCCTTCTGTTGTTGATTTCTCATTTCATTCCACTGTGTTCAGAAACACACACTGTATGATTTCAATCTGTTTAAATTTCTTGGGATTTATTTTATGGCTTCACAAAGGGTCTAACCTGGAGAATACTGCATGTGTATTCTGTGTTGTGGGTGCAGTGCTATGTGTAGTTGGCAGGCCGATGGGTTTAGGGTGTTGCTCAATCATCCATTTCCTTGGGGATCTTTGGTCTCACTATTTTATCCATTAGTGAAAGTAGAGCACTGAAGTCTCAACTCTTATTATTGACAGTTTAATTACGTTTAACCTTTAATTTTCAAATTCTTTTTGGAAGCTGGGGGGACTCGTGACCGCCCCCCAGACCCACCACATCAGACGTGCATCCCAGGTTCAGCAACCGTGGTGGTTGTTACAGTTCTTTAGTAGGCAAACAGTGATTTTCAGCGTCTCCCCTAAGGTAGGAGGCGCCAGGGGCTGAGCCAGCCAGGCCCGAAGGCTGGGCTGCTTCTACTTGAACTTCTGCAGCAAATCGCAGATCCTCTCCTTGACCATCGGATCCAGCGTGGAGCAGTCCCACTCCGCCAACTTCACCAGCCGGTCATGGGCCTCCCAGAAGAGGCCAGAGCCGATGGCCAGCTCCACCCTCATGCGCCACTCAGCCAGCTTGGAGCTGTTGAGGAAGACGTTATGGTTGCCCGCCATGGGCTGTGGAGAGACAGAGAGGAAGCCATGGTCAGCCTGTGGACCAGCCCCACCTGGGTCCCTCCTACAGCTGCAGGGCTCTCCCCATCTGTCCCTGTGGACAGTGAGCTGGCTAGCCCCCGAGGCCTGGTCAGGGGTCGCAGGCCATGTAACACATGTGGTTGGGGATGGAAGATCCCTGGGGGCTCTCAGTCGCTGGTCTTGCTCCAAGGCTCCTGAATCCCTCTCTAAGGGACCCCTGGCCCAGGGGTTCCCACTTCTCCAGCGTGAAACCTCCCAGGGGTCCTGCCCTCTTCCAGGGAAACCCCTTGTCCCCAGATGAGGGTGGGAGGAATTCAGTTATTTTTCCCTCCTGTTGAACCTCCCTCTGTGATCAAGCACAGGGGCTGGGACGAGAAAGCCATCAGGCAGCCTAAGAAACATGCACACAAAATGTTTGGGGGGTTGTGAGTGAAATTTAAGGGGTGGGGGGATGAAGCTTAGGGGACTGCATCACCTGGGACAGAAAGATTGGAAAGTTTTTTTCCCGGTGCTCGTCCACACTGCACACTGACCAGGGCCACTCTGCATAATGGCCAGGGTCTCAAAACAGTCCTGCACACCAGCTAGGTCAGAACTGGCCACCCTCCCCTGCACAAAGAAACCACATAAATGCCGCCCCACACCCAGGTGTGTCCCCCCATGCACAGCGGATGCCCCTCAGACCCAGAGCCAGGGAGATGCTCTGTACAACCATCTGTCTGGAGCTCTGGAAAAGAGGCACTTTGGGTGGAAGGACACTTTGGAAGCCTCTGGACAATTCCCAGAGAGTCCAGCGGGAGGAGGAGGTATCCAGGATCCTGGCTGAGTGACCAAGAAACACTGTGTTCTTCTCCTTGTCCCACGCTGACCCTCCAGCTCCTGCCCCCACAGAGGACTCTTGGTGAAGCATGAATGACCACAATCTTCCTGGTTCAAAACCTGTGCTTCCTGTGGCCCCCGGGTCAAGGCCAGACACCCAGGCATGGCTCCCACAGTCCCCATATCTCCCCCTTCACCAGCCTTTCTGAAAGTTATGGCCACAGAGGAGTCCCTCCTCTGCCCAGGCTCCATCCCCCCATCACCCCACCGCACACCTGCATCATCTCCACCAGGGCTACCAAGTCAGCCAGGGAGATGTTGTCCCCAGCGATGAACATCTTCTCCTGCAGAAACTTTTCCTCGAAGAGCTTCAAGTTGTTCGTCACCTCTGCCAGCATCTGCTCTGTCTTCTCAGCTGGAACTTCCTCACCCGTGATCATCGGGATCAGCAGCTGGCCAGGGTGGGGGAGGGGAGGGAGATGAGGCCATATCTGACCCTCCAGGTCTCAGTACCCTTTTCTGCTAGAGAGGTGGTAGACAGTACCAAGGATGTAAAGTGGTGTCACCTTCTTTAGCAGTTCTGGTTGGTAGAAGTTGCCTGGGGCCCTTGTTCAGAAGGATTTGAGGTCCCAGCAGGAAAGAAACCTATAATTGATTACTGATACCTGTCACAGGCACAGGATAAGAAGTAGGGACACATGTACTGGTTATTTGTCATCTTCAAAGTTGGTAGTCTTTATGGGCCCTTCGACTCTGGGGGTTTTGTGGGGGGAGGAGTTTTTGTTTGGCTGCATGGCTTGCGGGATCTTAGTTCCCTGACCAGGGATTTAAGCTGGGCCACAGCAGAGACAGTTCCAAGTCCTAACCTCTGGACCACCAGGGAATTCCCAACTCTGGTATTTTCTAGTTTGGAATGAAATGTCTTGAATCCTATCCTGGCTTCAGTGATACCAGCTCCTCCTGGGCACCCCTCACCTTGTCTTTATAAGGCTCTTTCCTACTCAGTGGTTCACACTCCCCACAGCTCTGTAAGGCAGGCAGGAAAGGGAACTGTGGAAATGAGGCTCAGGGAGGGAGGGACGCTTGCTTGAGCCCCCGCTGTGGCCCCACTCACCTTGATCCAGAGTATCTTGTTCATGGGCAGCTGAATGGCTGTGTGCTGCCAGGCCATGAACTCATCCACGCGGGCGCGCGTGTGCAGGTCTGGTGGGTACCAGTGCGAGGGCACACTGTACTTGCGACACAGGTGGAAAAGGATGGCCACGCTGCAGAGAGGACAGTCAGGGCGCTCCTCTGGCCTCCCCAACCCTCTACACGAACCATCCGGTGGGGCTGGGCCCAATATGGGTCCTCCAGCCACAGGTGGGCTCTAGGCACTGGCATCCCACCTGGAGGAGGATGAGCCCCGAGGGCCCCGGGAAAGGCAGTCAGTCCGCCCCCATGAGCGAGGGCAGGGAAGGGGCCCTGCGGGGCAGGTGGGAGTTGGTGGATGGCGACAGGAAGGGCAGTCCAAACAGGGCACAACATGTAGGGGAACACGGGGTAAGAGGGGGCACGGGAAATCTGGAGAAAGCAGAACCCATGAGTGACGGGGAGAGGGTGGGTGGTGGGTGGAGAGAGGTCAGGGACAGCCGGAGATGGCCTGCACCGCTCTGTCCATGCCCACTGCCCCCACTGCCACACCTTCCGGTGTCTCCTGATCCTGCACCTGGAGGTTACGGTCCTCAACGCTTATTCCCTGCCTTCAGCCCTCCCGGCTCCCACACTGGGAGCTCGGATACCAAGCGGGGCCCAGACACACCAGCACGTTCTCTGACAGCCCCTGCCCCCAGGGTGAACCAGAGCTTACTGTGACCGGAGGAGCCCCACCTCCTGGGGGACAGGTGCCCGGCCCACATCACAGTCCCTGGGATGACCCTGGAATGGGCATCTGGCCTTTTGCCTGGCCAGCACCCTTTCCCCCACTTTTCCCGCAGAGACCCGCTCCACCAACAGTGTTTCTGGCCTGGGTGACTGGAAGTCATGGGTCCCAGTGCCCTGGCCAATGAGAGGCCCACAAGTAAGCAGGTGACTCGAGTGGGCCCATCCCTGTCCTTCCTGAGAACTTCAGATCACCCACGAAGGAGGGGCTGCTCATTTTGCAAGGACCAGGTGCTTCAAAGATGAGGCTACAGAGCTGTTGCTGGTGGTGGGAATAGGACAAAATGCTGAGAGAAGCTGGCAGGTGGGCTGGGGGGGGGAAAGCATCAGCACCACCATAGCCAGGCCCAGACTCCCCTGGTTTGTCGCATCCCCCAATAAACTCAAACTAGTTGAGCTGAGTTTCTGCCTTGCGTGGCTGGTGTCCTTAGCCCCTCACTCAGTGCCCTAATAGACACCTGTGCACAGAGGGGCCAGGAGGCTGGAGGGATGGGGGAAGGGTGGGTTTTGGAGAAGGTCTAAGGGGGATGGTAGTGGATTCACAGCCATTCTAAGGCCCAGGACTGGGAGGTGGGAGGAAAGGACCAGCAGGGTGAGAAGATGGCATAATAAGGCCAAGATCAGAGGTGGGGGCCCTGCTCTGGAGAGAAAACTAAGGGTGTGGCTGGACAATCACTTGGTAAAGATATTAGGCAGGTGACTTGTGAATCTAAGGGACCATTTCAGCAGAAACACTGACAGCTTGTACTGAAGGAGACAGATGGGCTGAAATGAACGAAGGCTGTCAGACACCTCTGTGAAATGGGCTGATAGGACTATTCAACCTTCAAGAAAAGGAAAGAATAATCCAGAGGGAGGCTCAGGGGCCAGTAGGGCTGTCCTGCCACCACAGCCCTGGGGTACTGGTTCTAAAAGGTGGGGCCAACACCCTGATAGGCCCAGAGGACAGAGTATGGAGCTAAAGAGGATGATTTTGTTAAGAGAGAAACAAAAGGCCCAAAATGGAGTCACTTGTGCTAAGCCCCACATCAGCAAACCAAGACTCAGTACCTTAACCTAACTGCAGTTTCAGCCTCTCCCAGGAATGTGACCTTTAACCAGTTAATCTGGAATTACCTGGCCAGCACTAGTGAGGTCATCTGCCTGATAGACCCCTGGCTTCCCCCCAAAAAAGGTGATCTTGACTAAAACAATCCACTCTTTGCTAGAAACTTCCTTTTCCTGCCTCCTTCTGCCTATAAAAAGCCTTTCATTTTGTACAGCTCATCAGAGCTCCTTTCTAGGTGGTATGCTGCTCTGTTCATGAATTGTTGAATCTTTAATTTTACTCAGTTGAATTTTGACTTTTAACAATGCTCAAGCCTTAAAATCTAATGCAATTTGTCCTGCCAGGTTTCAGACTTGCTGGGGATGCATGAGCCTTTTTTTCCTTCCTATCCCTCTGTTTTGGAATGGTAATGTCTAGCCTATGCCTGTCCCCCCACTGTATTCTGGAAACAGGATAACTTGTCGTCTGGTTTCACAGGTTCATAGATGGAAGGCAATTTTGCCCCAGGATGAATCAAACCCTGAATCGCACCCATACCTGACTTGGATGATTTAGAGGATGGCATTTTGGACTTAAAGGTGTTGCTGGGATGATTACGACTTTTGGAGATGCTGGGATGAGGTGAATGCATTTCACACATGAGCAGGACATGAATTTGGGGGGCGGCCAGGGAGCAGATGGTTATGAGTTGAATTGTGTCTCCCAAAAAAGACTGTTGAAGTCTTAATACCCAGTACCTTAAAATGTGACCTTATTTGAAAAGAAGGTCTTTATAGAGGTCATCAAGTTAAAATGAGGTCATTGGAGTAGATGCTAATCCAAAATGACTGGTGTCGGGACTCCCCTGGTGGCGCAGTGGTTAAGAATACGCCTGCCAATGCCAGGGACATGGGTTCGATCCCTGGTGCAGGAAAATCCCACATGCCTTGGAGCAATTGAACCTGTGCGTTACAACTACTGAGTCTGTGCTCTAGAACCTGCGAGCCACAACTACTGAGCCCATGTGCTGCAACTACTGAAGCCTGTGCACCTAGAGCCCATGCTCCACAACAAGAGAAGCCACCGCAATGAGAAGCCCGTGCACCGCAACAAAGAGTAGCCCCCACTCACTGCAACTAGAGAAAGCCCGAGTGCAGCAACGGAAATCCAATGCAGCTAAAAAACAACAACAACAACAACAACTGGTGTCCTTATAAAAAGGGGAAATTTGGACACAGAGACATGCACAGAGGGAAAGCAATGTGAAGACACAGGGAGAAGATGGCCATCTTCCAGACAAGGAAGACCCTAGGCTACCAGAACCTAGGAGAGACCTGGAACAAATCCTTCCTGGCCCCTTCATGGCGAGCATGGCCCTACCAACATCTTGATTTTGGACTTCTACCCCAGAGCCATGAGACAATACATTTTTGTTGTTCTAAGCCAGCCAGTCGATGGTACCCTCTTACAGCAGTCCTAGAAATGTACCTAGCCCTGGGCCACCCAGACTTCCAGGGTCCACTTGGGAGATATACTTTAAGTTATAAGACCATCTGTGAAGCAGGCTGAGAAACAATGAACCCTGAGTCTTACCAAACCTTGAGATCCAACTACCAATTTACAGGAAATGAAGGACAGAAAGCCATGTTACATGGCACCATGAGGATGCAGGCAGCAAAATTTAGACCATTGGAAATTCCACAGGACAAAGGAGCTGATTTCTTCAACCACGGCATAAATGCAAAGGTCCAAGGTCCAAGGTGGGGCATGGAGGGGGCTGGAGATGAAAAGAGACTGAAAAGGTGGATCAATCAGTTGCACTCTTTGCAGCTTATTTGGACCCTGATTCCAAGGCACGAACTGCAAAGAAAATATGTCTGAGATATTCAGAGACTGTCGAATATGAACAGGTTATGTGATGAAATACAGGAATTATTGTTAATTTTATTAGGTGTCATCACGGTATTGTGGTGATGCTTTTTTTTTTTTTTAAAGAGACTTTATCTCTTAGAAGGTCATTCCTAAACATTTACAGGTGAAGGAATGGAGTGGCCAGGAGGCAGGGGAACAGAGTGGAGTATAAATAATGCAAAATGGGCCCCTGGGTGGACCACTGTTGGAACTACGGGGTGGGTACCTGGGTCCGTTATACTCCTCCTTATTTACTATTTATTCTACTTTAGTGTATGTGTGAACTTTTCCAGAGTAAAAAAATAAAATCAATAGGCACCAGCAGGAGGGCTGCCACTGAATCTCCCAGGAAGAGCAGACACATGGTGGGAGAGCCAGGGAAGACCGTTACCTTTCGGATAAGACAAATTTTCCATCTTTGAGACTGGGCAGCTTCCTCAGGGGGTTGATCTCGATGTACTCCTTGCTGTGGTGATGACCTGAGAGGTGCAGGAAGGTCTGAGGCTGCTGGGACCCCAGGGAAGAGAGACCCAGGCCTCCCAGAGGCAGAAATGCCTGTCTCTCCATTTTCTCAAGAAGGGAAAACTGAGTCCCAGAGGAAGACCATGGCTCAACCCAGATAAGGGGGCAAATCAGCAGCCCAACAGGGACCAGGTCAGGACGCCTGCCCCCATCAGGCTCCGTGACCAGGACAACCTTTTGGCTCACAGAAGCTGGAGGCCTCCAGCCCTCACCCCCAACTCTGGGCCTAAAGCCACAGCCTGTGAATCAACAGAAGCCCTAGGGGTCTGGATCCTACCCCTAGACCCCCTGCCCCTCAAAGGGGAGCAGGGCAGGTGCCAGCACAGGAGCCCCAGCCCCAGCACACAGATGGAATCCAAAAGGGAGTCTCCCATATGCACTCAACCCAGGTGATCTGAACAGAGAACACTATGTGTGTGTGTGGCGGGGGGGGGGGGGGGTGGAGTTTTAACTCTTCCTTGGCCAGCTGCCTCCATTGAAAACACTTCTGGGGGCTCTACTGCCACCCCGATAATGTCCAGGCCTCCCGGGTCTCCTCCTCTGTGTTCTGGAGGCTCCAGCTTCTGCAAGCTGAGGTTTTAGAGCTGCTTGGAGTGGTGATGGAGAGTGTGGCCACGGACCTCACCCAGGCTTGGGGGTTACCCTGAGCAGGTCTGAACACTTGGAGCGGGGGAATGGGTGTGGATGGAAGTAAATGAGGAATAACCATGCACCTCTGCGACCTCTGCCAACCTAATTGACAGGTGCTGCAGCTGACAAGGTGCTGGGCACCCTCGAGGAGAAGGTGGGGCGCTAGGTGGGGGTCCTTCTGCCCCTCTTCCTCCCACTTCCCCTCGGAAGAGCCTGTTCATCACAGTGGGGCAGAGTCCGTGGGGACCAGCAAAGGCAGACGGGGCAGGAGCACCAACCAACAATTCCCTTGGGAAGCTTTTCTTCTCCTGTGGACTTTGTGGGGGTCTCCTCTGTCTCTGTCTCCGCTTCTCAGAAATACCCCGATCTTGTGTCCTGCCTTCCCACCCGGGCAGCTGCGGGTGCCGACCTTTCAGTAGATCCACAAACTGGAAGTTGAAAGGGATGCTGTTCTTCCTGGCGAAGATGTAGACGGCGCGGCACGACGCAGACAGCAGGTCCAGGTAGAGCTCCAGGCCCATGCTGGGCCCCCGCGTGGCCAGCAGACACCCAACCTCAGCCAAAATGCAGCCTGCGCCCTGGCCCTGTGCCCACCAACCCAGGCCCAGGCCCCCGCGTTCTGGAACCTCTTGTTCAGTTGGTAAGCCTGGAATTCTCACAGCAGCAAAGATTCTGAGGAAACCCAGGAACAGGTTGGGGAGAGGCCTGTGGCTTGGGGCCAAGGGGTCAGGGGTGGCTGTGACCTTGCCCTTCCCCTCCCTGGGGGTGCCCGTTTGTACTCCTGGCCCGGGTCTGAGAAGGGCTTCCACGTGGGAACTCCTGGGGCCAGGCCTTCACGGCAGAATGTAATCGAAGGGGTGTTGCAGGGTCCAGAGTGAGGACGGGGTGAGAACTAACCCAGGAGGGTTCCAGAAGCAGGGAACGGGGGTATCCACAGGTCAATCTAGCCTGAACTGTGGCTAGAAACGGGTGGGGAGAAAGAAACAGGAGCCCAGGGGGTTGTCAGGGAATTGGGGTGATGCCACAGGGGACTCAAGGGGCCACACAGAGGAGCCCAGAAACTTCCAGCCTGGGTTGGGACCGGCTGTGGCCAGGCCGAGCACCTGGACTCGGCACCTGGCAGCAGAGGAAGGTCACTGTGGGGGCCTGAGTGCTGCTCACTCTGAGCTGCGTGACTTCAGGAGATCCCCTGACCATTTGAAAATGGGGAGAACCCACTTCCCGGGACAGAGAGAGGCTGGACACGAGTTGGGGGCACACAGAGTGTTTACTGCAGATGGCAGAGCGCAGGGGCACGGCAGACCCTCAGTGGAGCCGCTCCTTCACCCTCTGCGCAAGCTTCTGGGCCAGCTGGGGTCCCACTGGGCCTCTTGGGGGTCCCGAGGCCAAAGCACTCACCTGTGGGCCTCCTGGATGAGCTCAAGGCCCAGGGTGGCCTCCACATGGGCTCGCCACACAGCAAGCCAGGGCCAGTCTCAGAAGAGGTCACAGCTGACGGCAGTAGGCTGGGGAGACAGGGCAGCTGGGGCCTGGGCTCAGCCTGTGCCCAGAGGGCAAGTGGGCAGGAGAACCTCACCTGCATCAGCTCTGCGAATGCCATCAGATCCACCAGGGAGATCTGCTCAGTGGCCAGGAAGGGCCTGGCCGCCAGGACCTCCTGATCCAGGTGCTGGAGAGCAGGCGTCAGCTTCCCCAACAGCTGCTCCAGCTGCACAGCATCCACAGGCTGCCCGGAGAAGTGGGGCAGGAGAGACTGGGCTGGGAAGAGAGGTGGCAGCTTATCTTGGGGCCCTCCTCAACCTCCTCTTCACCCCTCCCTCAGCAGCCATTTATCAACGATGCCCTCTGGGGCTCTGCCTTCAGAAGGATTCTGAGGTTTCATTCAGGCTCAGGGGAAAGAGAGCTGTGATAGATTAGTGATGTCTGCCCAGGGCAGTAGACGGGAGTTGATATAAGGGCCAACCGGTCCCTTCCAGCTCTGGGGGCCCTGGCTCCTGCCCAGGCAGGATAGGGAAGGGAGGCTCACCTTACACAGGTAGACATTGGTGGCAGGCAGCTGGATGGCTGTGTGCTGCCACGCCAGGCACTCATCCACACGGGTGTGGGCCTGCAAGTCAGGTGGGTACCAGTGTGCCTCTGTCCGGCACTTGTGGCTCAGGTATAAAAGGATGGCCATGCTGTGGGCAGGAGGTGTCAGAGATCTGTGCACCCCACCTGGGCAGCTCCATCTCTCACTAGCAGGGAGATTTGACTGTGCCAGCGCTCCAACTCCATCCCCTGGGGAGGAGCTCCCCACAGCCATGTCCCTTCCAGGTGGCATCTTCCCCCACCAAACGGCTCCATTCCTCCCTTCCAAGCTCTGCTCCTCCCTGGGTTTCAAGCCCCCTCCCTGCTACTACTCCAGCCTGCTCTCTGCCTGGGGACCCAGCTCTCTGGTATCAGGGTCCCTACTCAGAGGGAGGGAGGCAGACCTGCCACAGACACCCCGTCCTAGGGGGTCTCCGAGTTCCCTTCCTGGGCCAGTTCTACCTGGTGCTCAGAATCTGGGGGAGGGGCTCAGAGGGTCCCTCACTCTATTTTTTTTTGGCCACACCTCACAGCCTGCGGGATCTCAGTTCCCCAACCAGGGATCGAACCCAAGCCCCTGCAGCGGAAGTGTGGATTCCTTTTTTAAAATAAATTTATTTATTTATTTATTATTTATTTTTGGCTGTGTTGGGTCTTCATTGCTGCGCGTGGGCTTTCTCTAGTTGCGGTGAGTGGGGGCTACTCTTCATTGCGGTGCGCTGGCTTCTCGTTGCTGTGGTTTCTCTTGCTGCGGAGCACGGGCTCTAGGCGTGCGGGCTTCATAAGTTGTGGCACATGAGCTCAGTAGTTGTGGCTCGCGGGCTCTAGAGCACAGCCTCGGTAGTTGTGACACATGGGCTTAGTTGCTCCGTGGCATGTGGGATCTTCCCAGATCAGGACTCGAACCCGTGTCCCCTGAATTGGCAGGTGGATGCTTAACCACTGTGCCACCAGCGGAGTTCCAAAAGTGTGGATTCTTAACCACCGGACCACCAGGGAAGTCCCCTGACTCTTGATCCCCCTTGGGCTCCAGGCACTTGGTACCCAGTTTCCATCCTCTGACAAGTTCTGGGAGGTGGTTACCTTATTACCCCATTTTACAGAAGAGAAGCCTGAGGCACGAAGCTCTGTGACCTGCCCATGGGCAAAAAGTGAGGACAGGGGACGGGCATTCAGAGCCCAGTGCAGCCCCAGGGCTGCCCAGCTCCTGTGACTCTGAAAGGACATGTTCAGACATCTGGGGAGGGGCTCCCCTCAAGCCTGGGTCTTCCCCGGTTGCATCCAGGTTGTCCAGGCCTAGAGGGTGGCCTACACCCCCTTCCACTCTGAAGCTCCCAGCTTTAGCCCCAAAGCAGCCCCCTGGTCCAGCTCCCAGCCCTCCGAGCTGGATTGGCTGAAAGGAGAAAGGGGCCCAGCAGTCTGGAAAGATCTTCAAGCCAGGGGCTATCAGCTTTCTGTCTGCCTCCCCCCAGCAATGAGCCCCAGACCCAGGGCACCTTACCTCTCGGCCACCAGAAAGTCCCCATCCCTGAGGGCAGGCACCTTCCCCAGGGGGTTCACCTTCAGGAATTCGGGTTTCAGGTGCTTCCCTGGGGGGCAGAGAGCAGAGGGGGCTCAGCACAGGGTCTGGCCCCTAGGCACCCCCTCCATGGAGCCCACCTAGCTCTGCTCACCCTGTGCCAGCTCACAGGGTGCATCTCGAAGGGGATGCTGTTCTTCCCAGTGAAAACGTAGATGGCACGGCAGGGGGGTGAGTACAGGTCCAGAAAGAGCTCAAGCACCATCCCTGTGCTTCCCGTAGGCCCTCTACTCAGGCCTCCAAAATGGGGTCCATGGTCTGATCCATGCCCCTCCCAGAAGCCTACTCCCTCCACAACTGGCTGGGTGCCCAGCCAAGCCGTCACACCTCGTGGCCTCTGCCCCTGTGAGGGGTCGGTCGCTGGTTTTTCAAAAGCAGGGTCCCCAGCCTGGTCCTCCTCTGCCTTCATGGGGCGGTGCAAGCCGGTGGACACTCCCACCCCTGCTCTCTTCATCTGGGGAGGGTCAACTCCCCACCCCCACCCCCAACCCCAACCCCGCTTCCCTTCAGTCTAGGCAGCTTTCACTGTTCTTCAGGTCCGCTGTGACACACATCAGGTTCTTAAGGATTTCTGTCTTCCCTCCCACCATGCCTGTGCCACCCCCCGACACACACAACCCCACACACTCACAGAGTCATACACACAGAGTCTCACACCCCCCCACACACACACACATACACACACACACAAGCACACACACAGACACTCCCATGCCCACCCCACCCCTCTGAGTAACTAACTATCTCAACTTCCTACTGGGACCCCCTTCTGCCCTCCTTGCATGCCCCCCAAACCCCCGTCCCTCGGGCTCAGGCCAGACCTTCCATCACCAAGTGCTGTCCCTCCACCTCCTGCATCTCTTACCCCACAACCAAGACCCCGATGGCCTGGCAGCCTCACCAGCCTCCAGACTCAGCCCTCCCTCCATCGAGACTCTCATCATGGTGCACAGGACCAGAGGTTTCCTTTCTTTTTTCCCTTTCTTTCTTTCTGTCTTTTTATAAATTTATTTACTTTTTTAAATTTTTGGCTGCGCTGGTTCTTCGTTGCTGCGTGTAGGCTTTCTCTGGTTGTGGCGGGTGGGAGCTACTCTTCTTTGCTGTGCACGAGCTTCTCATTGCAGTGGCTTCTCTTGTTGCAGAGCGTGGGCTCTAGGCACATGGGCTTCAGTAGCTGTGGCGCACGGGCTTAGCTGCTCTGCCGCATGTGGGGTTTTCCCGGACCAGGGATCGAACCCATGTCCCCTGCATTGGCAAGAGGATTCTTAACCACTGCGCCAACAGGGAAGCCCCTTCCTCCCTTCTTTTCTTTTCTTTCTTTCTGGATTTCCTCTTTCTACCTTTCTTCTTTCCTTCCTTCCTTCTGTTTTTCTTTCCTCCCTCTTCCTTTCTTTCTTTCTTTCTGGATTTCCTCTTTCTTTCTTTCTGGATTTCCTCTTTCTCTTTTTTCCTTCCTTCCTTCCTCCCTCCCTTCCTCCTTTTTTTCTCTTTCTCTCCTCCTTCCCTTCTCTCTTTCCTTCTTTCTCACGTTAGGAGCCCTGGGAGACTGCCCTCCCTTCCTTGCCCCACACCACCTTTAAGCAAATAAATCACTGTTGAAAATAGAAACGTGAGGACTTCTCTGGCGGTCCAGCGGTTAAGACTCCCCGCTTCCACTGCAGGGGGCGCACGTTCGATCCCTGGTCCGCGAACTAAGATCTCGCATGCCCAGGGCGCAGCCAAAAAAAATAAAGTAGAAATGTGGGTAAGGGAACCCCGAGAAACTTGAAAGCATGGTGTGCTCTCACCTGTGCTGTATCGGACGCTTATGGGCCATTCCCTAAACGTTTGTGTTTGGGCTCGCGGTTGGTTGTAAAGAGCCCTTGACTATAACACAGGGCGAAGGCTTTGTGATAATTAAAGACCGTGCGTCGCGTCCTCTCGAGACCCTGCTAGGATGCAGCCACGGAATAAGAATTGTTCTTCACAAATGACAGGAAACGGCCACCGGAGAGGAAATGCAAGAAAATTCCCCAGGTTTACGCCTAAAAATGTAAATCCCCAGTGAAACCAGCCGGAGAATCTATCGGTAAGGAAAAAAGCGCAACGCAGTAGAAAACTGGGCAAAAGATAATAACTTTTTTCTTTTAAAAAAAGAAAGAAAATCAGTGTTTTTCTTGCATTTGCTGTTTTTCCAGCGTCTGACTCAAAATAGTCAATATGCCAGAGTAGCATATTTGGGGGTGACTGTTCTTACTTCCTTCAATTATAAACACATACCTAACGGCAAACACCAAATTCCGGAGCGTGGAGGCTGAGGTGGAAGCACCCTAGGTCTTCACTTAAGCCCGACCCACGTGGCGGATACACGAGTACTTGTATATTATTCTCTATAATAATAAGTTAAAACCTCCATACTAATAAAAAGGTCATTGCAAAAACAAAAATTACGCCAGACGGCCCTTCTCTTGGACGCGTGCCTCATGCCGGCCCTTCGCACAGCATTTTATCAGCCCCCACTTTGACCCTCTGCCAGACACCACCAGCACACACCTCGTCGTGCCGCCCGGCTCCAGGTCCAGCCCCCTCGGCCCCGCCCCGCCGCGCGGAGCACGCTGGGAGCTGCTAGCCCCGCCCCGCCTCTCAGAGCTCAGTCTCTCAGAGCACCGCCCGGAGCGCGGAGCGTGCTGTGGGCGGACCCACCACCTCGCAGCCCTCGCCCCTGCCCTGCCCTGCCCCGCGCGCGGAGCTTGCCGGGAGGGGGGTTGCCATGGCAACGGTCGGCGCGCGCTGGACCGTTACGGTCTGGTGGTACGCGCGGCCGTAGTGCCCAGGGCCCCCGAGAGCGGTGGGTGGTTCCGTTATTGCCAGGCGGCGGCCTAGGCTGAAGGGAAGGGGTGGGAAAACCACCCGGGAGGGGGGCCTAGAAAGCGCCGGGGCCTGTGGGGTGGAAGGGAAGGGTTTGGGGCCTCGGAGCTGAGACCCCGCCGGGCGTGGGGAGAGACTGCAGTCTCCGGCCATGTCGAGTGGAAGGAACTGTGCAGGGCCCCAGAGGGGGAGACAGGAAGGCGCGATGGACTCAAAAAGTGGAGGGAAAAGGGGAGGTGGAAGAAACAGAGCTGGGCATACCTCCCAACAAAGCTGAGTCCCTGGCGTCATTCCCCAGCCCTAGATGCCCCATCGCTGAGCAAAGCATAATAGACCCCTACTCATTTTTGGAAGGTCAATATTTTTTACGCACAGGTTAGGGGAGGGGAAGAACGGTCAGGGAAAGGGGAGCAGGCAGGGAGGAGACCTGAGTCAAGACCCCAGTTCTGAAGCAGGAAGGGTCCTCGGAGGTTGCTTTCACGTGTAGGTGGAAGTCTCACCACAGCTCTTTCTGGCACCTAGAGCTCTCTTAACCACTCTGAGTCTTCCCTCTACCTTTGGGTTAAGAAGGGGAAAGAGGAAGGGACAGATAGACAGTAGCAAAGCAAGGAAGGGATGCCAATGGGAGGAGGAGAGAGCACCATGGAGGCCCACCCTGGTGAGAACTAGAGACTGGTTTTAAGAGAAGTCGCTGTCATGACACCCCAGTCCTACCCATTTCAGGGCTTCTGGGTGAGGTGGACCAAGTCTAAGACTAGGGGGTCGGGGCAAGAAGCCTCACAGTAACCCTTGTCAATAGGAGACTTCACATGGGACCGCCCCTCCATCTTGTTCACGCTTTGTTCATCCTTTGCCAGGGCACTTTGGGGTCCCAGGTGAGGACCTTGGCAGTCTTATTCTGATAGAAACTGCTGTGACCGTAGGTGAACGGCCCCTGCACCTGTAGGACAAGTTACTGCTGATCACACCAGGGAACATCACAGTTGGGAGGTTATTGAGCTCCTCAAAGTTTTCTGAGGCTGCCTTGTCATCTGTAAAGTAATTGCAGCTCTACCCTTTCTGGAGGTGGTTACAGAGACCTAGTGAGAGGCTGAAAGTACTTTTAAAGGGTGTGGGGCCCTGTAATGCAAGGACGTGTTACCAGAAAGCCCAGTCCATGTGGCTTGGGGAGCCACTGGGGAAGGAAGAGACTGGAGCCAACCTTACCCAGCCAGGGCCTGCTGCCACCACTTGCCAGCAGGGCCCGGTTGGCTTGATCGGCTGCCAGTCTGTTTGCCCTCGTTCTCCCTGTCAGTGCTCTGGGTCCAGAGACCTGGATTTGAATCCTGGATTTGTCACTTACTAGCTGAGTGATCTTGGGCAAGTCATTTCAGCTCTCCTGCTTAAGTAGAGCTAAAGTGGTCTGTGAATGAAACCATATAAACGGAGGCATTTCTGGCTCCAGAGGAAGGCCACTGCTGTCGGGGAGGAGCCCTTGCCAGGAATCTGTTAGAGACAGTTATTTTGTCACCAGCTGGAATGGCATGGGACAAAGCACTGCAGCTGTCTTGACCTCACCAATTGCCTTGACCTCATCCCTGTTATCCTGTCATTTTCAACACTGTCACCTCCTTCAGCTTTAGCATTGGCCTTGGCCTTAGTTTCCTCCTGTGTGACTTGGGGGTGATGATTCCTGCAGGAATCAGTAAGCTTGGAATAAGGAAGCTCTCAGGTCACATTATAGTTCACATGCATTAGGGTGGGGTATTCAGTCCTAAAGAGCAGCAAATGGGATGGCCTGGTGTGAGAACAGAGCTGTGGAGAACATCAGGGGCCCTGTTAACAGCCAAAGAATCTGACCCATAAGCACCAGGGTGGTGGTGGGGGGGTGTTGAGTCTTGACTAAAGAGTCGGTTGGAAAAGCAGGCTGAACAGAAAAACCATGTCATTGTCAACACACTCAAGATGATAAGCAACCTTTTTTTATATATAAAGCGATTATTTAGATTGAGAAATTATGAATTTTAAAAACAAGTACCACAAGCTCAAGAAAAATCCTGACATTCTTCTTAACTGCTGGACACACCTTCACCTTTCAAATACTCCCTCCCCCAACGCCGCCGCTGTATTTTTGGACTGCAGACTCTTTGATTACCTTTCATTTTGACAATGATTTTATATTTCCTACAAAGAAGAAGTGATTCCCCCACCTCTCCTTTGGCAGTGTGTGCAAGGAAGCCATTTATGCACCAAGATAGCAGACACAGGAGTGACTTCAAAGCCTGTGGACATATCCCACTCAAACCACCCATTAGTGATCCCCCATTTTTACCTTCCCCTTAGCCACATCCCAAATGCCCAAATGTTCACAGGAGATGTGTGATGGAGGAAATTTGCAGTGGAAAAACACAATGGGCCTCAACCAACTTCTGCAAATTTTCCAAAAGCAGCTGACAACTGAAAGCATGGCTAGGGCTCCTGAAGAGATAAGCACATGCCCTGAAGCTTCAGCTCTGTTTACTTCGGCTGTAAAGTACTCTGCTTTGAGTAATCACAGCTCTGCCAGGCTCAAGTTTAGCGCCGCCACTGGAGAGTTCACTGGAGAGATAGTGTACACCTTAGACCATTGCCAGGCACTGGTTCACTCTCTAATTTTGCCTCATTTTGGTTGACACACAGGCTCCCACACCTACCCACCCTGTTCTCCTCCTCCAGTACACACAGCAGGGAGGTTCCTGGCATTTGTGCCCCACCCGCCCCAAAGCCCTCCTCTGGACAAGAAGAGGGTCCTCAGCCCTGAGCAGAGTTCTCCCTGCTGGGCCCACCTCGCCCTCTCCTGCTCACACAGAGCTGGTCAAGCTGATCCTTGAGCCACAGGCCACTTCCTGAGCGGCCGAGGGGTGGGAGCTGATTCCCATTCAGGTCCCAGACAGGTCTAGCAGATCCCCAGGCCAGCTCCCCTTAACCTGCCTGTCCTCTGATAGGACAGGGGAGGGGAGACGGGAGAGGAAAAGTGTAGAAGAAGAATTGGAAGAAAAGCGAGAAGGCCTCGGCTTGGGAGGGAGGGCAGTGGAGTGAGGACAGGCACCCGTCCTGTGGCTAACTTGCTGTGTGACCGTGGGGGAAATCTCCTACTTTACCTCTCTGGGCCTCAGTTTCCCCTTTAAAGTAAGGCCACTAACACCTACCTCACAGGGTTGTTGTGAGGATACCACGAGGTAATGTCTGGGGAAATTGCTTGGGAAATTGGGAAAGGCCACTCAACATGGGAGCCCCTCATTATCCTTTTGGCTGAAGGGGGACAGGAGACCTAGAGGCCCTGGACACAGGCCTGGGCCTTGCCTGTTAGGGGAAGCTGCCCTGGCCTTTACTCAAAGCCGACCCTGCCTTAGGCGGAACAGTAGGCGGTGCCCCTGAGAGCACTGGGCCGAGGTCAGAAACTCCAAGCTCAGTAAGTGAGTGCCCCAAGCGGCTGGAAAAGCCTGGAAAACTGAGGGGGTGCTGTTCTGGTGCAGCCCCGGCTGCCTCTCCAGGGACTGCAGGGAAGATGAGCAGCAGAGGCCAGGGACCGGGAAGGACAGCCAGCACAGGTGGTGATAGGGCAGCCGTGGGGCCCGGGGCCAGGCAGTGAGGAGAAAGGGGTCCAACTCAGCAGGGGGCTGAGGCTCGGTGCTGGCAGTCACTGGGGGGAATGGGGTGCAGGGGCCTGCTCGCTTGCCCCCCTGGTTGTTTTTCCTCTACCTGGTACGTGGTGCCTCCATGATCTGGACACAGTCTGCCTCTGCCAATGTGTGCAGAGTGAGCCCTTTAAGAAACAAAAGAAGCTTACATGAAGTGAGAGTTTGGAGTTCATTTCCAGCCAAGAACGTGGGTGTTGGGTTCGGGGGACGGGCTGGCAGCGGTCAGGGCAGCGAGGCAGCATGGATGAGGCCAGGGAGGAGGTGGGGACGGGGTGTGGGGCTGAGAGGATAGGTCAGCAGCCTGCTGGGGGCCTGGGGCGATGGAGAGAGACTGTCCCACGCTGGGCAGCTTGCTCCCCTTCACCCCCAAAGAGAGCGAGGGCACTGCTGGGCACCCACAGGGCAGGCTGGGCCAAATCCCAAGAGACACCCCAAAGGAGCCGAATCAAACCTGCCCACTTTCTTTTCCCAAATTCATGGGTCAGCGATATTGCTGCTGCTTGCTGAGCGGAGTGGTGGGTGGGAAGGGGTGGGAGGGAAAGGGCCCTCAGGGCCGCTTCAACCGTTTCCCAGGGGGAGGGGTGTGGGCCCCATTCTATCCATTCCCCTTTGGGGCCCGTGGGCAGTTAAGAGTCCCCCACCTCAGCCACCTCGGGATGGGCCAGAACCAGGCGTCATTGAACTCCAAGAGCACACTAGATCCCAAACCAAGAATTCTCTCCCTAACCTTTCCATCCTAAATTAGGGCCAACCTCAAAGTCCAAATTTGGCTCAGACGTTCTGCAAAGAGAGAAAATGACAAAGATACTCCAAGTCAACATAGAAATGCCCTCTCTCGTGAATTTCCAAGAGTGAAATTCAAATCAAAAAATTAATTCCTTTGCCCTTTTAGGTTAAAGTTCAAGGAAATAAAAACTAAAAGTCTTAAGGTCTGAGGATTGAAGCCCAAAGCCTTCCCAGAGAGCCCAGCCGTAAACTCCCTCTCCAAGCATCCATGCCAGCCCAGCCACCCACATGGCTCCTGGAATGGGGTCCTTCTCCACACCTCAGGATTTCCACTAGCCTGTCATGTGCCCCACTTTTAAAGGATTCAGAGTTACTAGGCCCTGCCTGCCACAGGGAAATCAACCCCTAGGGCAGCCTGCAGGCTGCTGGGTGTCCTCAGAATCCAGCCAGTACTCAGCCCCATGTGGACCCCCTCTTTCTGCTGTCTCAAGACCAGGCAGGAATAGAAGGAGAGTGGACAGGAAAGAGGATGCCAGCCCCGGACCCCACCCCCTGAGGGTTGGACCCGGTGGAGGGTTAGCTTAGGCCAGTGGACGCTTTGGGCAGGGCAGGGAGCAACTTTACGTTCCTTCTCCTCTCTGAGCGCATCTGTGCCACTCCTGCCTTCTCACAAATGGCTGTGGACAGCCCAGCTGTAGGGTCTCATTTACGATACCTTCTTTTTTCCAGAATGTTCAAAACCTCATAATTTTCGGTTTCCCTCTGGGCACCCAGGGCTGAGCTCTGCCCAGTGTCCGTGCATCCTTCCTGGAGCAGGTTCCTGAACCAAGGGCCAGGGAGCAGCCGCTCTGCCCGGTTGATTCTCAGGACACCGTCTGTCCTCCATCTGGGATACTCCGGCCTGACGTGGCAGCTGTTTCTGCAACCTCGTTTCCAGTGCGAGGCTCTGTGCCCTGGGAGCATCCTGGCTGTGCTGCTGCCTGTGGCTCTAGGCTGAGCCCCGTGCACTTGTGCTGTGCAGGCTCCTGGCGGTGGTTTCATCCTGTCACCTGACCACACAGAGGGCTGGACGTTTTTGTTGGATTCCAGTGCCTTCCCTCCTTTTAATACTTTCTCGCCCAAACATTTTACTTTTCCTGACATATTCCTCTAGATTTTGTCTCTTGGGGTCTCCCAGGGCAAGAGAAAGAAAAACCAGTCAACTCCGGCTTGGTCACAGCATCCACTGTTGAAATAGCCCCAGGGCTCCACCCCAGAGACCCAAGAGTGACAACCCATCCTCCACTCTCCTCGCTGCCGGCCCCTCTTGTGCCTGGCTCTGCTTGCCTCTGGTGGGGCTCAGCTGAGCCTTCCTGAGACCTAATCCCTACATTTAAAAACATGTTCCCTTAGGGCCATGTGATCCCGGACCCTACCCCCCAGTCTTCCTGTCCCAAAAGGCGTTCCCAGATCTTCTCAGTGTTTGGTGCTGATCTTCCGTCCTTGCATTTGCCCAGATCCTCCACAGCCTCTGAGAACTGCTGGCTCGTGGATGGCTTCTGGGTCTCACAGAAGCCATCTTAGCCCTGAGCAGAGTTCTCCGAACTCTGTGTGGAGCGGCAGCCCCTCAGGAGTGTTCTGAGTCACCTGGCTCCCTGGGTGGCCTTGCCTTGTCCCCAGCCTTGCCCCCCTTGCCCCCCAGGGAGAGTTGTTGGCCCCTGCCTGAGTTGCTCTGTTGGCCTGGCCACTCCAGGTTCCCATCAGTCCCTTCATGTCTGCCCAGGCTGTCCCCTGACACCTCATGTTCTTTTGAGGGCATTCCTCTTATTTCTACTGCTCCTGTTCTGGGAGTGAGACTAGGGTGTGTTTTTCAAACCACTCCAGGCCCTTCTGGCTCTCCTCAGTGAACCTGAGGCCTGGGCAGATGGCTCCCACTCATGCCTTTTGCTCTGCCTTGCTAGCTTTGGGGTGTGCAGTGATCTCCTTAAGTTGTTTTTCTATCTCAACCCCTCTTCTCTGAAGGGCCCCAACTGCTGGGGATGCTGTGTCAGTTAACAACCCTGCACTTCCTCAGGCCAGGCAGGCTCTGTCTCCCAGCTCAGGGGATAAACCTCGGATGTACTTGGAGGTGCAGGAGGACCTTGTACCCTGCACAGAACAGGACCCTGTTCTGGCAGCAACTCATGGGCCACCACCTCCCTGTGACTGACCCAGGAGAACACCCAACCCCACCTCCGCCCAGAAGGTGGAAGCTCTCTGGAGCCCAGGCGAGGCCTCCTGCGGCTCACAAACCTGCCCACAAAGACCTGCTTACATAGCAGGTGGAGATTCTCATCAGGACCACACAGCCTAGGCATCAGCTCATAGCACCAAAACCCCGTGGGGCACTGCCAAGGCCCCCGGACAACCCCAGAGCCTCAGTCTTCACATGGGCTACTGTGTGGGGTCACTGGTGTGGACTCAAAGCTTGACGCCAGTGTGCAACATGGTGGGTTTGAGGGGCCTGCGTAGACCACTGCTTTCTTCCAATTCCGATTTCAGGGCCTCGGCCATAGCGTGGGAGTCATAGCATGTGCCAGAAGGCAAGCAGCACACGGCAGAGTCCAGGAGGGCCTAGCCGGCAGGTCATGGAGGACAGGGGTGGGAGGGCTACTTTAGGGATGGAAACACCTCACAGGGAAATATGAGGCCATGAGGGGGAAGGGCCCCCCACCTCAGCAGGCCCACAGTGACTGGAGGCTCAGGGAGGCTGGGGGTGGGCTGGGGATCAGGCAGCCAGTGGGGCAGCCCTTGTCAGGGGCCAGAGTCAGGCAAGGTCTCAGAGGGATGGGGGGCTGGGTAACACCTCTGCATGGTATGTGGTGATAGTCTTCTCTTCCCTTTCCTTTCGTGTGTGTGTGTGTGGTCACTCGTACCATGAAGTATAACATACACACAGAAAAATGCATAACAGTTTAACAAGTATAACACAGACACTTGTAAGAAGAGTGAGGGAAAAATACCACTGCAGCCCCCATCCACTCCTGTGTGCCCTGCCCGGGTCAGCTCCCACCCTCCCCGCCAGCCAGCCCACTGTCTTGATGGGAGGGGAATTGTTCCCTGGTTTTCATCACAGTTTTACCACTTAGGCCTGGACCTCTGAACAATGTAGTTTGGGGCTCCCTGGTTTTGAACTGTAAATAAATGAAATCGATTCATCCATAGTGGTAAGTGTCCCTGTAGTTTGTTCATGGCACTGCTGTGTTGTATTCCATGCCGTGAAGAGGCCACAATTTATTTATCCATTCTGTTCTTGACGGACATTTGGGTTGTTTTCAGATGCAGGTTTCTTTAGGGTCTATACCTGGAAGTGGGATTGTGGGCGGATTAATTACAGCCAACATGATGGGGTGGCGGTAGCATCTTGTGGTGCCTTTAATTGCATTTCCCTGATCTCTACTGAGGTTGAAAACCTTTTCCATTTGGATATTCTGTTCTGTGAAGAGGCTTATAAAATCCTTTGCTAATTTTTATTGGGTTGTCTATTACCAATTTGTAGCAGTTTTTAATACGATCTGGATGTGAACCCTTTAGGTGTAACATGTCTTTTAACTCTTCATGGTGTCTTACTAATATAAGGTCAAATGTGTCCATCTTTTCCTTAGTCATTTGTGCTTTGTGTACCTCATTTAAGAAATCATTAAGATGATATTCTCTTCTATGATCTTTATATCTTTAATTCACGGAGAACTAATTTTTGTGTGGGTATGAAATAGAAGTCCAGTTTGTGCTTTCTCCCCACGTGGTGGCCAGTGGCACTGCACTGCTAATTGAATTGTGCTTCCTGTCACACAGATTTCCAAGCTGCCCTGATCCTACATCAGGTCCATGTGTGTGTAAATGTCTGCCCCGTGCTGATTTCACTTCACCTTATTTATGTAGCTTGCTAAGAAATCTTGACATTGGAAAGCAAGTCCTCCCACCTTGAAAATGTTTTGGCTCCTCTTGGCCCTTTTGAGTCTCATAAATGTTAGAATTTGGTTGTCAAATTCCACCCAAAATCTTTTGGAATTTCTATTGGGACTGTGTTGAATCAGAGGGCAGAATGGAGAGAAGTGAAGACCACACTGCCTCCAATCATGGACATGTGTGGTCTCCCCACTTATGTGGTCCTTCATTGACCACCCTGCCCCCGGTGTTAGTTTGCTCTGTAGAGATTGGCACCTCTTGGCTTCATTCCCGGATACAGAGCAATGTACTCTCGAACTGTTCGCTTCCCTTACTCCCCAGCCAGCTTCTCTTCTCTGCACATATGAAGTCATGTTCTATATGGTACCTGTAAAGTCACATCCTATTCTGGAAAATGTCTGTTTCTGCACCAGTCTTCACTGTATTCTAACTATTCTTTGTCTTGCTTGTCTGGTAAATATGGTATTGAAGTGACTCAACAGGGGCTTTAAATGTCAAACTTGTATGAATTTACACCCTTCGAGTCTTTCTTTGGCCTTTTTATTTATTTTTTTTTTTGCGGTACGCGGGCCTCACTGTTGTGGCCTCTCCTATTGCAGAAGACAGGCGCGGGATGCACAGGCTCAGCGACCATGGCTCATGGGCCCTGTCGCTCCGCAGCATGTGGGATCTTCCCGGACCAGGGCACGAACCCATGTCCCCTGCATCGGCAGGCGGACCCTCAACCACTGCGCCACCAGGGAAGCCTTCTTTGGCCTTTTTTATCCACCCATGATCACCAGGGTCCTTATCCTTGTCTACACTTGAAATGTCGGTAGGGAGGCTATAAAGCCTGAACTTGCTTCTCGGCTTTGTCACTGTATCTTGCTCTGACTAGCGGCAACTCGCCAAAGAATCAGCCCTTCACCGAAGGATTCATTCCTGGGTATGGGGCTCCTCCCTTCCTGAACCCTTCTCAGAGCACAGCTCTCCTCGTGCTTTACTGTTGGTGGTGTGGAGGCCCTGGGCTCTTTGCTGTGAGGTGTCCCTGGCATCATATCAGTCACACAGTCTGAATGGCTGATCAAGCTGATGGGAGGCCACCTCTTGCCTGGCTGCTTCCCTGGGGGCAGCGTCACCTGGGTGTCACAGCCCCATGTGCTGGTGGGCAGGGTCACTCACCTTCTTCTCCGAAGCCATGCACTCACCTCACCGGAAGGGGCCTAGTTCTGGCCCCACCCCCACCCCCAGTGCTGGAGTGGAAGTCTGGGCGTTCACCAGAATTTAAAGAATAGTCGAAAGGCATGAAATCCAAAGGGTCTTTTCACTTCTTTCTGAACAAGAAGGAAATGGGCTTATTTTAGAATCAAGAATACTATCCTCTGAATTATCAGAGAGCAAAAGAGGAGACTTGCTCCCTGAAGAGTTGGGTCCTCCCCAGGGAAATACTGGAAGGTTCTGACAGAGTCCACCTGATTTCCCAGCCACATTGCCCGTTTTTTTTTTTTTTTTTTTCTTTTGGCTGCGCTGTGCGGCATGCGGGATCTTAGTTCCCCGACCAAGGATCAAACCCGTGCCCCCGGCAGTGGGAGTGAGGAGTCTTAACCACTGGACCGCCAGGGAAGTCCCCACATTGCTTTTTTGACTGGCCAATTTTATCCTCAGGAAGGTCTAGGCTTATGTGTTAAAGTAACAGTTCAGATGGGCATCGCCCCCCCATCCCCCAGAGCTAGTGGTGGGAGGGAAGAAGCTCCTTAGGGAGCAGGGCGCTGGCACCAACAAGAGGTCCTAATTCATAAGCTAAGTTGACAGCTTTGGAATTTGGGGCAGCTCCTTTTTACTGCTAGCATCATCGATGTGGCCCGTGAGTGCTTCATCCACGCAGTACTCGGGACGTCTGAGGCCCTGGGGCCCAAACTGGGAAAACATTTGCCACTCATGGCAAAGGGTTAAATTCTCTGATACATAAAAAGCTCTAAAACAAAAAACAACCCAGTGGGAAAAATGGACTTGAGGATCTGACTTAGTTTCCAGAAAAGGAAAAGGTATTGGTATTCACTAGAGGAAAAAACACTCCATCTCGGAAGAAGAGAAATGCAAATTAACACCTTCTGGGGAAAAGCCTTTCCCCACCAGGAAGCCCAAAGTCAAAACAGGTGGGGATGCCCCTGTGCCCAATGGGTTGGTGCCCTACACCCCCTTCTAAGAGGGACATCTGGCCATATTAAAACAGCATCGATTTTGACCGACTAATCCTACTTCTAGGAACCTATCCTCCAAATATACCTACACACGCCTGGATGCCAACAGTGCAGAGCTAAGAGTGGAGGGATGGAAAGGAGCTGGAACGTTCTCAATAGGGGCTGGCTAAGTAACCATGGCCGGTCCCAACAAGGGAATACTGGAGACTCTTCAGGTACTGAGATAGACTTTTAGGTAAAAAAAAAAAAAAAAAAAGTGCAACCTAGTGTAGAATATGCTAACATTTGTGGAAAAAATAAAGGGGGGAGGGGAGGGGGTGTTATATATGCATAAAATAGCTCTAGAGGGATTTGAGAGAGGACTGCCCGGTGGAGGGAGGAGGCAGGAGGGAGCTTTCTCTTTGGGGATCCCTGGAATGCTTTGAATTTGAGCCATGTAAATATATTACCAATTAAAATGAGAGCAGAATTAGGAAAAGAAACCAGGTGGCAGGGGGACATGGTGGCAGAAACTTCCCATTTGTAGCTTTGGGATTTGGAGCCCTGTCTGGATGTTTGGGGGGTAGACCTATAAGAATATCGAGTCCAGCCCCCACTGTCTCCAGGAGTGAGGGGACAGAGTCAATTTCTGAAAACTGACCATTTTTGTCTCTTTTATGTCGGCTTCAAACACAGAAGTAAGGTGTGCTCACTTCACTAGGAGGGGAAATCTGGGCAAATGGCTGGTGGGTTTGCAGTATGGCCGCCCCCCCACCCCGAAGGGCTGGGTGGCAGGAGAGAGCTTTACAAAAACACAGTTTTGGGGTCCAACACTTAGTGCAAAGGGGGGCAAGGAGTCAAGGAGGACATCAGTGGCCCAGAAACACTGGAAACTTCCTAAGCTCTGGGATTGGCTGACCTCCCCAGATAATACCAAGACCTGTGTGCAGGCACCAGCCCGCTGCTCCCTGCTTCAGTTCCCCTGGTGATCCACATTACTCGTATGCCTGAGGCTGAGCTGTCCTGTCAGCTCCGTGGTTTAGGGAATATGTAGGAAAGACATGTAGTGAATCTCCTCATTTCACAGATGGGGAAAACTGATGCCCAGAGGGGAGTCAAGCAGGCTCTTGACCCCAGGGTCCCTCGGATCAGGCTCCCAGGGGAAGCAGGCCCTGAGGCAGGTGTCTCAGACCAGGGGACAGGGCAGTGGGGCAAGCCTGAAGACGACAAGGTGGGAGGCCTGAGGGGGAGCCTACACTGCCCAGCTCTCCAGAATGGACAAGCCCCGAGTGGCCTCTGGGCACCAGCGCAAAGATCACAGAGCCGGGTGCAGCCACCCAGAGGGTGCTGAGGGACACAGGACCCAGGAGCATTTCACAGGGCCTGGGCCGAAGCAGAGGGTACTTGGCATCGTGCAGCACTAGGTGGCCTCAGGGAAGTCATCCTAGAAGGATGCAGTGTGGGGCTCCCAGTGAGCAGGTGGGGGAAAGGCATTCGATGCAGAAGGAACAGCACCAGCAAGGGAGGTGCCAGGCTGCAAGCCGGGGCTGAAGGCGCCAGTTGCCCCAAAGGCCAGGGATCTTTGCTGGCAGGTGATGCGGTACCACTGGGGCAATGGTGGAGAGCGGGTGGCAGTCTGTGCCTCCACCCCCATCTGTCCTACATCTCAGTCTGAGCTGTTATTTGGAAATGAGTTTCTGGTGCTGTTTTGAAGGCTGACGACAGCCCTGTGGGCCTTGGGGCAGCTGGTGGCATCAGGGGAAGGGATGGGCTACTTGGTGGTCAGCGGAGCCCATGCTTCAGAGGAAATGGAGCTGGCCGGGTGCGGGGCGGGGGTGGGGGAGGACTGGGGTTGGGCACAGATGTCCTGAAAGGGAGGTGCAGCGGCTGATCTCCTCGGCATGCAGGGACGGTTATTAGTTCCAGGGGGCTTGGGAGTATGGCAGGCAGGGTTAAGAATGTGGGACCCTGATCCACAGATGCCCTTTTTCCTGTCCAGGGAGCCACTGCTGTGCGACACCCCAGCTGACCAGAGTCTCTGGCACTCCCTGATTCACGGGGACAGCGTGCCGTGCTCTGCCCTCCAGAGCCCCTCTATCCTCCCCAACACAGCAGGCGCCAAGCCTCCTTGGCCCTCAGAGACCCCTGCAGCTGGAAAGACTCCCATGGCTCATGTGAGGCCACAAAGTGAAAGTCCTAGCTGGGGGCAATGGGAGGGAATGTGAGGTAGGACCCTGGGAGGTGGTGGCCTGGTGTTGACACACCCCGGGAAGCCGGATGGTGTCCTCACTTGTGAAATGGAGTCAGACGAGATGCTCAGACACCTAGGTCCCTGCTCTCACAACCTCATGTGGTGCATCAAGGTGAAGGCCAAAAGCAGGGAGAAGAGGCTATGTGCTGGGAACTTGGGGGTTGGGGGGCACACAGCTGGGGAGCTGAGGGGATGTGACAAAGGCCAGGCTGAGGGATGTCTGGCTGCAGCTGGAGCCATGCCACCCCCCCACCCCCTACCCCAGCATGGAGACTGACTCCAGTCCCCTCACTGAGGACAGAATGAGACTGCGGTGAACTGGAAGACCTCTGTGGAAGGAGGAGCGTCCCCTCCGAAAGATGGGCCACACCCTCCAGACTCCCTTGAACCGATTCTCCTCCTTTCAAAGGTCACAACTGTCCCCACTGTCCTGGAAGTAAATCCTCAATATCCAGGGAGCTGACTGGGGACTGAGGATGGAGAGTACCCCCTGAACCTGGACTGAAAGAGAGCAGCCCTCAGGCAACTGAATGAGCAAGCTGGCACTGGCAGGCTGTCCCAGAGGTTGGGGTTGGGGGTGGATCCAAGTGGAAAGTGCCAAGGGACTGGGCTAGGCAGCCCTGGGGCCTGGGCTGTTCTGAAGGTGCCATAATCAGAGGGCAAGTGTGACCTGCTACAAGCCTGGGATGGGCACCCGAAGCTTCCTGCCCCTGCCTGCTGGGAGTTCACAATGAAGCCACAGTGGGTGCCACATGGGCTGGGCCACTGGCAGCTGGCCCAAGGAAGGAGCCTGTGGCCACCCCAGGCCCCAGCACACATACAAAGTGGCCCTTGTCACTGTGTATCACTCAAAGGTGGGCCTGCTCCTCACTTCCAGCATCAGAAGGGAAGAGCTCCAGAGGCTTGGTCCAGGTAGTAATAACCCTTCTCCCCAGAGCCCCTCAGCTTCCAAAAACAAATTCCCTTAAATTCTCTGGAATTTTAAAAAATCACCTCCAAATAGGATGTTCTTGTCTATCTTAGGGGCTGAGGAAGAACAAAGGGTTTCAATGGCTCGGGGCCAGCAGGAATCCAGAGGTGAGGCCCCCAGGAAGGTTCATGTGGCCAGAGGAGCCCCTTCTCTGTGCCAACAGCTGCAATGAACTGGACTTCTCCCCCAGGGCAGGCAGTGCAGGAAGGGTGGAGCTGGCCCTTCACACAAATTCCCAGTGCTCACGGCTGGGCCTCACTTGGAAGGAGTCGTTGCCAGGGCCCATGAAGGCGCTCACGCTGCAGGGCAGTAAAGTGTTCAGCCCAAAGGTGACTGGACCTGAGTAAGCAGCACTTCATGGCTGGAGGACTGCCTGCTGCCCTATCGCTGCCCCCACGAGGGAGCGAGCCCCTGCACTTGGAGAAGGGATCCTAGGCCAGGAGACCCCAGTTACACTGGACCTTGACACTGACTGTTTTCACAGGGTACCCTCAGCGCCAGGACCTCCAGAGTCCTAGTGGGGTTAATTAGCCACCTGAAGGCTTTCAGAGCTGCTGCGCCATAAGACCCGAATGGTACTCAAATTACAAGGGATGTTCTCTCAGGGAACTGCTGTGCCTGAGGGGAGCAGAGCCCAGGCCCTGAACTGGGGTGAACAGGGCAACATAACCAGGAACTCCACCTCCTGGGCACCTTCCCTCCTACCAGACTCAAAAGCTGTTGCAAAGTTCCAGAACAACGGGATTTCCTAAGTCAAGACACTGAGGCAGCAGCCTATCTAAAAGTGACCCTGGATAGAGTGGGGAAGGCCTCCTCTCCCCACCCCCCACCGCCCCCAGATTCTGACCCCTCCCCCTTTCTCCGCCAGCCCTAGCCCAAGAGGTAGTCTGGCCTCTGCGGGAGGTGGGGGGTGGGGGACGATCGACAACGAATTCCCGTAGGATTCCGGGGTCTGCGGCCTCGGGCAGGATGCCAACCACAGCTGGGCCCTCGGCTGGGGGCTGGGGGCGTGGAGAGGCTAGGCTGCAGATTCTGGGGGCACCCCTCCTAATCTCGGTTCCCCAGTCACTGACCCAGCACTGCACCGATTCCTCCGCAATCCAAGGAAGCCCGAGGCAGCCGCAGTCTCCACACCGTTTATTTCTCCGTCCCGGTAGGTGGGGTCGCTGGGGTGGGGCGGGCAGAAAACCGCGCGCAGGCTGTGGGCCAGGGGCAGGGGAGCCCGGGGCGCGACACTCAGGCGAACGTGGAGCCGTTCCAGCCCACGTTAGCCGCGTTCATGTCGTAGTAGTTGATATAGATCCTGCGGGGGAGGAAGCGGGTCTAAGTCGGCTGCGAGGTGGCCGCCGTGGCCGCGCGCCCCCTGTCCCCCGGCGCCCACACACCTGTCCGGGCTGATGCGCAGGCGTTCGGCCAGCAGGCCGCACAGCAGCTTGCTATAGGAGCGGTTCTGCGCGCCGCCGATCTTGCCGATGCTGTGCAGGCTGCAGAGCGCGCACGGCTCGCTGGAGCCCCCGAAGGCCATGAGTTGGTCCGGCACCACGTGCACCGCGATGTACTGCGGGAGAGGGGCAGCGGTCAGCGGGCCTCCTGGCCTCGCCGGCCCAGACGCCCCCATCCCTTCTCCTCCCGGAGCCGCCTTCCCCGCCCAAGCCCCATCACGGAGCCACCTCCCCCGCCCAAGCCCCATCCCGGAGCCACCTCCCCCGCCCCAGCCCGGGACCGCTTGGCCGGGCCCTCTCCGCAGACCTGCGCCGGCTTGCCCGTGGCCTGCGCCAGCTGCTGGGTGAGCTCGGAGAGGAGCCCGTCCGGCACAGAGGCGCGGGGCACGTTGGTGTTCACCAGGAATATCGGCATGACGGCGAGGGACGGCGAAGACAGGGATACAGGAACCAACCGACTCGCGCGCAAACACCGCCGGGAAACCTCTGAGCTACGTGACCACCGCCCGGCGCCCCGCCCAATGCGGCTGCGGCCCAGCCTCCCGCGACGTCGCAGCCGGCGGAGGCCCCACCCCCGAGGCAGCGGCGCGCTCGCGCCTGGTGACGTCACCGCCTGCTGAGGCCCAGCCCTTCTGGCGGAACTCGGAGCCCTCGCAGAGTTGGCCCTTGCCCCTGAGCACCTCCTCAAAGTCGTTCTCCACGCGGCGGCCAGAAATCTGCCTGTCCCTCGTTTGTCAGTCCTTTCGTCTAGCCACAGCGACGGCTGTGTGCCGGGAGCAGCAGGAATGCGGCTTTTAGCGGGACAGATGGCCCCTGGCCCTCCAGCAGACCACAGCCAGACAAGACGATGGAGTCCCAGCTCATTCCACTGAGCCCTTGTGTGTCCGCAGTCTCCGCGTGCGCGTGTGTGTGATGGGGAGGGGTGGTCATTGCTGCAGGTGGGAGGGGGCTACCACAAGCAGTCACCATCCAGAGGCCTTCCCTGCACCCCTGCTCTTCAGGGTGGGTGAGGATGCTGGGAGATGCCCAGGGGAGGGACAGGGAGTAGGAGGGGTTCCAAAGGCACTCAGCAACTCCGTCTCAGAGCCCACCCCAAAGCCCCATCCGGTGCCCTGGGAAACCCCTCTGCAGGTCTGGAAACTTGAGCTCCTCAGGGAAGCCCCACCCTAGCCAGGTCCTGTGGGGATGCCCTTTCACAGATCCCTGGTGCAGTCTCTCTCTTCCACTGTTGGTCAGCTCAGGGAGCACCTAGTAGGTGCCAAACATACAAGAGACATGGACTAAATACTGGCTGAATGAATGAATGAATGAAGTTAGCCATGACACGGCAGGAAGAGGACAGGGCCAGGGAGGAGCCTGCAGGCCCTGCCATTCCTGGGCAGGAGGGCCACCCGACTCCTGCTCTGAGGAGACCCTGATCGGGGGGCTGTGCTGGGGAGCAGAGCTCTGCAGGCACTCGGGGTTTGGCTCACACTGGTTTGGCCAAGTCTCAGAGCTCTCCAGGGAGGTCCTGTCCTTGGTCTCTGGCAGGTGTGGTCTGGTTAAGGTGGCGCAGCACACACTGGCCTGGACACTGGCCATGTGATAGAGCAAGGCCACCATGCCTGTGGGAGCAGGCGGCCTCAGGCAGGAGGTCACACGGCCCAGCTGTGCAAATACCCTGTAAAATGTGGATCCCTCCAGGTGGGCCCCAGGTCATATCCCTCCCCACTCCCACATCCCAGCAGACTTCCTGTGCCCAGGGCTCTGTTACCACTGATGCACTGATGCACCCCACGCATTGTCTCCAGCCCGGGGTGCTCCTCTGAGCCCCAGCAGCCAACTCCACATGTCTTGCTACCTGTGTCCAAATCCCAGTGCATGACTATTCTCCCACCCCTGATCGCCTGCCAGTGAAATGTGCCTCCCTCCACTGTCCCTTTATCCTTGCTTCTCCCGCCCCCACCCCGCCTTAGTCTAAGTTAGCTGGCACCACCTTTGGCCTGGCCTGGCCTGCCTGGGGGAGGGGTCTGTCTCCCCACCCCCTGGCAGCAGATCTGGCCATGTGACTTGCCTTGCCCAGTGAAATGTGAACATGTGACTCCAGCCAGAAGATTCAGGAGCCAGCACCTGGTTGGCGGTTCTCTGATAGTGGAAGTGGGTGACACAGTGAAGCCTCGCCAGCAAATAACCTGCGACGCCATGTAGGTGAACCACTGTTCGGGCAGTGCTCCTGGCTTCTGGCTCCTGGCTTGGACGTTGGTCCTAGAACGCTGTCCGCCTGTACTCTCCCTCATCTTCCTCAGGCTCAGTTCGTCAGGAAAGCCCCAGAGCTCCTGGCTCTGTCAGGTCCTTTCCTTCAAGGCACCATATCTCTGTTTGCAAGTTACTGCTTCCTTTCTGGGCTGCATGAGGTGGGGGACATTGCTGTGGCCTACCTTCTGACCCGTTACTAGGTAGCAGGTGAAGGCCCTCCAAAGATGACCATGCCCAATTCCCTGGAACCTGTGAATATGTTACCTTACGTGGCAAAAGGCACTTTGTAGATGTAATTAGGGTTACAGACTTTACAGTAGGGAGGTTATCATGGATTATCTGGGTGGGGCCAACATAATCACATGAGCCATTAAAAGCAGAGAATTTTCTCCAGCTCAAGTAAGAGATGCAGGAGGGGCGGTCAGAGAGCCTTGAAGCAGAGGGACTCAGATGGACTCAGAAGGACTCAGATGGACTCAGAAGGACTCAGATCCATTAAAAGTAAATGAATAAGGGAATTCCCTGGTGGTCCAGTGATTGGGACTCAGCGCTTTCACTGGACCCGGGTTCAATCCCTGGTCGGGAAGCTGAGATCCTGCCAGCCACACAGCGTAGCTTAAAAAAAAAAAAATGGTGGACACTAGATGACTGTGGATGTGGTGATGACTTTTTAGATACAACACGATCCATGAAAGAATTCATAAGCTGAACTTCTTTAAAATTAAAAACATCTAGGGACTTCCCTGGTGGTCCAGTGGTTGAGACTTCGCCTTACAATGCAGAGGGTGCAGGTTCCATCTCTGGTCCAGGAACTAAGATAGCACATGCCTCCAGGCCAAGAAACCAAAACATAAAACAGAAGCAATATTGTAACAAATTCAATAAAGACTTTAAAAATGGGCTTCTCTGGTGGTGCTGTGGTTAAGAATCCACCTGCCAATGCAGGGACATGGGTTCAAGTCCTGGTCCAGAAGGATCCCACATGCCACAGGGCAACTAAGCCCGTGCACCACAACTACTGAGCCTGTGCTCCGCAGCAAGAGAGGCCACGGCAATGAGAGGCCAGCGCACCGCAATGAAGAGTAACCCTTGTTCACAGCAACTAGAGAAAACCCGTGCACAGCAACAAATACCCCATGCAGCCAAAAATAAATAAAATAAAATAATTTTTTAAAAAAGACTTTAAAAAATATAGACAGGGACTTCCCTGGTGGCGCAGTGGTTAAGAATCCACCTGCCGATGCAGGGGACATGGGTTCAAGCCCTGGTCCAGGAGGATCCCACATGCCATGGGGCAACTAAGCCCGTGCACCACAGCTACTGAGCCCGCGCTCTAGAGCCAGCGAGCCACAACTACTGAAGCCCACGTGCCTAGAGCCCGTGCTCTACAACAAAAGAAGCCATAGCAATGAGAAGCCTGTGCACTACAACAAAGAGTAGCCCCCGCTCGCCACAATTAGATGAAGGCTGTGTGCAGCAGCGAAGACCCCATGCAACCAAAAATAAATAAAATAAATAAATTTATTTTTAAAAATATATACATTTTATAAATAAATAAATAAATAATAAAAACATCTGCTCTGTGGAAGGCACTGTCAAGAAAATGAAAAGGCAAACCACAGACTGGGAGAAAATATCTGCAAAAGATGCATCTGATCAAAGACTGTTACCCAAAATATACAAAAAACTCTTAAAACTCAACAAGAAAACAAACAACTTGATTTTTAAAAATAGCCAAACAGTTTTTAAAAAATTAATTAATTTATTTATTGGCTGCGTTGGGTCTTCATTGCTGTGCGCAGGCTTTCTCTATTTGCGGCAAGTGGGCGGGCTACTCTTTGTTGCAGTGTGAGGGCTTCTCATTGAGGTGGCTTCTCTTTGCTGCCAAGCACAGGCTCTAGGCATGCGGGCTGCAGTAGTTGTGGCATGCAGGCTCAGTGGCTTGCAGGTTCTAGAGCTCAGGCTCAGTAGTTGTGGCACACGGGCTTAGTTGCTCCACAGCATGTGGGATCTTCCCGGACCAGGGCTCGAACCCGTGTCCCCTGCATTGGCAGGTGGGTTCTTAACCACTGCACCACCAGGGGAGTCCCCAAACACTTTTAACAGACACTCACCAAAGAAGATATATACAGATGGAAAATTAGCATATGAAAAGATGTTCCATGTTTGTCATCTGGGAAGTGCAAATTACAACAAAATACCACCACACACTTATTAAAATGGCCAAAATCACTGACAACACCAAATGTTGGTGAGGATGTGGAGCAACAGGAACTCTCATTCAGTGCTGGTGGGAATTAAAATGGTATAGCCACTTTGGAAGAGAGTTTGGCAGGTTCTTACAAAACTAAACATACTCTTACCCTATGATCCAGCAATTATGCTTCTTGGTATTTACCCAAAGGAGGTGAAAATGTATGTCCACACAAACACCTGCACATGGATGTATATAGCAGCTTTATTCATAATTGCCAAAAGCAACCAAAATGTCCTTCAGTAGGTGAATAAACTTTGGGACATTCAGACAATGGAATTTTACTCAGTGCAAAAAGAACTATTAAGCAATGAAAAGACATGGAAGAAACTTAAATGCATATTACTAAGTGAAAGAAGCCAATCTGAAAAGGCTACATACTCTATGATTCCAACTATATGACATTCCGGAGAAAACAAAATTGTAGAGACCATAGAAGGATCAGTAGTCACCAGGCGCTGGGCAGGGGCAGGAAAGGGATGACCATGTAGAACAGAGAGGATTTTTAGGGCAGCGAAAATACTCTGTATGATACTATCATGGTGGATACATGTCATCATACATTTGTCCAAACCCATAGCATGTACAAGTACAGGAGTGAACCCTAATGTAAACTGTGGACTTTGGGTGTGATAATGATGTGTCAATGTAGGGTCGTGGATTGTAACAAACGTCCCGCTCTGGTGGGGGACGTTGATAATAGGAGGCTGTGCATGTGTGGGAGAGGGGGCATATGGGAAATCTCTGTACTTTTCTCTCAATTTTGCTGTGAAATTAAAACTACTCTAAAAAAAATCTTTTTAAAAAAATAGTGGGCAAAAGACTTGAACAGAGTTTTCACAAAAGAAGATACATGAATGGTCATATTAGCACATGAAGAGATGCTCAGCATTATTAGCCATCAGGGAAATACCTCAATAAAACCACAAGACGCCACTACACACTCAGTGGAATGGCTAGATTGAGAAGACTGACAGTGCCAAGTGCTGATGAGGATTCGGAGCATCCAGAAGTCTCATCAACTGCTAGCGGAAGTGTAAAACAGTATATGCACTTTGGAAAACAGTTTCTTCTACAGTTAAACATATATTCATTATTTTTTTAACATCTTTATTGGAGTATAATTGATTTACAATGGTGTGTTAGTTTCTGCTTTATAACAAAGTGATACATTCATTATTAAACTCAGCAATTCATTTACCCCAAAGAAATGAAAGCATATATCTACACAACTTGTGCAGGAATGTTCATAACAGTTTTATTCATCATGGCCAACAATTAGAAACAGGGCTTCCCTGGTGGTGCAGTGGTTAAGAATCGGTCTGCCAATGCAGAGGACACGGGTTCGAGCCCTGGTCTGGAAAGATCCCACATGCCGCGGAACAGCTAAGCCCGTGTGCTACAACTATTGAGCCTGCCTAGAGCCTGCGTGCCACAACTACTGAAGCCCATGTGCCTAGAGCCCGTGCTCCACAACAGGAGAAGCTGCCGCAATGAGAAGCCCGCGCACCATGGCAAAGAGTAGCCCCCACTTGCCGAAACTAGAGAAAGCCTGCGCGCAGCAACAAAGGCCCAATGCAGCCAAAAATAAATAAATAAAATAAATTAAAA
This sequence comes from Kogia breviceps, assembly GCF_026419965.1. Classification (NCBI taxonomy): domain Eukaryota; kingdom Metazoa; phylum Chordata; class Mammalia; order Artiodactyla; family Physeteridae; genus Kogia; species Kogia breviceps. Next base: position 64,875,640 of record NC_081324.1, on the reverse strand, counting down.
AAACAACAAATTAGAAACAGCCAGGGCTTCCCTGGTGGCGCAGTGGTTGAGAATCCACCTGCCGATGCAGGGGACAAGGGTTTGTGCCCCGGTCCGGGAAGATTCCACATGCCACGGAGCGGCTGGGCCCATGAGCCATGGCCGCTGGGCCTGTGCGTCTGGAGCCTGTGCTCCGCAACAGGAGAGGCCACAACAGTGAGAGGCCTGCGTACCGCAAAAAAAAAAAAAAAAAGAAAGAAACAGCCAAATGTCCACCTGCAGGGAAATGGGTTAACAAATGATGGCATATCCATACAGTGGAATACTATTCAGCCATACAAAGGGATATATGCTAATACATGCAACAACACACATGAACCTCAAAAACTTTATCTGGAGCAAAGCCAGACACAAATGCATACATATGGTATGAAATTATATCAAATTCTGAAAAAGAAATCTGACCTATAGTGACAGAAGGGAGGTCCATGGTTGCCTAGGGCCTGGGGTCGGGCAGGGTATTGATTGCAAAGGGGCACGACGGAACTTTGGAGATGATGTGACCGGTCTACCTTGATGGTGGTGGTGGTTCATGGATATGTACACCTGTCAAAACTTATCAAATGTAAACTTAATATGGATACATTTTATTGTATGTAAATTATACCTCAATAAAGTTGATTTTTTTTTTTGCGGTATGTGGGCCTCTCACTGTTGTGGCCTCTCCCGTTGCGGAGCACAGGCTCCGGACGCACAGGCTCAGCGGCCATGGCTCACGGGCCCAGCCGCTCCATGGCATGTGGGATCCTCCCAGACCGGGGCATGAACCCATGTCCCCTGCATCAGCAAGCGGACTCTCAACCACTGTGCCACCAGGGAAGCCCCAATAAAGTTGATTTTTAACAATCAATTCCTCAGAAAATCCTTCCCTGACCACACCCCTCTCAAACACCCCTTGGTATTCACACGCTTCAGAAGCTGTATTTTCTGCCACTTCATTTCCCCGAGTTTGTTTGTTTTGTTTTGTTTTAAGATTTTTTTGATGTAGACCTTTTTTAAAGTCTTTATTGAATTTGTTACAATAGGGCTTTCCTGGTGGTGCAGTGGTTAAGAATCTGCCTGCCAATGCAGGGGACACGGGTTTGAGCCCTGGTCCAGGAGGATCCCACATGCCACGGAGCAGCTGAGTCCATGCGCCACAACTACTGAGCCTGTGCTCTAGAGCCGGTGAGCCACAACTACTGAGCCCACGTGCCACAACTACTGAAGCCCACATGCCTACAGCCCATGCTCCGCAAGGAGAAGCTATGGCAATGAGAAGCCCATGCACCGCAACCAAGAGTAGCCCCCGCTCGCTGCCACTAGAACTGCTAGCCTGCTCGCCGCAATGAAGACCCAATGCAGCCAAAAATAAACAAATAAATAAAATTTTAAAAATTTGTTACAATATTGCTTCTGTTTTATGTTTTGGTTTTTTGGCTGCAAGGCATGTGGGATCTTAGCTCCCCATCCAGGGATCAAACACGCAACCCCTGCACTGGAATGTGAAGTCTTAACCACTGGACTTCCAGGGACATCCGCCCAAGTTTGTAATTGTGTTTTTATTGGTTTCCTGTTAACTGCCTCCAGACAGGGAGCACTGAGAGGTCCCACACCCCATCTCTCCAGTTCACCGTTGATGGCTAAACACCAGGCCTGCACACAGTAGGTGCTCAACAAGCACCCATTAAACAAGGGGATGCAGGACTGGTGAATGGAGAGGGCCCGAGGGAAGAGCAGCGGCTGGCTGGGCCCCAGCCAAACCTGCTGAGCTAGAGTTCCGTGGACCAGATGACCTCTCGCCCGTCCACGCGGGGCCCTTGCTCCACCCCGGGGAAGTTGAGTCTGTGCAATTCCTCTGAGATGTCCATGAAGCTCTTGCCTCTGGTCTCAGGGAGGAAGAAACCAGTGTAGACGGCCCCACAGACACAGACACAGAGGAAAGGCACATAGAGCAAGTGGGACAAGCCCTCCTGTGGGTTAAGAGACCCAAGATCTGGTGTGGCCCATTCAGCTGCCACATGGAAGGCCCCCCCACAGGTCCTGATGAGGGACTCGACCCTCTTGGCTCAGATAAGCCCCATCCCCTTCAGTCTCACACATCCTGGATGGAGCCTCCCCTGGGGTTCTCATGCTGACAAGGACAAAACCTACGGCAGGGCCCCCGGGAGGGAGGTGCGGGCAGGCCTACCATGATGAAGGGGAACCCCAGCCCGACTAGGAAGAGCGTGGTCCACATGAGCGCCCCGCAGACCATGTAGGCAGCAGGCCGGGCCATCTGGTCAAACAGCTCTGTGGCCAGGATCCCGGTCACTCCGGCTGGAAGGAGGAGTGGGGACAGAAGGCTGCCAGCCAGGGCTCCCTGGCTGGCCTTCCCCCTACCTTGCCCCAGACAGGAAAGTGGGGCCCTTCCAGGGCTCCTCCAGCCATTCCCTCCCAGAAGTCTGTACAGTGCGGGGAGGGCACACCCAAGCATCCTTCACCCAGACATCCGTGCTCCTTCAGCCAGGCCCAAAGGCAGGAGCTCTTCCCACTCACCAGGGCCAATGCCAAAGCTGAGGATGAAGGCAAAGACGCAGGACATGGCCAGGTAGGGCATCCAGGGGAGGGAGCTCTGCGGCAGAGGGGCGGGGGTGGGTGTGGGGGTGAGGGAAGGTCAGGAGGGGCCCAGCCGCCAGTCCTCATCCACGCCCAGCTACCTGCAGGCACAGGGCTGCTGTGAAGACGCTCCCCCAGCAGGTCATCAGGCCGTACCCCCCAATCAGCAGTATCCGTCGGCCCACCCTCTCGATCACCACACACTGCAAAGGAAAGGAGCCCTCACTGATTCACTCGTGTGGGCCACGGTCGCGGTCCTCTCGGTTTGCGGGCCAGCAGTGGGGAGGGGCCTCATGAGGAAGCTGGGGAGGCGGGCGCGAGAGCAATTTACCGCTTCAGTGGATTAAGACATTATTAACTTCTCGGAGGACCTCAGTCATTCAACCTCATTCAGTTTACCCATCTCAAAATGGTGGTGGGAGTGCCCGGCAAACTAGGTACTCGATAAGTGGTGCTTCCTAACTCGCCGTATTTTAACATAGCGACCTTTAGTGGAAGTGGCTTAGCGCCGAGCCCTGCAGTCCCCGGAGGGCCAGCACCCCGAGGATCAGCACCCCGAAGGTGAGCACCCCGAGGGCCAGCACCCCCAAGGGTCCGACGCAGGGCTGGGGGATGGGGTGTCATCCCGGAGGCAGACTCACGCTGAGCAGCGCCGCCAGCAGCTCGCAGCCTCCGGTCCCGATGGAGGCGTACTGGACCTTCTCCGGGGGAATCCGCGCCTGGCTGAACACTGCCGACGCATAGGCGTACACCTGCCAGGGGGAGGGCGAGAGGCCGAGGCGCACCGGCTCTCTCCCGGACCCCGCCCCACCCCTTTCCCCCTCCCCTCTCCTCCCAACCCCGGCCTGGCGCGGACTGCTCACCGCGTCGTTCCCGCACAGCTCCATGGCCCCGCCCAGCACCACCAGGCTCGCCACCTGCCTCCGCAGCGCGCGGTCCCGGAACAGCTCCCACGGGCGCCGCGCGCGCCGGCCCTGGCAGGCGGCGCGCTCCCGCTCCAACTCGGCCAGCTCCCCGGCCAGGTCCGCGGGGCCTCGCAGCCGCTGCAGCGCTGGGGGAGGGGGCAGGGCAGAGGACGCTGAGCTCCCCTCCCCCAGGCCCTCTGTGGCCCCCACAGTGAGCTACCCACTCCCACCTCCTTTCGCCTTCCCAGGGTCCCCTTGGTCTGATGGGGATGATCAGTTCACAGCACCACGGAGCAGAAAGGGCTTTAGAAACTCGGGGTTCTGCGGGTGCATCACACAGGACACGACAATTGTGGCAGATCTCCACTGCCGTCTCAGTTCTCCACCCCTCCCTGAGCCATGGGATTTGGCAGTTGCTCCCACTAAGGAGGCGTGTATACATCCGCCCCTTGGTGCTGGGCTCCCGGCTGTAGCAGGGCGTGCCGCGCGTTCCAATCCAGCCTCAAGAGACCTGCTGGTTTCTATTTGGTCTTCTGTCATCATCATAAAAACTTGCGGTGGGGCTGGCCCACTGGTCCCAGGAAAAAGCAGAGATGGCCCAGCTGGGACCGTCCTGGATCAGCCAATGCCCAGCTGACCCACACCAGTGACAGAGCCTCCAGCCAGATCCAACCTTCATCAGCCAACCCCAGAGAACTCAGAGGCTTGGGCTAAGTAATTGCTTCCTTGGTCTCCCGCGGAGGTGCGACTGTTAGGCAGCAAGAAAAAAAACGGACTAAAAAAACCCCTGGTACAGGAGTAGGTGATGCCATAACTAGGACCTATGACATACAGTGTTGGTTCCTAACCAGGCAGAGGACGGTGAGGAGGAGGCTGGAAGAATGAAAGCCTGTGTAACATGCAAGAAACAAAACAGGTCTAATGAACTTCTGGACTTGGGCAAAGAGATCTCCAAGTGTCAAAAGCATGAACTAGCTGCCTTTACCTGAGTATTCTAAGCTGATTGTAAGGAAAATGAGCTCAAAAAGACCTTCAGAGGGAACACAATTTAATCAAATTTAACTTATTCCAGAGCTTGCTAGGTTAGTTAAATAAAAAAGAAAAAGAAATCTGTTTCTCATCTCTACCTTCTCCATCTAGCAGAGTCCTAAGTTAAATCACAGCCTGAGAGCAAAGACTAAATCCAGAGCAAGGCCAGCGAGCCCTGGCCTGAGGGTAAAGATCAAATCAAGGGTATGGCTTACTGCAGTGCCTCATAGACCCTCCTGGCTGGAAAAACGGGCATTACAGAGGCTTAAGGGTATTGGTCCACCTCAGCTCTGCTCGACATGCCCTAAATTCCAGTAATTAGGTTGCAAGAGAGAAGCATGTCTCAAAAAGAATTGTGGGTGTGGCTTTCTGGCACATAAATCAAATGCACAGAAAATTCACATCATTTTTGGAGAAAGTTGTATTGACAGAAGCTCTGCCAGCCTGGATGAAAAGACACCAAGACAGTTTGAAATGTAAAGACTTCTGTGCCCCAGTTTTCTATAGGTACATTTTCCAGGGCCCTCTTCAGGTGTCAAGGAGGGTGATAGAAAAGGAAGGACTTCTCAGTGGCCTGGGGAGTCCCTCCCAGGGGGCAGAGCCAGGGCTTCATGCAGGAGCACTCTCCATCCCAGGGCAGGGGAACCTGGCAGAGTTTTCCCAGGGACACTCAGCATTGCTATGGATCGGCCTCATTGCCGCCTCTTTTTTTTTTTTTTTTTTTTTTGTTGTTGTTGCATGCGGGCCTCTCTCTGTTGTGGCCTTGCCCATTGTGGAGCACAGGCTCCGGATGCGCAGGCTCAGCGGCCATGGCTCATGGGCCCAGCAGCTCCGCGGCATGTGGGATCTTCCCAGACCGGGGCACGAACCCATATCCCCTGCATCAGCAGGCGGACTCTCAACCACTGCACCACCAGGGAAGCCCTGCCGCCTCTTTTCTGAAAAACATTTTCTCACCAGTGTCTGCTGAGTGCGCGCGAGGCAGAAGACTTCTGTTTATCTCCTAGGTCTCTGGCTCAAGAAAAGGCATATATAGACTTGACATGATCTTAAGATCCTGGACTTCAAGCCTGATGCCATGATTGGGTAAGACTTGGGGGGTGTTTCTGGATAGCACTGAGCATGTTCCTGCTCAGGGGAGGGACATGAATAATAATTGTGGCCACCATGGCAAGCTGGGAAGAATACGTTAGTGGGTCCTGGTCTTCGCCCCTTGCCACATGAGTGGAGATGCCATGGATTTTCCCATCTCTGGACTTTGGGTTCAGTGACGTGACGCTCCTTGGCTAATGGGAGGGTTAGTGGGCAGGAAGGGACCAAAGGTTTGGAAAGTGCTTGTGCAGTTGGATCTGCCTTCTAGGCTAGTCTGTCAGTACCAAGAGTGCGAGGAGCAGCGTGTGCAGCAGAGCTGAACGGCTCCAGCCCAGACTAGCCTCGACTGGCCAGCCCTAGCTGACCCCAACACCATGAGCCAGCCCAACTGAGATCAGCAGGGTCGTGCAAACAACCCAGCAAGTAAATGAGTAGAAGATGCAGTAAAGGATTGCATGCTTTAAGCCAGAGATTTTGGGATTGTTCCTTTGGCATCATTATTGTGGCCATAGCTAACAGGGAAGACCATCAGCCCAGCTGGCAATGGGCCCCTGAGGTCTTACTCAGTGTTTCTTCATCTTGCATGTCAGGCAGGGGGCAGGTGGCGCTCCTTCTCTGCACCACCCTGGGGGTTCCCAAATGGCAGGTGCTGGGTCTGTTCCATCCCACTGCTTTGGCACTTAGGACAGCCCCTTGATAAAGAGCTCTGAAGGGATGGATGGATCATGAAATTGAGGCACAAAGAGAGGGACAGTTTTTCCTGAATAAATGCGACCCAGGAAATGAGGACCCACATGCTCTGGCCAGACGTGCCCCATGATCAAGGGTGGTCTGGGAGCCCGAGGTCAGGGACTCACCTGCCAGACAGGCCTCGGAGTCTCCACAGTCAATGAGGAGGTAGCGCGGGCTCTCGGGGAGCAGGGGCAGGGAGGCCAGCTGGAGCACCCCAGGCACCAGGCAGCTGGCCAGCAGCAGGGGCCAGGCCTGCGGGCCACCCAGGAGCTCCCTGGGGAGACAGAGAAGAGGCTGGGCCAGATGCCTCCTTGTCAGAGCTCTGTCCCCTACCGGCCCCCCTGAGGGCAGAGGGTCTGCATTACCCTGTGCCTCTTCCCAACCAGTTCTGGGTCTGGGCAACCAGGTAGGGACCCACGATAGGACAAGGTCATGGCCCCACCTCATCCCTGGCAGCTCCTCTCCCCAGGGCTCTTCCCAGGGCACAGGGCTCTGCCCTCACCTCCCTTTTCTGGGATGAACAGGACATGCTCCCTTTAAAAGCCCAAACCTGCACCCTCTCCTCTTTGCTCCCTGATCCGGAGAGGCGAGAAGAGGGTGACTCACACCAAGTGTGGCTGACTGACACCACACTAGCCAGATGCACGTGGACAGGGTTTCAACGCCTTCATACAAGGAAGCAACACCTTAATCCACTTGGGGGGGTAGGGGGAAATTTAGGTGAAGAAGGGCTTTCTCTGGCATCCCTCTAACCTCTCAGTGCACGTGGGGTGGGGGAGGGGGGCGGCGCTTACCTGAGTCCAACCACCTGACCCATCACGATCCCCAGGGCGGTGAAGATGGCTGAGGTCATGGCCACAGACCCTCGGAGCTCCTTGGGGGCGCTCTCCCCCAGGTACATGGGCTGGACGTTCATGCTCACACCTGGACATAAGCACAGCAACCGTCAGCCACAGGCTGGACTCCCGCAACGCTTGGGCCCGCCTCCCCCCTCCCCCCACCGCCCCCACCGCGGCCTTGGCGCCACCAGCCCATCATCTACAGGCACTGAGTGCTGCTCCCTCAGCCCAAGCGCTCTGAGGGGTTCCTCCCCACCTGATGTAGGGCCAGCAGGACTCCAGTCAACTCCCAGGACTTCTGAGAGAGAAGCCCCATCACCGGGAGGAGTGTGAGGGGCTCAGAGGGAGCAGATACCCACCAGCGACCCCGGCTCTCACTTCTCACATCAACTACCACTGCATGTTCTCCCCCATCTTGGCTTCCCTGGGGACGCACCTCGCACCCAGGCAGCCAGTGGGAAAATGGAACTGGATGGCGCCCCCACTGCCCACCCCAGAGGGTGATAGCCGGCAAAAGCTAGGAGGCCGCAGTACTGGGGCACCATCCACCTGGGAACACGTCAGGGAGTGCTGCTCCATCCCCTCCCTGACGTGGGATCAGGAAACAGCCCTCATCAAGGTCCTGCCTCTCTCTGAGCACTGGGTGGGGGGAAGGTGGGTACACTGATTGCCAGAAGCTCTCCCACAGAGGTACACCCACTCTTACAGACAATTAGGGAGAGATTCCTTCTGTGCCAGGTACTCAGGGCACAAAGTTTGTCCTGGTCCCTCTTTCCTGAAATGTGGGCTGTTCTGAGTGACTCACTTCTAATAAGTAGACTGTGGCAAAACTGATGGTGTATGACTTCTGAGATTAGGCCATAAAATGCGCTGGGACTGCGTCCTTGCGCACACACGTGGGCTCCCTCTCTCCCATCACTTCCTCTGGAGGAAACCAGCCGCCATGCTGTGAGGACACTCAAGCAGCCCTACGGGGACACCCATAAGCTGAGGAGCCCGGGCCTCCTGCAAACAGTACAAAAGGGTGCCATCTCAGAAGCAGGTCCTCCAGCCCCAGCCAAACCTCAGGTGACTGCAGCCCTGCCTGACAGCTTGATCACAGCCTCCTGAGAGGCCCCAAGCCAGGACCACCCAGCGAAGACACTCCTGGTTCCTTACCCAGAGAAACCATGAGTTAATAAATGTTGCTGGTGTTAAGCCACTAAATTGTGGAGTACTTTGTTTCACGGGAATAGATAACTAACGAATAAAGACATCAGCACCTGGCTGTATAAACAGTAGGAGTCAAGGGGGATTGTTGATGGGTGCCCCTAAAAGCCCAGGTGGACACGCTCAAAATTCTCCTCCCTCCCATGACAAGCCCCAGAGCCTGAGGGGTCCCTAACAGGCTACTCTGCTTCTGTAGGAAAGATCAGAGAGCTCGGCCTAGATGCCTTTTCATCTTGACTGCCAGGAAGCTCCCAGCTTAGAGGACTTCTGTTTGTTTCAGTTTGGGGATGTTTGCCCTCCCATCCCTTACAACTTTTCAATTTTTCTAGATCCGCTTTAAGTACCTAGTTATATGACCCTTTTAAGATAAATCATATCTAATCATTCTGCAAACAAAAAAAAAATGGTGGGCATGAGTGGAAAACAAATCAATGACTGAAGGGAATAAAGAGGATACAGGAAAGAGTAGGAACAGAGGCAGGAGGAGATCCCCCCCCACACACGCTGTACCTGCACTGACGCCCACGAGCAGCCGTCCCAGCATGATCATCTCAAAGGAGCCAGCTCTGCGGCTGAAGCCAAACAGGGCTGCTGCGGCCACCACGAAGATGTTATTCACCAGCAGGGACTTCTTCCTTGAGGAAGCCAAACACAGGGGAGAGAGGTGGGTTCAGTCCTGAGGACCACCCCTGGGGACCCTTCTCTGAAGCTGCAGCCAGCCCTGATCAGACCTGTGTGTGCAGAGGGGACTGAGTCAGGAGTGTAAGCTGCACGAACAGAAGTGACACTGGCCACTGTAGCTGGGGTCACTTGTGTGATGCCCCCAGGGGCCTACTCCCACTCCCCTCCTCCAATATGCCCCAAATTACTCTCCTTTCTGCCTCCGCCATGGCTTGAAGTGACAGAACTCGTATGGCTTTATCCCTACAGATTGAGTATTGCTCTCCTCAAACTCCTCTGTAAAGCGAAAGGCCTAATATCTGATTTCTCAGACTCAAGGAAACCCTGGGGAGGAAGAACAGGGACTTCTGGAGTGAGGGAAGGGACACCTGGAGAGCCAAGTCCCTTCCCATTTCCTCCGTGCATTGCAGAGTCACTGCTCAGAACCTTCAGGATGGCTGGGTGGTCTCTGCCAGGCTGGTTCAATGGGACAGACGGCAAAACAGGAAGGGGCACTGGGCATGTCAGCAGCTCCACACGATGAGGCGTCAGCTCTGGGCTCCTGACACCTCGCTCAGAGGCGCCGTCATGCAGGTCACCCAAGAGAGGCCACAGGCGGTCATATGCCTCATGTACTGACAAGGAAATGAGCCATGGGAAGCCGCTGGCCTGCTCCAAACCAACAGTACAGGGGTGAAAGATGGGCCAAAGCTCAGATCCCCTGGCCTAGAGAATGGAGAATGACAGTGGATTATAACTTGATCCAGTGGTAACTCCAGTTGTGATTTATAAGCCACATACAGCTTCCTCACTGGTATAAATTAATACAGTACTTCCAGGACTTTCCTGGTGGTCCAGTGGTTAACACTCCATGCTTCCAATGCAGGGGGCACGGGTTCAATCCCTGGTTGGGGAAGTTCTGCATGCCAATGCCGTGCAAAAACAAACAAAAAAACACAGGACATCCATTGTAGCTACTTATCTGGCGAATGCATTTTGCTGCATTTCAATACACAGAGGACAGCAGAAACACTTTACTTCCACCTGGCTGGGAGAGTACTGCACCTTTACCGACCTCCTTAGGGACATGGCAGCTCTCCAGCTCTGGGCCGCCCCTGCTCCATGGGGAGCTGCCCGCCTCAGCCTCAGGCATCTTGCCGGCCGGCTGCTTTGATGACTTTATTCTGAAAGGACCTGGGGAAGAGGAAGCGGCAAGTGCACCTGAAGTCATGGTAACGTAAAAGCATGACAGAGTGGGAGCCGCCACACCAGTGGAGTTCCTGACATCCGAGGGCACATTTCCTCCAAAGTGCGGGGTGGCTTGCTGCCCTTCCTCTAAGAAGGATGGACAAATCTCAGATGGCTTCTTTCTACTTTGGAGGCAGCCTGTCCCACAGTGAGTGTAGTGATCTGATACCTACACTGGGTGATTTGCAAACCTGGAAGCTGTGACTGGAGTATATGCCCTAGTGGGTCCAAACCAGCTGCCAGATGCTCTGCCCCTCGACCCTCTAGACCTGGGAGATTGTGGTGCTCAAAGTGCCTCCAAGGAGAATCACAGTACAAGACCTAGGATTTTGCAGTAAAGCCACTACTTCAGTGAATTACTACCCCCTTAATCAGAAATAACTCCTGACTGGTCACTAGGCCGTAGTGGAGAATAAACACCAGAATGGGGTGTTTGACTATTGTTTTAGCCAGCTGAGTCCTGGTTTTCTGTCACTTGCCATCGATACTCCTGCCAAATACACAAACATGTTATCTGTGCAATTTTGCTTCCAACAAAGGAGGTTGCATCAGTGAAAGTGGAAGGATGGGTGCCCATGGAACTCAGTATCGCATTAGGAACCCCGCCATTCAGAAGATGACCTCAGAGGGTAATAACCTGCTGAAGGACCCACACCATGCCCACTCAAGCATGAAGATTGGGGTCACCCCGATGGGCGAACAGCCTCAGCCGGTGGAAGTGCTGACCCAAGACAGGGGCAGAAAACCTGAGGATGGACGTTCCCGAGGCAGGTTTTGGAGTGACCACCTCCAAAACCCAGGAGAAGACCCTCTACCTATGTTTCCAGTTTCTGGATCATACACTTTAAACTAAATTCATCCACTAGTTTCCTTTTCTTTGATTAGTTCCCCCTACACTTTCTTCTTTCTTCTTCCCATGAGGTGTCTTGAGGGCAGTTAAGTTTACCATTAAGTGTGTAGATTGCAGAATATCAACACGTTAACGGCAGGGCTGGCAGATTGGTCGTCACGTGGAAACCCTGCACTCAGGGAGGACACCTCCGTTGTGTCGTCCCTGGTGGCTGTGACGAGGCAGTGACCTGGGTGGTCTCAGGAAAGACTGAACCAACTAACGTGAGGAGGGGCACATGGGGAGCTGAATATATGGGCGAAAGGTGCTGACACATGCTGGGTGGCCAGCCAAGGGGGGGACCATGAGAGCCGCTTGTTTTTCCACCCAGCCTTGCTTCTCTCTGCTGTCTCACGGGTGTAGTCGTGCGACCCAAGGTGGGCCAGGAACAACCCATCTCCCTTGATTCTGAGAGCAAGTGAAGATGCTGGAGGTGGAACAAGGCTGGAGCTGATGTGCTGAAGGCATCTCCCAGGAGGAAACCCTAGGCTAGGGTGGCCTTGCATCCTGCCCTCCCCAGACCTGGCTTTTGACCACTTCCTTTTGTCCTATGAGCTGCCCCAGTATCCTTTGCGTTATCACAGCTTTCCATTCAGTCTGTCAGAGTCTGTCTCTCTTGTCAGCGACCCAAGGTCTGCATCAGTTGGATACAAAGGGGGTCACTGGGGAGAAGACACCTGTTCACAGTCAGACAGCGTGTGTTGTATTGGCAGCCATGGTCCTCCCTCCATCCCAGCATAGGACTTTTCCCTCTGCCACATCTTCTGGGAAACGTGAGTCACCCAGTGAAACTGCAGGCAGAGCGGGAGGCCGGTGAGGAGTTGACTCGGGCCTGGGCCTGCCGAGCATCCTGCTCACACCTGGGGTGCCCCTCACTGAAGGGCATTTGGGGGTCCACGGGAAGCACTTACCTTCCCAGTGTGATGGCCAAGGGGCCAGCAAGCAGTGCTCCCAGAAGGCCCCCCACGGGGTACAGAGACACGATGAGGGACCACACGAGCGGGACCAGATGGTCGGGCAGCGGCCGGCCGGTTCGCATCCGCCATGTCTCATTGGTGAATTCCTGAATGTGCTGTGAACAGAGATGCCAGTCAGCCCCCTGGGGGCGGGGGCTCCCTCCCCACAGCAGGCCTTCTCCCCACAGGCCCTGCCTCTGCAGAGCAGGCAAGTCTCCTCAGCAATCCTACTCCCTTCGGGGCAGGACCGAACTCACCCAACTGCAGGGCACTGTGCTGTCTCTTTCAAACACAGTGTCTCCTGGAGCTCAGAGCTGGCCAGTCTCTATGTGCCCCTCTGAGTCCACTATCAGCCCCCCTCCCCCACTTTTGGCCTGGGAAGCCACCTGCATGGGTCACATCAGCAGGCTCCCTTGATGACCAGCTTTCTGATGGACTTGGCCATCAGTGAGCATCAGCAGAGCAACGGAGGCAGGAGGGGTGTTTGTCCTCAGGGCTCCTTTGCTGGGGGCACCTCAGGATGGCTGCAACGCCTGACCAAAAGACCCAGATACCCTTCTCTTGGTCAAAGATGAATGTCAATGTCTCGCTGGTCTTAGGCCTCCCAACAGGACGTGAGGGATCCTCTTTTAAGGGACTGGGCAGCTATAGTTGTTTCTGCCCAGAATGTACTCCCATCCCCAACTTCTAAGCACCAACATGCTTTGAGGGCAATTCTTTCCCCTTGACAATTACAGCCCCCTACACAGTTGGTCACCTGACCCAGGCCTGGCCAATCAAAGTGCTCCAACCTCCTGATCACATGATTGGTCTAGTGGGCATGTGATCCAAACCAGCCAAACTCTTCCCCAGCCTTTCTGCTGGAACTAATAGGGAGGACTTCTGTTTGGGGGTTCCCAGTCCAGGACAGGAAGTGAGTCTGTTGACAGCTGCTCCCTTGTACTGGGTGGACGATGATGCCCCGCAGGGATAGGAGAGACCCAGTTCCATCCTGGGACCTGTTTCCTGTAGCCCCGCCTCCTTCACAGCTATTTGACAGGACACTTGCCCTTCTCACTTAAGTGGGATAGAGGTGGCTTCTATCAATGGGGCCGAGAGATTCATCCTTTCCACAGGCATTTACTGAACATCGGCACAGGCCAGGACAGAGTCAGGTGCTGGGGACTCAAAGATGACTTGGACACTGAGAGGAGACCAGCAGGAGGCTGAGACTAAGGGCTGGGGAGGAAGGGTGAGTCCAGCTGGGAGGCTGCTAAAGGAAGGCTTCAGGGAGGTGATGGCATTTGGGTGGCTCTTGAAGGGCTTCTTGCAGGTGGGGCAGAGAGGGCTTCCCATCAGAAGGAGGCTTCAAGGAAGGGCTGGGTGCATTTGGGGAACTGCGTTTAACCTGATTTGGTAGCAGAGTTGGGGGAACGAAGGTGGGAGACAGGTGGACAGGTTCTGATCCCAGGAGGCCTTGGACTTCAGATGGATGAGTCTGTCCTTATTCCTGTAGGCACTGGGGAGCCACAGAATGATTCTGGGCAGGGGAGTGGTTTGATCAAACTTGAGAGGATCTAGAAGGGGGAGGTCAAAGGCAGGGAGGCCAGTGATACAGGCAGGAGAGACGGGGTCTGAATTAGGATTGTGGAAGAGACCCGAGGAGAAATGGCTGGAAGACAGAGGCAGTTAGGAAGGACTTGGTGTCCAAGAGGGAGGGAAGAGTCAGGGCAGACCCCAGTCACTGGGTGGATGGTGGAGTCATCCACTGACATCAGGGACTCAGGAGAACTTGTGAGTTTCAGGGGAGGATGCAGAGCTGGGTTTGAACTCACAGGGCCTGCGGAATATCGCAGTGGAGGTGGACATGTGGAAGAAAGTGCCATCAAGTGGATGCTGGCCTGAAGATCTGCTGCAGGCAGCTGCTGGCCCTGGCCCAGCACTAGTGCACTAGGATGGTGACATTGGGCATGGAGGGTACATACCGAAGTTGGGGCATTGATGATTGAGAGGTTGTAGCCAAATTGAAAAGTCCCGCCAATGCCAGCCGCACAGATGGTCAGGAGCAGGACCCTGCCCTGGAACTGAGGAGAGAGGAGAGGACACAGAGTGCCTGATTACAGCCTCCACCAATCCCAGCACTGCAATCAATGTGAACCAGGCAATGATGGCTCCACTTTGCAGATGAAGAAACTGAGGCAGAGAGGAGTTGCCTAGGTCATATGGCTGGCAGGTAGCAGAGGCACCCCTAGCCTTCTGCTCTGAGTCCAGGATTTCGCTGCCCCTTCACCCCTGACAGCATTTTCCTGAGATGGACAGCCATTCCCGGCCCTCCTTGCCGGGCTGCCCCTGGGCATGCCTGCTGTGGCTCAGGGGACAATGCCTTGAGCTGGGGCCCCACAGGTGTGAACCTCTGCCTCTGGCAGGACAGGAGTCCCTGAGCTAAAGTGACTCGCCCCAGTGAAACTCTCTCAACAGCGTGGCTGGGCCTCCCTCTCTTCCCTCCCAGCCTGTTCTGCCAGGAGGCTAAGAGGAGGGGCCACATGGGCCTCCATGTGTGGGGGCCTGGGGGGCACATGGAGCAGCAGAGAGCAGCCTGGGTCCCAGTGCCAGCTCTGCCCTTCCTTCCTCATCTTCTCTGAGTTGCTTCCTCGCTGGCCCTGGTGATGATAATGGCTATCTTCAGGCTGGGGGACAGCCAGTGTGCATGTGCTCTACACACACCTGGTACAACAAAGGGCAGCTTTTCATCCTCATGCAGCACCCTTAGAGATGGAGGGAGAACTCCCCAAGGCACCCAGCTCAGCGCCCTGATGCCCCATCATTAGGTTGGTATCTTTTTCAGGGGATTCACAGTCTTATTTATATTTTTTCTCTTATAATTTTTAATTACAAAATAACATGCTCGCTAAATTTTTTGAAAATCCGGTGTACGCTAACAGTTCTCCACTCTCCCAAAGAGCAGTGAACTGCTTCCCTCAGATATTCTCTGAGACATTCACAAAGTGGTTAACTATACAAAAATCAAATTGTTGATCTTTTCCTAGTAACTCTATACTACCTTTCTTGCTCGGGCAAATTGTCCCACAAATATAAAGCACTGTGTCATATTTATTATTTTTTTAATACTTAAATACAAGTTTCAAGTCAGAAGGATGTTTGGCTAAGGGCTTTCTGAAGAATTTCCAGAACCTGAAGACTACTTACTCATTCATCAGTCACATACCAAGTGCCTGTCCCAGCCAGGAACTGATCTGGGAGGCAGATACAGCAGGGCCGGGGGAGGGGGGTGGGGGACGAGAGACCTGCTTTCACCGTATTGTGAGAACCTGGCCTGGGGGTGGGGAGGTAGAAGAAGAGG
This sequence comes from Kogia breviceps, assembly GCF_026419965.1. Taxonomy (NCBI): domain Eukaryota; kingdom Metazoa; phylum Chordata; class Mammalia; order Artiodactyla; family Physeteridae; genus Kogia; species Kogia breviceps. The sequence continues at coordinate 64,860,125 of NC_081324.1, read as the reverse complement.
CTCTGAGGGCAGGATCTTGCCAAAGATCTTGCCACAGGTCTGCAGGCAGGTCTATGACAGGCACCCTGGCTGCCCACAAGTTCCTACAAGGTCTAAGTAACTTCCTCACAAGCCTGAAGCCATAGGAGGAAGCCAGGTGAGAACCCAGGAGTCCTGTCTCACTGGAGTCACTGGAAGCACCCTGCTAGGCTGCCGGGAGGTGAGAGTTCCACTAAGAGAGCAGATCTGCAGGAAGCAGCAAGTCACGCAACCGCCTGATGAGAACTGAGCGCACGCGGCAGGGATGCTGGCAGGTCTCCAAAACAGCATAAATTATTTCATTCCATGAGATCGTGCATGGAGATTGCCTAGTCCTCTGACTGGTCATGAAAAGAATTCAGACATTAGCTATGGTGGTGATTATTAAGTCAGTGAATAAAGATTTCTTGCCTCCCTACTGTGGGCAATAAATCTACTGTTCTAGGTGCTGGGGATATAGTAGTGAACAAAAGAGGCGAAATCCGTGACCATTCCAGAGGGGAAAGACAGTTAGTAACAAATGAACAAGGAAAATACATAGTATGTCAGTTGTGCGATGTAGACAGAAAGCAGGGGAAGGTGAGAGGGGGGGTCTGGAAAAGGTGGTCAGGGAATACGCCATGAGAAGGGGGCATCTGCACAAAGACTTGAAGGAGGTGAGGGGAAGCGCCATGCAGATCAGCGCCGGTTGGCGGGGGAAACCCTGAGACGGGGTGGTGAGCGGTATAGGCTTGCTCTTCCCGCTGCCCCGCCCCCTCGGTGCAGCAGGACGGGAGGACGGAGTTTAGAACCAGCGTGGAGGAGATGAAGGTTGGGGAGAGAAGTGAAGGTGGGAAACAGACCCAGGACGGGATGAGGCGGCCAGGACTGCAGTGTCCAGGGGCTGCTGCTTCTGGGGGCGTGTCCGGCCAGCACCAGGACCAGAGGGATGCTAGCCTGGGACACGGCCGGTGCGCAGGTCCCGCACACTGCGCCCCAGCCCAACACTGCGCGTGAACACCGGCTCTTGTTCGTCTGGGCCGAGCACCTAGCTCCACTGTGCAAACAAGGATCAGATACTTCTGTACACTGGACGCGTTCGTTGAGCCTCCCCGAGTGCACGCCAGTCCGCAATCCCTCATCCGAGAAGCCTGGGCTGGCCGGTCTCGGAATTCTGACGTTTGCGAAAAGCGGATCGGCGTGAAGAGAGAGGCGCATGCGTAGTGGGTGTTTGCGAAGGCTCGCTCAAAGCTTACCTTAGCCAGAGCGCGCGCGGCCGAGACACGTGCGCAGGCGCACAGGGCGTAAAGCGGGTGGGGGGCTGGGGTTCCGCGAGCGGGTCACCTGAGTCCGAGGCTGTAACGGCGGCTCGTGTTCATCCTCCATCCCTCCCTTTCTGCAGATCTGAAGGTGAAAAGTCACTGACTCCTTACTCGACCGAGCCTGTGGCCCATCTCCGCAGACCGGAAGGGGGCTCAGGTCCCAAGTCACCACGGCCAACCCCTGCATCCGCCTTCGCATGTCTTGGCCAGCGGCTCTGATCAGCGCGCTCCAGACTCGCCCGAAATCCCGGCCCTGGCCCCTAGTTCCCTCGTCTCATTCCCCGCTGCCGCCTCCGGAGTGACTCTCAGCCTGTCACTGCTGCGCTCCCCTTTGGACCTCCGCCGCCGCCCCTTCCGGCCCCTCTGCCCGGCCTCCTCTCACCCCCAATCTGGCGCCCCTGCCCGCCTCCAGGAGGCCCCTGTCCCCAGGCACTATGAGGGCCGAGCCCTTGATTCTGCACAGACATCCCCACTCTCCTCCAGTACAGGTGTCCCCCCCCCTTTCCCCCTGGAGGAGGGACAGGATTAGGAGGGCCAAAAGGCAGACCCACCAGTCTGGAGAGCTCTCATCCGTCCGTCCTGGGAGAGCCAGTGACTTGGAACGCGCCTGGGGATCCATTCCGTGAGAGGCCATCCCGGCCTATGAGGCAAGATTAGTCCGGCCCAGTAGACCTTGTGAGATGAGGAACCACCGGGTCCACTGGGCAGGATTAATCTTTTATTTCTCAGGGCTTCTCAGGTCCTTCATGAATCCAGGAGTTGGATTAAGGCCAAATCGAAACCAGACTTGCCAAAGATGCTATTTGTGGTCATAGAAACATAGACCTGAAAGTGACCCTAAGAAGTCATCTGAGCAACGACTGTGATAGGACATACACCAGAAGGGATACTGTTTTGTTTTATTTTTGCTGCCCTGAACTTTTTTTTTTTTTTTTTTTTTTTTTTTGCGGTATGCGGGCCTCTCACTGTTGTGGCCTCTCCCGTTGTGGAGCACAGGCTCCGGACACGCAGCCTCAGCGGCCATGGCTCACGGGCCCAGCCGCTCCGCGGCATGTGGGATCCTCCCAGACCGGGGCACAAACCCGTGTCCCCTGCATCTGCAGGCGGACTCTCAACCACTGTGCCACCAGGGAAGCCCTGCCCTGAACTTTTTTTTTTTTTTTTTTTTTTTTTTAATGCGGTATGCGGGCCTCTCACTGTTGTGGCCTCTCCCGTTGCGGAGCACAGGCTCCGGACACGCAGGCCTAGCGGCCATGGCTCACGGGCTTAGTTGCTCCGCGGCATGTGGGATCTTCCCGGACCAGGGCACGAACCTGTGTCTCCTGCATCGGCAGGCGGATTCTCAACCACTGCGCCACCAGGGAAGCCCTGCCCTGAACTTTTAAAAGTTTCTAAAATACATCATGCTTCCCCCCACCCCCACCCCCGGTCGGCCCTCTCACTGTTGTGGCCTCTCCCATTGCGGAGCCCAGGCTCTGCGGCCATGGCTCACGGGCCTAGCCGCTCCGCGGCATGTGGGATCTTCCCGGATCGGGGCAGGAACCCGTGTCCCCTGCATCGGCAGGCGGACTCTCAACCGCTGTGCCCCCAGGGAAGCCCCATTCATTTTTTAAGGAAAAATATCAATACAATAAATAAAATATTAGCAGTTGCTAAGTGTATGCCTTTCTGCATCTCTGCATCTATTGAGATGATCCACTGCTGTGATAATACCCTCTTCGCTCCCTCCCCGCCGCACCCCCCATGGACACCTCGCTGGAGTCAGCCCCCCACTGCGTGGGTTCCCCAGCCACTAATTATTATCCTTAAGCAAGGGAGCTTGAGGTTTCTCTTCGGCAAACATTAATCAGGAGTTTAACCTTGAGTGTGTGAAAGTCAAGGTTGTGAGTGTGGCTGCCCAGTGCTGATGGCTAATCCTCTCAACGTCCCTGAGACTCCACAAGGTGGAGTCTGTGTCTGCAGCACCCCTGCAGCCCTGCTGGAGGTCGGGTCTGGGCTTTCAGATCTCCAAGTCCAGCGCAGACCCTACAGGATGGGGCCGCCAAACCACGCCTGAGTCAGGGGAGCATGGAAAGACAACCCCCACGTGTGCCGACTCCTCCTCCGGGGAGCATCCCGCGTGGATTCCCACCCAGTCTCGGATTCCCACCCAGTCTTGGTTTCCCTGGTGAGAAGGCAGAGGTGGGGGTGTTACCAAATCTTGGCTCCCTGTCCACCGATGCCAAATAGAAATAAGGAGACAGAGTTTGGAGGAAATAGAACAGAGTAGCTTTATTCCTTTTGCCAGGCAAGAGGGGAACACAGTAGGCTAGAGCCTCAAGAACTGTACCCCCCTCCTTGGGGAATCGAAGAAGATTTTATATGTGGAGCTCGCAGTCCGGGATATATGATAAGGATCAAAAGTAGTGAAGGTCTTGCACTTCTTTTCTTCTGCAAATTCATGGCCAAAGCTGGCATCAGGCGGCTCAGCAACCAGGTCTGGTGTCCCTGAAGTTATCGGCTGGTGACCTTCTTTCTGAAATGAAGAGTGCTACAAGGGGGTGTAGGGGGAGAAGAAAGGCCAGGTGCAAAGGGTAATTTGTATGGAGTCAGAGAGTAATCAGCTTTGTGAAGGACGAGTCTAGATACAAGTGTTTATTAGTAGTAATAGCTAAAGAATAACCAAGATTACTTAACTCTTTCAGGCCTGTTTATATTGTTTCCCCATCCTGTTCATTTTTTCCTTATTTTCCTTGCTTATCAGAAAATTCTCAAGTCTGTTTTTGCTGCAACAGGGGCAAGGGAGGAGGGGTGACCTGCTTTCAGCCACCAGTGCTCAGGACCTCCGGGAGGGAGGCCAACATGGGTGGTGACACCCCTCCCCCGCCATGGGAGCCACGACCCACGCTCCCCTCTACACTCCGGAGCCTGTCACTCTGCAGATGGGGAAACTGAGGCCCAGAGCTGGCGGGGAGGGGGGAGTAGGGGGATCCGCCCCGGCACTCAGCGGGAGGCAGGGAACACGGCGTCTCGCACCGAAGGTAATCGATACCGCAAAGCTGGCTGGAGGGCTCCACCGGGTCCGCGCTCCACCGGGTCCGCGCTCCACCGAGCCCCCGGCTGCTCCTACCCCCGCAGAAGTGGCGAGGCCGCCTTGTCGACCCGAGCCCGCTCCAGAAGGTGCCTCCACTGTTACCCGGGCCTGGGGACTCCCCTGACCCCCAGATTCGGCCTCCAGACCCCATTTAGCCCTCCCGGGCCGCCCCCTCCAGTTGCCAGGATCCGTCCCCGCTGCCGAGACAGGCTCCGGCCGCGAGGCGGCGACAAAGCCCGCGCTTCGGGAGTTGGCGCGGCGGTTCGCCAGGCCTCTTGGGGCTCCGCGGTGGCAGGGAAACCAAGAGGCCTGAGCCAGGGCCCCGCCAGGTGCGGGGAACTCCGGGGGAAGCTGCCCCCACGAACCCTGGGCGCCGAGCCCTGGCCGAGCCCAGGCGTCCCCTGTTCCACGAGCCCCAGGTGATTTCGCTTCCTTGGTCCTGCGCACCCAGACCGCGCCCCGCCGGGTGGCGGCGGGGGTGGGGGGCGGGCAGGGCCTTAGTCGGGAGCTCGGAGGTCTGACACCCAGCCCACCCTGCCTCTGCCTCGCTATGTGCCTCCCCTCTCTGCTTCATGAGGGGTGGGACAGGAGTCTGGATGGTGGCCTAACCCCTGGAGCCTGGGCTCAGGCTGGCCCCCATGGTCCCTGGTCTCTCCTTCAGCCCATCAGTTGGGCATCCATCACCGGGTGGGTGGTGGGTGGGCTGACCTGCTTTGACCCGACTGCCTCCCCTCTGACCTCAGCGTCCTCATCTGTCAGCTGTGCTTTCCAGGAAGGGCTGGGGAGTGGTTCAAGGCCCCTCCTCCTTGCAGCCTTCCCTGTTCCTCCCACTTGGACTGGCAATTCTACTCCACACCAGGAGCCTCCCAAGGAGGCACTGGCTGGAGTTCAGAGGCCAGCTGACCTTGGGCACCAGGCTGTCAGGGTGGGCAGTGAGCCATCATCAAGCACAGCAGGCCGGCCACAGACCTGGCTGCAGCTGATACCAATAGGGTACCTGCAGTCCCAACATGTACTTCCTCTCTCCAGGCTCCATTTGCTCACCTGTAAAATGGGGACATCATGACAACTGACCTGCCCCCTGCACAGGCGCTGTGCCCTCAGGCCCCAGGTGTGTCTGTTGACTGCCTGCACTGAGCATCCTGAGGGCAGGTACCGTGCCCTCTCTTGATCTCCAGACACACCCTGCCTGTGGGTAGGTGAACACGAGGGGCTGCAGCCTGACTGATTGTGGAGGGCAAGGCCTAGGGGCAGCCCCTGCAGGCTCTACCCCAAATCCAGCTTCTCCCTCCTCCTCAGAGCTGGCATCCACTCCAGTTCTGGGTCACATTTCCAACTTAACGATTCAAAACTAAGAAAGAAAGAAGAAACCCCAAGCAACAACCAGCCGAGCAGCCCCTCCTGGCCACCCTTTGATATTTGAGGACTGAACAGTGGAGCTGATTGCGGATAGGAGATTTAAAGCCATCTTAATTAGAAGCAAAGAATGTCCTCAGGGTTAGCTGTTCTAAAAATACAGCTGTGCCCACATCTGGAGGGGAAGGGTGGGAGGCGGGGGTTGGGGATGGTGGTTAGACAGAGTCTGAAGTGCTGACGCCTGCATTCCCTGGTCGGGGAGGCCCCCTCTCAGCAGGGCCCATGGTAGGGGAAGAGGGGAGGACACCAAAGTGGCCAGTCCCCTGTAGCTGGGCCACCTGGTGCAGGTTTGGGATGGAGCTAAACAGGCAGCCCACCCCTTCCTGGGCTCACCCTCACCCCTTCCCCATGCCCTCCCCACACCCCAGCCTCAGTTTCCCCAGGGGCCTGGTTAACGCCCTCTGCTTCTTTCACCAGCCCCTGCCTGACACTGGCACAGCTTCTGACCGGGGAGGGGATTTTTCCTGGGTTTGATATTGAGTGCTATTTGTTACCTTTTATGAACTTGTCACTTGTTTTGTTTGTCTCCTCATTCTAAACAAATGAGGTACTTTTGTACCTAATCTTGGATTTGTAATTTTGCATTTGTTTTCTTAAAGAGGCCCCAATACCTCACACAAGTGAAGGGCGTGGGAGGCTGGGAGAACATCTTGAGTGAAATGTGGAGGCAGGGCTTGTGGTGGTGTCTGGGGCGGGGGGCGGGGGGGTGGAGGGGTACAATGACACAGGGTTCCTGTCCCAGGGGCTGAGCGAGCACCTGGCCTGGGGCTCACCCTCCCCGGTTTGTGAGCAGGGCCTGGGCTGCTTGGCAGGGGTGTCGGGGGGTATAAGCCAGGTGGGAGATGGGGGAGCCCCAGGCCTTTCTGAGCTTCTCCATCCACCTGCTCTGAGCACTCAGTCACTTTCTGGGCAAGGCTCCCAGAGTGGTGGCCCCTGTCCTTCCAGGTCCTTGCCAGACCACAGATGGGAATTGCCTGATGATCTGGCAGACAGGCTATGGGTAGGAAGACTGTGGGACAGTGTGGCCTCAGGTTCTACACGGACCGGATCCCATGTGCATCCCCGGGTGTGCAGGTGGGTAGCAGACCCGTGTGGGACCACAGTCTTTTGACTGTGTCTCCATGAACTCGCATCCCCGGCCCTGCCATTTGGCTGATTCAGCCAAGCAGATAATCTCCTTCCAAAACACAGCCCCGCAGCCACACTGAGCCCGAAAATAGCTGAGGTGGAGCGGGGGGCAGGCACCACCAGCTGCTCTGGGGCTCTGGCTGGAGGCAGCTTAGATGGTCAGGTAGTGGCCACAGCAGCGAGTGGAATGAGGGGCCATTGATGAGGGTCATGACAGCCGGGCATTGAAGGTCAGGCTGGCCTGGCAGCTGGGGCTGGGGAGGGACCATCTCATCCAGCCACTGAGGGTCAGAGATAGAGAAACCGGGGTCCAGGCGGGGAGTCCCACACCCCAGCTACTCAGCAGGGGAGCATCCAGGGAGCAGAGTCACCTGTCAGAGACATGGCAGGAGCCCAGATGTGGCAGAGAGGTTTTTGTCTCTGAACCACAGCTGGAGAAGGGTGAAGGCAAGGAGCTGGGAGGGCAGGGCTGGGGATGCCAGGGAGGGCTTCCCTGAGCGGTCCAGTCCCCCCGGGACCCCTAACTCAGCCTGTCCCAAACCAACAGGGGGTCTCCCTCCCAAACCTGGCCCTCCCCTATGTCTCAGCCCCCTCGCCAAGCACTCACTAAGGTCTATGCCTTCCGCCTCCTTGACCCTGTCACCCCCGTCGTCACGTGCCTGCCACTGCAGGCCGCAGCCATCTTCCCCTCCGACCCCTGCTTTCTCCAAAGAGCCGCCATCTGATCCTAACCTCACCTGGGGCTCTTCACTGCCCTTGGGACAAAGACCATCACCTACAGGGCCCGGTCAGCCAGCCTCTCATCATATGCAGCTCCTTCCCTGCCTCTGTCCCTCCATGCCACCTCAAGACCTTTGCACAAGCTGCTCTCCTGTTGGGCCTGGCTAATGCTTACTCTTCCTCTATCCTGACTGACTCCTCCCTCCCCAGCCCACCCAGAGACCCTCAAATTCCTGGAAAGTCGATTCTGCTACCAGGCTCAGAAGGCCAGGCCCAGGTCACCCCCTCTGCCGGGCAGGCCTGACACAGCCCACCTGGACGGTTTGTTGTTCTTATGCTCCGGTCACGAGCAGCTGCTGCCAAGTGAGTTCCGGACTCAGTGCTAAAAATATCCCATGACCCAGGCAGGAAGGGCCACCGGGGACACAGCTGCTCCTGGGGGCACTGGCAGGAGCTGTGGTGAGACCCACCCACAGCAGTTGGGGGCGTGGTCCATGTGCTGGGAAGGGGTGGGCACTGAGCTCACAGTCCCTGAGGAAAGGCCCCGCGAGGGGTGCCACATGTTATCCACAGGAAGACACAGCGCCTCCAGCACTCACCTCGTTTCTGCTTCTTGCCAGCTGTTACCACGGGCACGTGCTGCCTTCGGAATAAAATACATCTAAAAATTGAGTGTGTGGGGCCCTAACAGAAGGTAGGTGAGCTCTGGTCCCTTCAGGGAGGGCTTTCTGGAGTAGGGGGCATTTCTGTCACCCTCTCTCCCTCTCCTTTTAACAGAACATCTAGGCTGGTAGGGAGGGAAATGAATGACTGAATAAGTCAGATCTGAGCCATCCCAGGAGAGAGATGCTGAATAAGAGGTGGGGAAAGGACTGGAGGGTTCCCTGTGGGGCTGGGGAATGGGAGTCAGGGTTGGCTTCAGGTTTCGGGGTTGTCATTGGGGTCTCATGAGGGTCTCTCCTGGTGTACGAGCCCTGTGAGGAAGCAAACCAGCTTGGTGGGCACGCAGCAGGTGCTGTCCTGCCTGTAGGCACTGGAGAGCCTGGACAGAGAAATCAGGGGTCTTCGGGTGTCCCTGGACCTGGCCACCTGTCCCCAGACCTGGGCTCCTTGCTCTGTAGCAGGCAAGGTCCCGAGGCCAGCGAGGTGGCTTGGAGAGCAGGCCCATGGTCACCTCGCCACAGGCCTGCCTCCTGCCATAGTCCTCAGCCCAGGAGAGAGGAGGCGGTCCCTCGGGCAGGCCTGCTGCCCTGCTGCTCAGGACAGACAGATGGCTACACAGCCATTAGCATCCAGCACCCCACCTGCCTGGCTCACCCAGGGCTTCTCTCTGTAATTAACTGTCTGGAGGTGCCAGGGGTCGGAGCAGTGGGCCCGGTGCCTCTCGAGTGGCCTGTCCTGGGCCTGACACTGGACGTGAAAGCCTGGACTGGTGGTGACAGTCTGCCCCAGGCCTTGCTCTGCCTCCTAGGGGCCTCAGTCCCCACCTGAGGGTACCCTGGGCCTGAGAAGGGAAGATGTGCAGTAGAACCCCACCGCTGCTCCTGGCATGTCCCGCCCCCACCCTGGGCTCTGTCTCCCAGGAATGTGCTTCTCCAGCCCCAAACCCAGCTCCTGCCTTATCAGCCCCATCGAAGGGGAGAGACAGACACCCCTATCACATGACGGCCCCTCTGTTAGTCCCAGCCTGACCCTGAGCAGAGGGCCAGCCAGTGCCTGCTTGCTGAGGGCCCGGAGGCATGAATGCCTCCCCTTCCCTGTGCAGACAGGAAACCCGACCCCCTCGCTGGCTCCTTCAAGCCTGGCAGGCACCCGCCCTGATGTCTGAGGCCCTGGAACCCAGCCCTGCAGCCGTACCTCCACCTAGGTGGGATCCCACCTGGGTGGTATCTGCTCCGCCGGCCTCACCTCGAACGTGACCTAGATCTGCTTTGCTGGACAATGAAGGCTGTCTGAGGGGGCCTTATCAGCTTGCTCCCACCAGCCTCTCAGCCCTTGGTCCAACTCCTGCTGTATCAGACTGACCTCTCCTCACTCCTGAACCCAATGCACACCCCCCTTCATGCTCCCAGCCTCTCCCTCCCCGCCCCTCCCTAGTGGGCCTCCAGGAGCCACTCCCCAGGGGACCCCTCTTAGCCTTCCTAGGATCCACCTGAAATGGAGTTTCTCTTCCACCAAAATAACAAGGTATCTCGGCTGGTTCTCCCCACTCCAGTCTCCCTGGGGGACTCAGTCCAGCCCAGGGCTTCCCTCACCTGCCACACTCGAGTCCAAGGTTGAGCTCCCATATGGTAAAGGTCCGGGCACCTTCCTCTCCCTCATGGCCGCCATTATCCAGGGACCTTGGCGTGGCTTCCCAGGCCACATCTTCCAGGGCTTCTCACTTCTCACCTTGTCCCTGCAGCTTTTTCCTGGTTCTGCTGCAGCCTCCCTGGTCTCCTTGCTTCCCTGGCTGTCTGCCTTCTCTCTCTAACTAATGAAGGTCGAGCTGCCCAGGCCTGGCCTCACCCCTTGGGCATCTCACGCAGGCCCAAGGCTACAAATGTCATTGGTCTACTGAAGGCTGCTACCCACACTTGGAACGCCTGCCTAACATCTCCCCCAACACCACACTTGGGTTTTTCCACACGGATGTCATACAGATGCCACAAACTCAGTGAGGCCAGAACAGGACTCTCCATCTGCCTGCCTGTCTCCCAAGCATTCTCCAGCTCAGTAAAGGCAACCGCCTTCCATCCACCCTGCAGCTCAGGCCTCGAAGTCACCCTTGACTCCTCTCTCACAGCTCTGTCTAGTCTGCTGGAAAACCCACATCCCGCCCCTCCTGGCTCCACCCTGCCCAAGCCACCAGCGTCCCTTGCATCATCCCTTGCTCACCAATTCCTCTGGCAGTCTACTGTGCTCACAGCAGTGACAATCAAACATCACCTCTTCACAGAGGATTCCCAGATCACCCCATCTGGCATGGGGCACACTACCCAACCCTCCAGCCTCCACTTGGCTGTTATTTCCGTTAGCGCACTGTCCTGCAAACACTAGCTCTCATCTTAGCATAAGACCATGACGGCCTGTCTCCTTGGCTACACCAGCAGGGCAGGAGGGATAAGCATCTTTTGTTGGCCTTTGTGTCTTCAGCATCCAGAATAATGCCTGGCACATAGTCGGTGCTCAATAAATGATTGACTTTGTTCATTAGAATGAATAAATGGAGTTTCCCTTTTCCACCAAAATAACAAGGTCCTCTCCAGCCCGTCCACTTGCTCCAGCCTGCCCCGTCACCGGGGCTGCAAGTCCCCAGCCTGGCCCCTCCTCCGGCGGCCCTCGTGGGGCTTCCCAAGGAGCCGGCAGTTTCAGCAGGGCCTGGACATCCGGGAGAATTTGGACTCGCAGATGAGCGCCTCCTTCGCTGCTCTTGTTCCCGGAGGGAAGAAGGACGGCCCGGGTCACCGGCCAAGCCAGGTGGATCGACATATTAGTGCGGCCGACCTCCGGGTTCTGCCTCGCCCACGCCCCGCGTGGCCCCGCCCCTTCAGTCTCGCAGGGCCTCCTCGAGCAAGCACTCCTAGCCTCGCCCCCAGGGTGGCTCGTGGGTCCTCGCTATTGGTCCTCCCCTTGTTTGCCGCGAAGCGCCCAGTTCCTCATTGGCCACACATTCTCCCGCGCCGCCGCCGCAGTAACCACAACAAGCGCCACGTGCTCAACCGTGGGGCTTGTTCATTGGCCACGAGTCCCGACCCGCCCACGCCCCCATCCTGCCCCCGGCTTCCTGCTTCCTCCTCCTATTGGTTACCTGTTCCAACACCCCTCCCTTTAGCCCGGGCGCGCTGCACCTCGGATGAGGATTGGCCGAAGACAGGAAGGCGGGGTTTGGAGGCAGGTTAAGAGCACTCGGCGGTCGGACCACGCGTTCCTGAGAAGGTTCAATGGCGTGGCAGGGGATGGCGGCCGAATTCCTGCAGGTGCCGGCGGTGACGCGGACCTACACCACAGCCTGCGTCCTCACCACCGCCGCCGTGGTGAGCCGGGCGGGCGGGTGGGTATCGCCATGGTTACAGCCCCGGGGGTTGCCACGGTTACGGTTGGACCCTCCCGCCGCACCCCCCCGCCGGGGGGCAGCTCCTGACGCCCCCCTGGTTCCGCAGCAGCTGGAGTTCCTCAGCCCCTTCCAGCTCTACTTCAATCCGCACCTCGTGTTCCGGAAGTTACAGGTGAGGCCGCCCCGCCCCTTGCACCTGCTGGCCCCGCCCCGCCCGCCCCGCGCCTGACCATCCGCCCCCATGCAGGTCTGGAGGCTTGTCACCAACTTCCTCTTCTTCGGGCCCCTGGGATTCAGCTTCTTCTTCAACATGCTCTTCGTGTATCCTCCGCCGCGCGGGCCCGGGAGGCGGGAGTGGGGGGTTGGGGGCGGCGGGAGCGGGGAAACTGAGCTCCGCTGGGAGGCACTTCCTATACGGACGCCGCAGGTTTCGCTACTGCCGTCTGCTGGAGGAGGGTTCCTTCCGCGGCCGCACGGCCGACTTCGTCTTCATGTTTCTCTTCGGGGGTGTCCTTATGATCGTATCCTTCCCGGGCTCTGGGACCTCCGGGCCCGGCCTGTGCTGGCACTGGGGCCCGGCTTGAGTGCCAGCCGGAGAGGGACGGAGTCGCTTCCTCCAGCTTAGGCTGTATTGAGCGTGCATCGCGTGCTCAGCTCCAGGTGCCAGGGCTAGGTCCAGTGCTGTACCCAAAATGCCACACGGTGGGGTACCCGGGGCTCTGAGCCCTGAATGCCAGTATCCAGGAGGAACTGGGGCCAGGATGACCAGTGGTGGGGCCTGGGGTGAGGTGGAGAGGCAGTACAGATCAGGTGGCCCCTGGAGGCCACAATGTGGCCTTAGATTGGGAAGGAAAACCAGCCAGCAGGAGGGTTCCAGGGGTTTAGGAAGTCAGAGGGGCCCTGGGCAGGGCATGAGGCCTTGACTCTGGCCCAGCTGCTGGGGCTCCTGGGCAGCCTCTTCTTCCTGGGCCAGGCCCTCACAGCTATGCTGGTATACGTATGGAGCCGCCGCAGCCCCCGGGTGAGGGTCAACTTCTTCGGCCTCCTCACCTTCCAGGCACCATTCCTGCCCTGGGCGCTCATGGGCTTCTCAATGCTGCTGGGCAACTCAATCCTCGTGGACCTCCTGGGTGAGCCTGCTGTCCATCCAGCCTTCCCCAAGCAGGTTGTCAGGGACCTGAGGGTCTGCTTGGCCAGAGCCCCCCGTCCACCTGCACTGGACCTCTCATCTGTCCCCACCGCCTCTTCCTGCCCTCATGGCTACCCTGTTCTTCCAGCCCCTCAAACAAGCCAGCCTATCGGGTTTACTTCTTCAGGCCTCACCTGCTTGCTGATGCTTGTGTAGGTTCTGGCCCAGGTGGGGATGGGTGGGTCAGGGTTCCTGCTTCATGGCTTCCATTCCTCCCATGTTCTCAGGCCTGACCCCCTCCCAGGACCTGCCCTCTTCTGGGCCAATCCTGGCCCCACCCTGGGCTGGCAGTCTGTGTAGGACATTGGTCACCTGTGCTCTGGGGCCTTCAGGGCTGAGCTGGCCATGGGCTCTGGGCTGTGGAGGGTGGCTTCAGCAGTTGGTGGCTCTCCCACAGGGATTGTTGTGGGCCACATCTACTACTTCCTGGAGGATGTCTTCCCCAACCAGCCTGGTGGCAAGAGGCTGCTGCTGACCCCTGGCTTCCTGTGAGTGCTGAGATGACAGCCCTCCCTACACACCCCCAGATGGTTCCCTACCCCATGGGGGAACCCCTGTTGGCTGAAGCTCAGTGTGGGCCCCTCCCCACAGGAAGCTGCTACTGGATGCCCCAGAGGAGGACCCCAATTACCTGCCCCTCCTCGAGGAGCAGCCAGGACCCCCGCAGCAGTGACCCCACCCAAGGCCAGGGCCAGCCCCAGGGGCCCATCTTCCCGGCCTCCGGCAGGCCTGCATTCCCCCCGCAACCCCGGCTTGTAGCACAGCTACCTGTCCTGGAGGCTGGGCCATGCCCAGGGCCCACCCGAATAAACAATGACCTGCATCCTCTTCAGACAGCACTGGCCCTCCTGCCTCAGCCGGCCATACCTTTCCATGCAGGGTAGGTGCTGCTGGCCTTGACCAAAGGCCACCAAGCCTGACCTGCTCTCTCACACCAAGAGCAGGTGGTAGAATGGGAGGCCCAGAGAGGGTCCAGAACCTACCCACAATTGCCCAGCAGAGCTTTGAGCTCTCATCCCCACCCTGACTGTGCCTCAATTCAGCCTTCAGTGAGGGGTGTTAAGATCTTGGTGGCGGGGCCAGGACTGGGCTAGCCGGTCATGCTGAGCCCAGTCTGTGGTGGCTGCTACCTGAGGGGCCCTCAGGCTGATGCCTCCCTAGGCCCCTCCTGTCCCTCACCAGCAAACCCACAAGGGGAGCTTTGCCTCATTTTCCAGCTAAGCAGCTAAAGGACTGGCTAAGTACCCATGGGGCCAGGTGCAGAACGGGGGCAGGCCCTTTCTGTGACCCCAAAGCCTTAAATGTCACCTTAGCAGAGTCCAACGGCTGAGGCAGAGACCTCTGGGAAGCTCTGCCCCTGCCATTTTCAGTTGAGGACGTGGAAGCCTCCTCTGGCCCACAGCTCACTTGCATCAGATGACCAGTCCACATGGTTTATTCCTGGATCGTCACCAGCACGAGGGCTCCTCCAGCCAGCCACCGGCTGTCGCGTTCACAGATGACAGAAGTATTCGCCATGGAATTGGACCTTGACGTAGTGAAACCTTTGGAGCAGCAGTGGGCTCTGCGGTGGGCAGGCAGCATGTGAAGGCCCCTCCCCGGGCCTCTCCCAGGCAGGTGGCCAGCCTGGCCAGTGGGCTGAGGCAGGCAGGGTGTGTCCCACCCACTAGCTGGGGGCTTGGGCCACCTCCTGCTGGCCTGAACACACACCTCAGCAGTGGAGCCCACTTGTCTCCAAAGCCAGCTGGGCCTGGAGCCTTCCTCTGTTCAGGGCCTTCCAGTGAAGCCTAGCTGTCTCCTTGCTTGGGGTCCAGCTAGTTCCACTCCTGGATGAAGGGCAGTGGCCGGAGTACAAATTCCTAGGATGTGCTCACGAGGCCCCCCACCACCCCTGCCCCAGCCCAGACGCCAGGCCCATCTCACCCCACATCCCACAGCAAGAACACTCAGAGCTCTGCCCCTGCCCAGTGTGGGGCTTGGGCTGGGTACCAGGTGCCATGGGGCCCCAGCCATGCTCTGGGGAGCAGAGCAGTCCTGACCCTCAGCTCTGCCAGCAACTGAAGGTGCGGGGTCTGGGCCCATGGTCTTCAGTTAGACTGTAGCTGTGCCTGGATCACCCTGCGGTGCCTGGCCCAGTGAGGAGGCCCCCATGTGCCACCCTCCTGGGTCCCACATCCCAGGCAGAGTGGGGACCCTTCCACATTACAGAAGAGGATGCAGAGCTGCATCACTCTGAGTTGGCGCCAGGCTGGGTGCACTGCTCCACACTCTTCTCCAGTTACTCCTCACAACCGGCGGGGAGGGAGGGGCTGGCCCGGCCACAGCATCAGCTGGGGGTGGAGATGGGCCCCAGTCCACCTGTTATGTGTGAGGTGCTAGGAGGTGTGGCAAGAGCAGTGCACACCTGCTGGAGCTGAACAGCTGGGCACAGGCACCCGGGCTGGCAACACACCCTCAACAACCCCACAAGACAGGGCCTCTCCAAGGACCAGAGAAGCATGCTCCTGGCTGGGGGCAGGGCTGTGGCTGATAGGGCAAGCAGCCCTGCCTGCTGAGCCTCACCACCTTCTCATACCTCTGGGACTGCAAGGACTTGCCGAGCACAGGTGGGTGGGATGCCGGGGCCAAGGGGAATCAAAACTGCTCTGAGTCACAGGCCTTGCAGGGCTGAGAATAGAGCCACGGCCCTGCTAAGGCCCAGCTGGGGACATGGGGCAGAGGAGGGTGAGGGGCCTGCCCACAGCCTCGACCACGTGTCCCAACCACATGTGCTCTCCCCCATTCTTGTTTTTATGCCACCACTTTGAAGAAACGGAACAGGACCTGTCGCCTTTTATTTAAAAAATGTTGCTTGCCTTGCCTGGGGCTCCTATACAAAAACAAAACACAACCCAAAACAAGGCTTCTTCCTGACCAGAGACGGGCGGTGGGGACTGGAGCTCAGCAAAAGGAATGTGTACCCTGGGGTGGATGACCAGGAGGCCCCTGCCCCATGCTCCTCAGGATGGCCGGGCTGCCCCCTCCTTGCCAGAAGATGGAGGGGAGACGGTCCAATCTTCCAGATGCTCCGTGGGAGCCAAGCACCACTGGGTGGTTACCAGGCCGGGGCAGTGTTGGCCAGACGCCTCATCCGCCTGCAGGAGGGGAGAGGGCGGTGACCCTGGGCAGCTGCCCCTCTACCAGGGATCTCTAGGGCAGCCAGGGGAAGGGGCAGAGATAGGATGTGGTAGGTGGGATCCCCAACCCCTCCCTCAGCCTTGGCCTGTCTGCTACTTGGGGCCCTGAAGCTGCCCTCTGTCCCACCCACCTCTCCAGGGGTCCCGAAACCTGGTCTAGGCTGTGGTCAGACCAACCCAAGGGCTACTCTTGTCCCCTGCAGGGCTAGACTGGGACTCATCATCCAGGGGCCTGCTGGGTATTGGGAAAGGCGATGGTCCTGTCCTGCCTGGAAAGGGGGCTGGGGAGGCACCTTGTGTTCCTGTCCTGGTCGCGGATCTTCTTCTCCATCTCAGCATCTGTCAGGGTCTCCAGCAGCGGGCACCACTGATCAGCATCGCCTGTGTTCCGGATGGCAATCTCCACCGTGGGCAGGGGGTTCTCACTGTGGAAGATGGGAGGAAGTAGACAGTTCACAGAGCAGCAGCCGGAGAGGCCCCAGAAAGTGCTGTCCACTCCCCACGGGCAGCTGGAACGCTGGAGCCTGGTTTCTGTGCCCAGCCCCCAACAGGGCAGCAGGGGTGCTGCGGCCCAGCAGACACCATGACAGCAACTCCGGGTCTGCATGCTGGGGAAGGGTCCATAGGACAGCGTTGCGGGGCCAGCTGTTCCCACTACACCTGCGGGGAGGGGGAGGGTCGTCCGTCCGCCTCGCTCAGCATCCGCGAAAAAGGAAACCAAAGGAGTCCACCCAGGAGTCCAGATGCCGCTCACCGAGGGCCACTGCCCCCAATGTTCCCACACGGCTCCTCAGCCCGTCATGGGGCCCAGAACCCACGACCCCTGACCGCTCCACCTTGGGGTCCCTCAGAAACGTCTCCAACTCCAGCTGAAGGTCACCTGCACACCCTCTGGCTAAGTGGACTCAGCGGTGGGGGGGGTCAGCCTCAGCGAGGCCACCAAGGCTGGGGGTGGCTGACTGAGCTGCCACCTCTGCCAGGAGGGCCAAGCCCAGGCTGCCCAGTGAGCCTCAGCAGAGCCCAAGCCCTGCCCTCGTCTACCAGGAGCCCTGTAGAGTCAGCTCTGGAGGAGGGAGAGTGGGGGGGCCCCAGGGAGGTGCCCGGTGGATGATGGCACAGAAAAAACCAGGCCCCTGGCCTTGGTCTTAACACCTCATCTCGAAAATGGGGACAATGTCCTTTCTGTGAGGGATTTCAGAGGATCACTATTACTAAACATCTAATGTACATCCACTATGTGGGGGCCAGGTGCCACTCCCACAGCCCCCCAAACCCATACCGAGGGGCTGCCCAGCGTGACTGCAAAGCCCCTGCCCACCCCCCTCATGCTGCTCCTCGGCCTGGAGTCTCAGGGACCGCGGGCACACAGGGCACAGCCCAGGGCTGCCCCACTCCCCTGCAGAAGTGGGGCTCACCTCTTGCTGCCACAGCTTGGCCCGTGGGGTCCGTGCCCATGAGGCCCGGAGCCAGAGCCAGTGCTGGTGACTCAGAGGCCTGTGGCTGGGCCGCCCTTCCTCGGCCACTCCTGACAGCTGCTCCCCAGCCGGGTGGTGGTTTGGCAATCCCCAAACCAGCCGGCCACAGACCCAAACATCATTCCTCACCTCGAGGGCTCCCAGCCGCCTTCCTCAGAAGAGGGAAACATGAAAGTCGCCAAGCCCACGCAGAGGGAAGCCAAACATGTTTTCCTCTTAAACGAGAGCTGGTGCGTGGGTCCTGGAGGCCCCTGTGTTTACCTCCCCGTGGCTCTGGGAAGATTCTACCCCAGTGAGTTTGTTCTAAAATAAGAACTGCTTGAACCAGGCACGGAAGGATGGGCCTGGAGCCAGCAGGCCCCATAGGTGTTGCAGGGGACATGCGGGCAGAGAGCCACCCTGCTGCCCTCAGAATCCCCTCTGAGGGGATTGTGCTTCCCAGGCCTCAAGGCCACCTGGGACCCTGATGTTCCCACGACCTGCGGTGTCCAGGCAGGGAGGCCATGGCTGAGGAGGCAGAGGACCTCACTTTTATGACCTCACGAGGTACGAGAGGCCAGCTGAGAAGCATGACTGTGCCCACTTGGTAGAACAAGACTGTGATGGTGAGTAACCTGCCCACAGCTCCTCAGCTGGGAGGAGGGGGCAAAACTTGACATCGCCCTCCTGTTTATCATCAACTAACTTTGGATAAGGGGCCAAACCCACTCGATGGGGACAGAGCAGTCTTTCCAACAAATGGTGCTGGGACAGGAGCCTGGATCAGGCCACTGTTTCTTTGGTGTGACACCAAAAGCACAAGCAACAAAAGAAAAACAGGGCTTCCCTGGTGGCGCAGTGGTTGAGAATCCGCCTGCCAATGCAGGGGACAAGGGTTCGTGCCCCGGTCCGGGAAGATCGCACATGCCACGGAGCGGCTGGGCCCGTGAGCCACGGCTGCTGAGCCTACACGTCCGGAGCCTGTGCTCTGCAACAGGAGAGGCCACAACAGTGAGAGGCCCACGTGCCGCAAAAAAAAAATTTTTAAAAAGAAAAAAATAGATAACCTGGACATCATCAAAATTTAAAACTTTTGTGGGACTTCCCTGGCGATCCAGCAGTTAAGACTTCGCCTTCCAATGCAGTGGGTGCAGGTTCAATCCCTGGTTGGAGAGCTAAGATCCCACATGCCTCTCACCAAAAAACCAAAACAAAACAGAAGCAACATTGTAACAAATTCAATAAAGATGTTAAAACAATGGTCCACCTAAAAAAAATTTTTTTAACTTTTTTGCCTCAAAGTACACTGTCATGAAAGTGAAATACAAACCCACAAAAAGGGAGAGAATATTTGCAAATCATGTATGTGATAAGGGACCTGTAGCTAGGATATATAATGAACTCTTACAACTAAATAAGAAAACACCAAATAACCCAATTAAAGCACAAAGGATTTGAATAACCTTTTGCCTAAAGAAGATATACATTCATCCAATAGCACATGAAAATATGCTCAACACCATCAGCCACTGGGAAATGCAAATCAAACCACACTGAGATGCCACTAGGGTGGCTAGGATCAAAAAGTCAGATAACAAAGGCTGGCGAGGATATGGAGAAACTGGAGCCTTTGCTCTGCTGGAGAGAATGTAAAATGGTGCAGCTGCTTTGAAAACAAGTCTAGTGGTTCCTCCAAACGCTAAACAGAGCTACCACGTGACTCAGCAATTCCACCCCTAGGTACATAACCAAGAGAACTGAAAATAGGTGTTCAAACAAAACCTGGTGCATAAACGTTCACAGAAGCACTACTCTTAACAGCCAAAAGTTAACACAACCCAAATGACCATCATCTGATGACTGGATAAAGTATGGTCTGTCTGTACGATGGAATACTATTCAGCCACAAAAAGGAATGAAGTTCTGATACAGGCTCCACATGGATGAAACCTGAAAACATTATTTTAAGAAGCCAGCTACAAAAAAACATATGTTATATGATTCTATTTACGTTAAGTATTCACAACAAGCAGATCTACAGACCGGAAGTAGATCAGCGGTTGCTCAGGACTGCGGAACTGTGCAAACACACAAAAACCCACTGAGTCGACACTCTAGGTGGTGAACGAAAACAAGCCGGCCAGCCCGGCCATGGGGCCAGTGCAGGGGCTGGAGCCCCAGGACTAACCTCTTCTGGTGGCTCTGGTCAGCCAGTCCACAACCACCCTGGTGCCTCCCAACCCTGAGGCTGTTCCAGTGACAATGCCTCTGTCCCCCACCGGGCACAGCTGCCAGGTTCTCTGACCTTTGCCTGTCCCCAGCTTCCTCTGGCCGCTCCTGCCCTGGCTACCTGCTGCCTCCTCCCTGGCCCACACCCTCTGGCCTCGGTGGCCAGGTACTCGCACCTCCTCTGCTAGACACCGCGCTGGTTCTCCTGTGTCCCCAGCCAGGGCGCAGGGCTGGCCTGGAGGAGGTAGAGGAACTCTGCAGGATGCCACCCCCCTCACAGTCTCGGTGACCGTCTGACACCCTCACACCCTCTGCCCAGCCCTCCCCTGGGAAGCCCTGCCCCCTCGTCACTGTCTCTGTCTCCATTCCACTGGCTCCAGGACATCTATATGTCCTTCTGGTTCAGCTCTGTCCTCTAGCAGCCACATGCCCACGTCCCCCTCACGCTCACCATCTGCCTCTGCCCACATCAGGCTTGCCTGGCCCGCTGCCTGTTCTCCGCACTGGTGCCCCTGCTCACGCATGGCCTGTGACTAGCCTGCTCCACTGTCACAGAGGAGGGCACCACGGCCAGACACTGGGCTGGGCTCAGTCCAGGGGAGACAGCCAGCACTGGCTCACAGGAATCCAGAGTGCTTCCAACAGGGGTGACGGGGCCCAGAACTTAAAGTCCCCTTGAGGAGTCATGTGACTCAGCAGCTGCCAAGCCTCATGTAGCAGAAACCAGGCCGGGGCTCCCAGTCCAGCTCTCTGTGGGCCAGGCAGGCCTTGGCCCTGGAGACGCAGCGAGCCCCTCTCCTTTCCCCAGGCAGAGTCTGGACAGCAGGGAAAGGCTGCTACTGCTCTCCCGGGGAGCTCCTGAGGGGTGGGGAGTGTACGGGGAGAATGAGGGGTGGGGTCAGGAGACAAAGTTCCAGGCCCCCTGCTAGCCGCAGTCCTCCCCTGGATGATAAAACCTGACCCTGCGCTCCCCTTCCTGTCCTGCCAGCTCTCTGAGCACCCCGCTGCCCAGCCCAGACCCAGCACACATGAGCCCACAAAGCCTGGTCAGCTGGGCAAGTGCAGCAGCCCTCCTGACGCCAAAGGAGGCCTGTGGCTGCCTCCAAACCACCAGGCAGGCCGCACCCACCCAGCTGGTTGGGCCAGGCTGCCGTGAAGGGGACGTGCTTACCACAGTCCCCAGTGGGGCGGCCCTGACTTTGATCCTGAGGATTTGAAACCTGCATCCTCAGTACAAGAGTCATTCCCACCCACACAACGGAACATGTTAACTAGCTGCTGAAATGGGAGCACTCCATCCAAGTCCTGACCTGCACCCCCTGGGGCCCCCACGGGCCTGCTCTGGAGCTGCAGGTCGCACTGCCAACAGCCCGGAGACCCGGGAATCAGAGCAGGAGGGATGCAGCCTCGTGTGTGGACACCCTCCAAGTCCCCCTGCTGCACACCAGTGAGATGTGGGCTCTGACTCAGCATTTGGGGATGATGGACTCCCAGGACCTCAGGGTCGACTCTAGGAAGCAAGGCCACCCCAGACTGGCCCCAGGCCGGTCGGCCTCAGCTTGCATGCCGTCAGTGGACACGTACTGCGACACGGTGAGCAGACCTCCCACGGGATGTGGAGTGTGAGCCTGGACCCCCATCTTTGGAGCAGGATCCCCAGTTAGCGGGGCTGCTGGAGGTCATGGGAGGCCATACGTTATGTCAGCCGGGACGCCCGGGGCCTCAGGCCCTGCGGGTGTTGGTCATTCCTTCTTTCTTGCTCAGAGCTACAGGAAAACTGAGAAGGCTACCTCCTGGGATTTCTGGGGGAACCAGCTGAGACACAAACAGACTCACGCGCTCCCTTAGCTGTTTCGTCTCTGCAAGGCTCTTCATCTTTGCTCCTCTGCACCACCTTAAGGGGTGGTCCCTCAGTAATGGCCTCCAAATGTGGACGGGGACAGCTTGACGAGTAGAATAAATCCTAACATCCTGTTTTGATGCAGAGATACTCAGTGCCGCCCCCGCTGGCACCCCATCCCGCCGAGGAAAAGGAGCTCGGGGGACAGGGCTGGATGTGACGAACAGTCCTGTCGGTGGGCAAACTCTGCTATGTGGTTAATTAACGCTTGCTGACTCCTGCCCCGGCCAGGCCCGCACGGCAGGGCCACCAGGAACAGGAAGGCCACATCTGCGTCATGAGGAGCCCTGTCCCCCAGTCCACCCCCACCAGCACCCAGGACACTGGACCAAATGCTCCATTTACACTCCCTACCCCCCGGTCCCCAGCAGCCTGAACGCTACTCCCTCTTCCACACCGGCATCCAGTACGGGTCCAGCTGGCGGGGGCGCCCACCACCTGCTCTCTGACCGAACAAGAGGCGACAGCAGCCTCTTGGCTTCCCTCCAGGGAAGGCTGCATGGAGTAGCCCTTGTTTGAGATTCAGTGCCAGTCCATCAGACGACCCTGACCAAGGAAGGGTCTGGGTGAGTGCAGGGAGGAGGTGGCGTGTGAGGGTGGCAGGGGCTGTCGGCGGCAGAGTGGGTGAGGACAGAGTGGGGGATCGGAGGAGCCAACAGAGGCCGTTGAGCCCACAAGCCTGCCCTCGGCCAGACAGCATCATGAGGCTCCAGAAAGTCCCAAAGGCATCACCACACACAGGGGGAAGCCTTGTCCCCAGAATGGTCTGCAAGAGGACGAGGCACCTGTCCAAGACCTACCTGAAGGCATAGGTCTTCTGATGCCAGCTCAGCTGTCCCCGGATGCTGTACGCGATGGTGGTGACGAACTCCCCGCCCAGCCCCAGCTCGGAGCACAGCTTCAGGGCAAACTTCTCCGGCGAGTTCTCCTTCTCTGACATGTCCCACTCGAACTGGTCCACCAGGGAGATGTTTCCCACATGGATGTTCAGCTGGGCCAGAACCAGGAACACGAGTCAGAGCAGGCAGAACTGCATCCCCCACTCCAGGCCCATGAGAAAGTGGGACAACTGCCCTTATCCCTCTGGCTGCAACTCCCCATCTGCAAATGGGGCTGACCCCACAGACCTCCTGGGCGGCCAGAGGGATTGTGGTTCAGGGCCCGGCATTGTCACTCTCTAGGGAGGGCCCTGGAGAGCCCTGGGCACCTGAGTCCCTCCTTGCCCCTGTTCCCAACCTCTCGCTCCCTGCACTGGCCGGTACCCTCTTCTCTGCCCTTCTACAGTGCCGCTCTGGACCTTTACAACGTGGTAAACACTGCTCACTCATCAGATACTATCCCTGAGCCCTCACCTGAGCCAGCGTCTACCCTCCTACTCTGTCTCTTCATGGAACATGCCCTGCTCTGAAATCATCTGCTACGTGTGCTCACAGACCCACAGCCCGCATGGCACAGGCAGAACCTGGGCGGGTGGGGGCGGGGGGCAGCGGGAGCGGAGGCCATGCCGGCTCCTCCGCCTCACTCCCCAGAGGCATCTGTGAGACGTGCCACCTGCAGCCACAGCCTGCGCCCCAGGAGCTCCCCACCCGGACTTCTTACCCCACAGATGACCTGGGCCTGCTCTGAAACTGGGCATCAGCGACTCACAGGAAGGACAACTTGGAGTCTGGCAGCATTCACTGGGCATTGTGTGGAGACCCCTGCCCCTGCTGTCCAGCCCTCTGCCAGCCAAGCAGGCCACGGTGCACCTGCCCCTTCATGCTACTGTCCCCAGGCGCTCAGCTGGGGTTTAAGATTCAGATCGGGACTCGTCCATGCCTTCAGAGAAACGTGAGGCCCTACCACCTAAACTGTGCATGAAGTCCTGCACCTCTGGGCCCCCTGCACGGCGCTCCACTCTGCAGTTGAGGACCCGCCACTCCCGCCTCCAAGCCAAGCCGGTCTGCGGATGAGAATCGGAAGAGCTGGCCCTTCCAAGCAGGAACCACGTGTCTGGTGAGCTACGTCAGCACAATAGGACCGGAAAGCGAAGCAGCAGCAGGCAGCCCGTGGACACACCACACGGGACCAAACCACCCCACGCACCACTCGGCCTGGCCATCAGGGGTGCCACGCAGACCGGTGCCTGTTTGTGCACCACGCCAACTGCTCATCAACACTATCGTTTATTAAGAAATACAGACTCCTGCCGACCCAGGGCCACACAGTGGGAAAAACAGAGTCATCTTCATGGGTTGACATCCAGTGCGGGGTTAAATACATGAATGAGGGGACATCAGAGGTGTAGGTGCTGAGGGGAAGACGGGGAGTGGCGGAAAGTGCAGTCAGCGGTTAGCCAGGAGCCCCAGGGAAGGCCACCCGGTGGAGGGGACATTTTAGGAAGAACTGGACAAGCTGAGAGAGAGCAGGGTGGGGCTCCCGGGGGAGGGTCTGGGCAGAGCAGGGCCTGAGGCCTCCACAGAGGACGCAGGAAGCTCACAGAGTGGGGACTGGGAGCCGTCAGGGGGGTGGTGGGTGGTGAGGGGCAGCTAGATGGTGGGGCCAGGCCCCCGGAGCAGGCTCCCCAGCTTCAACCTGTATCACCCACGTGTCATTCCCTCCCCAGAAAGGGCCCCCCAGCCCCCCAGAGTCTGACCGCTTCACCCTCAGCTGCATTGAGCCCCATGGCCCTGGAGGGCCAGGTATCCTGGTCGTGGTGCCAGCCTGGGCTTTCATTCCACCGCTCCAGGAGCACCTGTGAGCGGCTGCCCTGAGCTAAGGTGCTGCTCTGTGAGGAGACATTGGTCAGATATCCTCCACTGTGTCCCAGAAGCACCCGGCTCCTGTGCAGTCTGTGACACACGAGAAACCCTGGATGTCACCACCAGCGTGCTCACCTACCAGGTGGCACACTCCCCCCAGGTCACAGTGCCCACGAGGCTCTGCCCCCCCAGAAGCAGGCCTTCCCTGACCAGCTGTGTCTGGCCCCAATGCTGGCAGGCCCTCACGACCCCAACCAGGCAGGACCCCTACCTGGGGATGGTCTCCTAGCAGCCTACCAGCCGACACCATCCCACGGGTGGGGATTATAGGCGGGTGTGAGGGCCTGAACGGACCCCACGGCTGAGAGCTGTCTAGTCACCAAGAAAGCCTCTGATCAGGGAGCAGGTGACAGTCCCAGGTGCATTTTCAACTGCTTGACAACTTTCTGTATGGCTGCCCACAAGCCCAATCAGGATAATAAAAAGATGACACTCAGTTACAAGAAAATGTCAGAGAAGCCAGCTGTCAGACTCACACAAGGACCTTCCCTGTGGCTGACCCCGCCTCTCTGGAACCACGTCCCCACCATGGTTACAGGACAAAGACGCAGCACAGAGCGGAGTAGGGACCATCCTCCAGGGGCCACAGGCTGCGCACAGGGACACAGGTGTTGGTCCCACAGCTGCACCCCACACATCCCCACTGCTTCTCTCCCAGGACATCCCCCTTCTTTCTCACGCTTGCCCTTTTTCTGCTAGTTGGCCATAATGAGAAACTGAAATAGGTTAAGAAAAATAAATTCATATTTTTCTTAAAAGAAATTAACTAGCAAGGAGGTTCAATCAGTAATTAAAAACCTCCCTACAAAGAAAAGCCCTGGGCCTGATGGCTTTACTGGTGAATCCTACCAAACGTTTAAAGAAGAACTAATACAAATCCTTATCAAATCCTGCCAAAACCAGGATGGACTTGAGGACACAGGGAGGAGGAAGGGTAAGCTGGGACGAGGTGAGAGAGTGGCACGGACTTATAAATACTACCAAATGTAAAACAGATAGCTAGTGGGAAGCAGCCTCATACCACAGGGAGATCAGCTCGTTGCTTTGTAACCATCCAGAGGGGTGGGAAAGAGATGCAAGAGGGAGGAGATATGGGGATATATGTATATGTATAGCTTATTCACTTCGTTATAAAGCAGAAACTAACACATTGTAAAGCAATTATACTCCAATAATGATGTTAAAAAAAAATCCTGCCAAAAAACTGAAGAGCAAGGAACACTTCATAACTCATTGCCTTGATACCAAAGCCAGGCAAAGATACTACAAGAAAGGAAAACTATAGACCAATACTTCTTACGAACATTGATATAAAAATCCTCAATGGCCTTCCCTGGTGGCACAGTGGTTAAGAATCCACCTGCCAATGCAGGGGACATGGGTTCGAGCCCAGGTCCGGGAAGATCCCACATGCCACAGAGCAACTAAGCCCATGCACAACAACTACTGAGCCTGTGCTCTAGAGCCCAAGAGCCACAACTACTGATGCCCGTGAACCCAGAGCCTATGCTCTGCAACAAAGAGAAGCCACCAAAATGAGAAGCCCACACACCACAATGAAAAGTAGCCCCCACTCACTGCTACTAGAGAAAGCCCACATGCAGCAAGGAAGACCCAATGCAGCCAAAAATAAATAAATAAATAAATTCAACAAAATACTAGCAAAACTGAATTCAACAGCACATTAGAAAAATTACACACCATTATAAATGATACAACAATATAAATAAATTATAAAAAGTGGAACCAGGCTTCCCTGGTGGCACAGTGGTTGAGAATCCGCCTGCCGATGCAGGGGACATGGGTTCGGGCCCTGGTCCGGGAAGATCCCACATGCCGTGGAGCGGCTGGGCCCATGAGCCATGGCTGCTGAGCCTGTGCGTCTGGAGCCTGTGCTCCACAATGGGAGAGGCCACAACAGTGAGAGGCCCGCGTACCACAAAAAAAAAAAAAAAAAAAAAAAAAGTGGAACCTATTCTGGCAATGCAGGGATGGCTCAATAAGAAAACCGATCAATGCAATAAACCACTTGAACAGAATGAAGGACAAAAACCATATGATCATGTCAACAGATGCAGAAAAAAGCATTTGACAAAATCAACATGTTTTCATGGTAAAAGCACTTGATAAACTAAGAATAGGTGGAAACTATGTCAACATAACAAAATTAATACACAAAAAAAATCAATGTAAATATCACACTCAATGGTGAAAAACTGGTAACTTTTCCTCTCAGATCAGGAACTAGCCAAGGATACCCACTCTTGCCACTTTTATTCAACATAGCATTGGAATTTTTAGCCAAAGCAACTAGGCAAAAAAAAGAAATAGAAGGTATCACTTGGAAAGGAGTAAGTAAAGTTATCTCTGTTCCCAGATGATATGATCTTATTTGCAGGACACCCTAAAGATTCTACCAAAACACTATTAGAACTAATAAATGAATTCAGCAAAGTAGGAGGATACAAAGTCAACACACAAAAATCGGTTGCATTTCTACACACTAACAATGAACAATCTGAAATTAAGAAAAAAATTCCAATTACAATAGCATCAAGAAGACTAAAATATTTAGAAATTAACTTAGATAAAGAGATGAAAGACTTGTACAATGAAAACTATAAAACACACTGAAGGGACTTCCCTGGTGGTGTAGTGGTTAAGAATCCACCTGCCAATGCAGGGGACACGGGTTCAAGCCCTGGTCTGGGAAGATCCCACATGCCACGGAGCAACTAAGCCCATGTGCCACAACTACTGAGCCTGCACTCTACAGCCTGTGAGCCACAACTACTGAGCCCGTGTGCTGCAACTACTGAAGCCCATGTGCCTAGAGCCTGTGCTCCACAACAAAGAGAAGCCACCACAATGAGAAGCCCGTGCACCACAACGAAGAGTAGCCCCCATTCTCACAACTAGAGAAAACCCGTGTGCAGCAGCAAAGACCCAAGACAGCCAAAAACAAATAAATAATTTTAAATTTTAATTAGTTAATTAATTAAAAAACATGCTGAGGGCTTCCCTGGTGGCGCAGTGGTTGAGAGTCCACGTGCCAATGCAGGGGACATGGGTTCGTGCCCCAGTCTGGGAAGATCCCACATGCCGCGGAGCAGCTAGGCCCATGATCCATGGCTGCTGAGCCTGAGCATCTGGAGCCTGTACTCTGCAATGGGAGAGGCCACAACAGTGAGAGGCCTGCGTACCGCAGCAAAAAAAAAAAAAAAAAAAAAAAAAAAAAGCTGAAATAAATTAAACACATAAATAAATGGAAAGACATCCCATGTTCATGGATTGGGAGACAATATTAAGATGTCAAGACTGCCCAAAGCAATCTACAAATCCAATGTAATCCCTATCAAAATCCCAACAATATTTTTGCAGAAATAGAAAAAAATCTATTTTAAAATTCATATGGAGGGACTTCCCTGGCAGACCAGTGGTTAACACTCCATGCTTCCACTGCAGGGGGCCTGGGTTCAATCTCTGGTTGGAGAACTAAGATCCCACATGCACATGGTTTGGCCAAGAAAAAAAAAAATTTATATGGAATCTAAGGACAAAGGACGTCCAGCCAAAACAATGATGAAAAAGAACAAAGCTGGAAAACTCACACTTCCTAATTTGTAAACTTACTGTAAAGCTACAATAATCAAAAGTGTGGTACTGACATAAAAACAGACAATAGACCAGTGAGACAGCCCAGAAATAAACCCTCAAATATGTGGTCAAATGGTTTTCAACAAAATTGCCAAAACCATTCAATGAGAAAATGATAGTCTTCAACAAATGGTTTTGGGAAAACAGGATATACATATGCAAAAAAAACCGAAGCTGGACCCTAACCTAACATCATATGCAAAAATTAACTCAAAATGGATGGAACATATAAATGTAAGAGCTAAATCTATAAAGCTCTTAGAAGAACACAGAGTGAAAGCTTTATGACATTGGATTTGGCAATGATTTCTCAGATATGCCACCAACAGCATACGTGATAAATGAAAAAATAGACAAACTGGACTTTACCAAAATAAAAAAATTCTATGCATCAAAGAGCACTATCAACAACATAAAAAGGCAACCCACAGAATGGAAGAAAATATTTGCAAAATCATTTTATCTGAAAAGGGATCGCTATCTAGAAGACTCAGGGAACTGCTAAAGCTTAACAACAAAAGAACAAAAACCTGATTCAAAAACACAAAGGACTTAAGCAGACTTAGAGGATAAACAAATGGCCAATAAGCACATGAAAAGATATTCAAGGTCACTAATCAACAAGGAAATGCAAATCAAAACCACAATGAGATATTGCTTCATACCAAGCAGGCTCTGCAGCAGGCAGGACTGGGCCCAAACCCCAGCTCTACCACTTCTCAGCAGGGCAGTTTGGGGTAGGTGACCCCACCTCTTCACTTGTAACACAGCATCTTCCCCCAGGATGGTGGGGGTTACTGAGACAGTATGGGGTGTGCTTGGCCCAGCCTGCCCATGGGAAGAGTGTGGCAGTGTGCTCATCTTACTGTAGCCTTCCCTGCTCTACCCGTCAGCTGGCATAACCCCCTTTGTACCACCCAGGCTCTGCTCCACGTCAAGCAATACCACAGCAGCACCCCGAATGTGCCCAGAATGTGATACCTTACTCAGAAGTCAGCCCACGCCTTTCCTGGGATAGGCTGCCTGAAAGACAGCTTTCCAGAAACCCTGTCCCACAGCATGAATCCCAGACAGGCTTCTATTGAAGCCTCCATGTAGCTTCAGCACCCCATGACCCCCACCAGTATAAGGAAGGCCCTGGTGCAGGGCGGGGAGCTGCCTACCTTGATAATGACACGCTGGTCTGACTGGTCCTCCAGGATGCTGTCTGTAGGGTAGGACTCGATCTGTTGTCTGATGGCGGAGGCGATGGCTGGTACGAATGTCAGTGGGTTCAAATCCAGGTCATCACAGAGAATTTCTGAAAACATCTCAGGAGTCATCAGCTTCTCTGAAATGAGGTGAGAGGTATGGATTGCTGGTGGACTGCAGGGCCTAATGTCACCATGCTCAGCTCTGTCCTCCCCCAGCCTGTCCTCCTCTGCCAACCCACCTGGATGAAGATGAGCATAAAGATGAGGACGATGGATCCTCCCAGACACGGTAAGGAGAGGAAGCACAAGACGAACACCCCCCTTCTGGCCCTCAATCCATACACACCACCCCCCCACACACCTCTGGAGGTGGTCATGACCTTATGTGCTCCCCACCCCCAGGTTCCCGGCTCCCAGGCTTAGGACTGCACGGCTCCGTTAGTTCTAACCAGTGAGCTGTCTGGGGAGGGGAGAAGCAAAGGCACTTCAGAGCTGACGTGCCACTTCCTCCCCTCTTCCAACCCAGGCAACCAGGGAAGCCCACGTAGAGACACAGGGAGAAGATGGCTTCAGAGGAAACCAACGTTGCCAACACCCTGACTTGGACTTCCAGCCTCCAGAACTGGGAGGAGATAAAACCTGCTGTTATGCCCCCCAGGCTGTGGGACTTTGTCATGGCGGCCTGAGCTGACATAGGTTCCTTCCGGACAAGCCACCTGAAAGCCAGCATCCACTGGAAGATGGAGCAGGTGCATGTCCATCCACCACTTCCTCCACAACGGAAATCCCTCAGAGATCACCTGGGGCTGCGTGTGGCTTTTTACAACCCCGGGCTGAGTTTCTGACTCTGTGGGCAGCACACGCACTCAACAAGGTGACAGCATGGGTATGGGTACGGATCCTGGATCCTGGAGATGTAACTGCCTCAGGCGTGAGCTTCATGGGGACTGTCCACTACTGGCCAGACTACAGCAAGGTCCTGTGCAGTCAACTGTTTTCCCCAGACCTGCCCTCTTTCTCATAACTGAAACTTCAATGACCACATGCCAAGCTGGGATGCGCCACAGAGAAGGGAAAGCAAAGAGTGAATTCCCAGGTTTCCCTGGTGGCGCAGTGGT
The DNA here is from genome assembly GCF_026419965.1 of Kogia breviceps. Classification (NCBI taxonomy): domain Eukaryota; kingdom Metazoa; phylum Chordata; class Mammalia; order Artiodactyla; family Physeteridae; genus Kogia; species Kogia breviceps. Next base: position 64,829,716 of record NC_081324.1, on the reverse strand, counting down.
TTAAGAACCTGCCTGCCAATGCAGGGGACACGCGTTCGAGCCCTGGTCTGGAAGGATCCCACGTGCCGTGGAGCAACTAAGCCTTGCGCCACAACTACTGAGCCTGCGCTCTAGAGCCCACAAGCCACAACTACTGAGCCCGCATGCTACAACTACTGAAGCCCACACATCTTGAGCCCGTGCTCTGCAACAAGAGAAGCCACTGCAGTGAGAAGCCTGCGCGCTGCAATGAAGAGTAGACCCCGCTCGCTGCAACTAGAGAAAGCCTGTGCACAACAATGAAGACCCAATGCAGCCAAAAATAAATAAGTAAAATAAATAAACTTATATATATATATATATATATATATATATATATATATATAAATAAAAGAATGAATTCCCTCATAAGCACTCAGCATGATTCCATCTTCAAGAACGAGGTCTGCTGGGACTTCCCTGATGGCGCAGTGGCTAAGAATCTGCCTGCCAATGCAGAGGACATAGGTTCGAGCCCTGGTCCAGGAAGATCCCAAATGCAGTGGAGCAACTAAGCCCGTGTGCCACAACTACTGAGCCTAAGCTCTAGAGCTCATGAGGCAAAACTACTGAGACTGCGTGCCACAACTACTGAAGCCCACACGCCTAGAGCCCATGCTCCGCAATGAGAAGCCACCACAGTGAGAAGCCCACACACCGCAACAAAGAGTAGCCCCTGCTCGCTCCAACTAGAGAAAGCCCGCATGCAACAAGGGAGGAAGGAAGAAAGGAAGGAAGGGAGGAAGGAAAAAAAGAAAGAAAGAACTAAATAAATAAATAGAATGAGGTCTGCTTAACAGACAATTGACCCCACTATTTCATTAGCCCAGAAGAAGGGCTAGAGACCAACCCTCCTCACAGCACCATTGTGCCAGACCTGAACACTCAGCCAGCCTACTATTGATAATTCATACATCCAGTTTTGGAGAAGCAGCAGGAAGCTAAGGTGCTCAGGCCAAGCATCCTATGAGTATATTGTGCAGAGGATTTTTAAAATTAACTTTTTTAGTCTATGATCATTGTAGATTCAGATGCCCCCTTGATTACTGCAGCTCCACACCAAGTCTTGGGATTAGGAAGACTTGTTCCTCCTACTTTCTTCTTTTCCAAAATTGCTTTAGCTACTCCAGTTCCTTTGCCTTTCCGCTGAAATTTTAGAATAATTTTGTCCAAATCTACAAAATGTCTTGCTGGGATTTTCAAAGAAATTGCATTAAACTTGCATATTAAAAGGGAAGAGGGGCTTCCCTGGTGGCGCAGTGGTTGAGAGTCCGCCTGCCAATGCAGGGGACACGGGTTCGTGCCCCGGTCCGGGAAGATCCCACATGCCGCGGAGCTGCTAGGCCCATGAGCCATGGCCACTGAGCCTGAGCGTCCGGAGCCTGTGCTCCACAACAGGAGGGGCCGCAGCTATGAGAGGGCCACGTACCACAAAAAAAAGGGAAGAGGGGCTTCCCTGGTGGCGCAGTGGTTGAGAGTGCGCCTGTCGATGCAGGGGATACAGGTTCGTGCCCCGGTCTGGGGAGATCCCACATGCCGCAGAGCGGCTAAGCCCGTAAGCCATGGCCACTGAGCCTGCGCGTCTGGAGCCTGTGCTCCAGAACAGGAGAGGCCACAACAGTGAGAGGCCCGTACCACAAAAAAAAAAGGGAAGAGATACAGGGATATGTGTATATGTATAACTAACTCACTTTGTTATAAAGCAGAAATTAACACACCATTGTAAAGCAATTATACTCCAATAAAAATGAAAAAAATAAACTTGCATATTAATTTAGGGAGAATTAACATCTTGAATCTTCTGATCCATGAACATAGTTGTCTGTCCATTTATTCAGACCTCCTTTAATTACTTCCACCAGTGCTTTATAGTTTTCAGCATACAAAATGTTTCTTGAAACAAACTATATGTCTGTAAGATTTACACCTTTTTTCTTAACTGAGTAACTCTAAAGAGTAACATATTTTATACTGGACACTTGAGTGTCCACGTGCTCACTGACAGTATATAATGTATAGAAATACAATTGACTTTTGCATGTTTATTTTGGGTCTTGTGACCTTGCTAAGACTTGGTTATTAGTTCTAGCAGGTTTTTTTGGTGGTCTCTTGGGATTTTCTATGTAGATAATCATGCTATCTACAAATAAAGACAGTTTTATTTCTTCCTTTCTGAGGTGTATGTTTTTTATATCATTTTCCTGCCTTGTTACACTGGCTAGTACTTCCAGCACTGTGTTGTCTATTCCCAATTTCCTGAATTTTTATCAAGAACGAGTGCTGGATTTTGTTAAATGCTTTTTTGATATATATAAATATATATATAAATGCTTTTTAAAAATTGATATAATCAAGGGATTTATCTTTTCTAGTCTGTTAATATGATGGATCACACTGACTGATTTTCAAACACTGAACCAGGTTTGCATTCCAGGATTTGAACCCAAAGTCCACACCCTCCAAATCTACTCCACAATGCTCTGACTGTCACAATCAGAGTCCAGGGTCCCCCTGACAGGCAGCAGGCAGGAAACAAGACTGTGTGCAAGATGGTGGGTTGGCCACCACATACCGTTCATGTTCCAGGTAAAGGCGTCCCGCAGCTTCTGCCCGTCGATCTCCATGTCCAGTCGGATGGGAACCAGCACCTCGGGCTGGGACGCGTTCTCATGGATCACAGCTGGGTCGTGGTCGTCGAAGCTGGAAGGGAGGCAGCAGCAGCATGCTCAGCAAGGGGGGCTGGGGTCCCTGCACCCAGGGCCTCCTTCTCTGCACCACTGGTCACTGTGACCTAACCAGAGGGGAAACCCCGCTTCTTACAGGGACTTGTCCACTATGGGCTGAGTCGGCAGAGACAGTGCCAGCAGGGGTCCATGCTAATGGACACGTGGGACGGGAGGGGAGATGCTGACTTGGGCAGCAGGACAAGATGGAGATGTCCGAAGTAAGGGAGATTTAAGCCCCAAAGCAGGCAGGGCTTTCCCAGGAAACTGTAGGAAAGGAAGGGTACTCCCAAAAGTGGAAGCCCTTGAGCAAAGGCCAAGGGGCAGGAGAGTTGCGAGCTGCTGAGGGAAGGAGGGGTGCAGATGGGGCGGGGGGGCAGTGGGAGGGCACTGGGAAGCCACAGGGGTCAAGTGCCCACAGTTCTCCATCTCCAGCCTCGACCCCGAGGGAGTCCCAGGAGGACTGAGAGCAAGGCAGTTCTGTGCTCACACCTGCATTTTAGGAAGACGAAGTGGGAAGATACGGGGTGAGGGTGGGCGCAGGAAACCCAAGGGTGGAAGACTGAGGGTTGAGAACTGTTCTCAGAGAGCTGGGGGCACAGATGACAAATAAACAAACAAATGAGGAAAACACCCCCCTCTCCCCACCCAGACACAAATGCTCTAGGAGACACAGTCAGGGAAAGGGACAGAGTGGCCATTCTAAAAGGGGAGGACCACTCTGAAAAGTGACATTCAAACAGAGATGGGGAGGGATTAAAAAGGAAGGGGGAGGAGGGAAGGAGGAGGGAGAAAGGGATGAGCCTGCAGATGCTGGCAGGAAGCGAGGGAATTGCAAGGGCAGGAGTGCCTGGGCGGCTGAAGAACGCTGAGGAGGCCACTGTGCCTGAGGTGAAGGGCGGCAGGAGCCGGGGCCAGAGAGGGGCAGCCACCACCAGGACTCTGTCACGTGGATGCTGGTGTGACGGGGCATCTAGAGGACCTGCCCTGGGTAAAGGGGCACATGCCCAATGGGGAGCTGGCCAAGGGTGGTTCGGATTCTGGACACTTGGAGAGCTGAGCAAGTAGAAATTGTGGAGACTGGCTCTATGGTGTGAGAAGGAGGAAGGGTTCCAGAATTGTGGCCCAAGCACAGGAAGGACGGGATTGTTGTGTCCTGGGCTAGAGAAGCCTGCAGGCAGCCTTTGCTGGAGGTGCTTAGGGCGGCATTCAGAGGAGAGCTTAGTGGGCGGGAGCTTGAAAAATGGCCCCCCAGAGATATCTATGTCCTAAGTCTTGGAACCTGTGACTGTCACCTTACAGAGCAAAAAAGGCGAGGGAGCCTTGTCCAAGTGGGCCCTAAATTACATCACAAGCGTCCTCACAAGAAACAGAGGGAGAGGGAGTTCCCTGGTGGCCTAGTAGTTAGGATTCCAGGTTTTCACTGCGGTGGCCCAGGTTCAATCCCTGGTCAGGGAACTGAGATCCTGCAAGCCACGCGGCATGGCCAGAAAATAAAGAAGAGAGTGACAGAGAAAGAGAGGGAGATTTCACACACACAGAGGAGGCCATATGACCAGGGAGGAAGAGACTGGAGTGATGCTGCCATGAGCCAAGGAACGTGGCAGCTGCAAGCAGCTGGAAGGGACCCTGGAGGGAGCAGGGCCCGGCAACACCTTGATTCCGGCCCAGTGAAACTCCTGGCCTCTGGAACTGTGTGAGAATAAACTTGTGTTGCTTCAAGCCACCCAGTTTGTGGCGTTCTGTTCTGGCACCACGGGCAACTAAGCATCGAGTCATGTGGATGGCAGAGAAAAGGTCCAGGGACTGCACCCAGGAACGCTACCTGAGGAGCTGGGGGTGAGCACAGGCAGAGCCAGGCTGGACCACGTGGAGGCCAGTCATGCTGGACGCTGAGGGAGACCAGCCCCAAGGAGGAGCAGTGCAGCGTTTCGGGGACAGGAGGTCAAAGCAGAGCGTTTTTCTGGGGAGGAGGAAACTAAAACATGCTGGAGGACCTCGGTGGAGTCAGAGGGCGAGGCCCACTCACCACAGCGGAAACGTCCTCTTCTTGTCCCGGCCCATGCGATTCCTGTTGATGGTGGTGGAGCAGGGCACGGCGTCTAGGTGGTGGGAGCTGTTGGGCAGGGTGGGCACCCACTGGCTGTTCCTCTTAGCCTTCTGTTCCCTGGGAGACATGGAAATACCTCCGCTCAGTCTACGAGCCGAAACTGCCCACCAGGCATCAGGTTGTGGTCAGTGGATGCCCACTGCGCCCCTGCTGGGCCCCAGGTCCCAGTGGGGCCCTCTGTGCACCCCAGACTCCGCAGGTGTCTATTCCCTAGGCTCCCACCAGCACCTGCTCCTGGGTTAGGGGAGGTGCAGAGAGGCCCCAGCCCAGTGCCTAAGCCATGACCCAACGTGCTACATGCTGGGCACAGCTGCACAGAAGCACAGTCCCTTCCTCGCAGAAGGGACTGTACAAGAAGGCTGCCCAGAAGAGCAGCCCTGGAGCAAAGCCTTAAATGCTGAGTCACGGTTCATGGGTGGAGGAGAGGACAGCATTTCAGGAAGAACACAGAGGGCAGCGGGGCTGGAGACACAGAGAGGGTCCTGATTACAGGGGCTGGCTTGCTCTGCAGGAAACGGATGCACTAAGCAGGTGGCTGTGAGTCCCCAGAGGTTTGAAGCAGGCAGAGACTCAGACTGTTATTTCAGACATGCAGTCCAGGCTGAGACAGACTAAGCAATGGCTCTGGCCTCTGGGCCTTCAGACCAGTAGAAGTGAGAAGACACATTGGTAAATACTCTCTAAAAAATGATGCTCGGGCTTCCCTGGTGGCGCAGTGGTTGAGAATCTGCCTGCCGATGCAGGGGACACGGGTTCGTGCCCCGGTCCGGGAAGATCCCACATGCCACGGAGCGGCTGGGCCTGTGAGCCATGGCTGCTTAGCCTGCGCGTCCGGAGCCTGTGCTCCGCAATGGGAGAGGCCACAACAGTGAGAGGCCCGCATACCGCAAAAAAAATGATGCTCAAAGTAATCCAAGGAACCCATGTCCCACAAAGAGCTCACTCTTCTCTCCAAATTACAAGTTGCTTTTACTACTAGGAAAGTACCAAAAGCTGACCAACAAGAGGGGGTGGGCTCCCACCTTGCTCTGTGAGCCCCTTCATCACCCTCGGGCCGTGTCCCTAGTAACCTGGGAGCAACGTGAGGGCAGCAACTGTACGTAACTCACCTTTCCATCCCCAACCTCTGTACCATGTCACCTTCATGATTTTCTGTAACCGCATAACTTGAAACAATGGCCTGCCCCCCACCTTAGTGCTCCCACCGTCTCATGCACCTAAATGCATGTTTTCTTGAGAGCTGAAAGCGTCACGCAGGTATTCTGCACGTCTCGCTCCTGTGAGCCAGGTTTCGGGTTGCTGCAGGGTCTACTTACCCACAACACATCATGTAACCCCATACTATTTGGTTGTCTACATCTTTGCTCACACAGCCTTTCCCTGAGGCAAGACACTCAAGGGGCTCCCTAGTTCCCTTTATAATTCACATGCCACCAATAGCATCTCTGTACTTATAATGGCTTTTGTTGATAGTATAAATGATTTCCCTGGGACAAATTCCCAGGGGTGGAATTAATAGATCAGAGACCAACAAAAAACCTTGAGGCCGCAATGCCTGAGGCAGAGCCGCCACTGTGGGCGTGAGTGTACCCACTCCATGATGCCCTCCCTGGTTCTTTATGTTGCTAGTTATTTATTTTTTTATTTTGCATTTTTAAAATCACTCCCAAGAACAAACATCATTCCCTGTGTTTGTTTACTCCTGTGCTTCAGTGTGGATCAAGCTTTACCTATTTGCCTACATAAAACAGAGAAATACTTGGGGTATCCAAGTTTTTCTTATAAATCTAAATGAACAAACTCTACAAGGTAGCAACTTCCCAATTACTCCCCTGTTGAATTGTTCATGTAAATGCTCTTTCAAAGGATCTACGTGGATACGTTCAAATATATTGTTTGTTTCTTTTGTGAGTTGATCTGGGCCACTAATTGTTCTGACAGATTAGTGAATCCCACTTTCAAAGCATTCTTAATGACTCTCCAGAACCCAAGACTTGACTTACGTTTCTTAGAAATTCCAAAGTCAGAAAAAACTTCGAAGCCTGGCTAAAACGATCTGTAAACACAGTGGGTAAATTGCTGAAAAGTATTTTGGTTCCAGAGCATGAGAAAAATACCCGTGGGTGATCCGAGAGCGAGCCGAGCCCGGGGGTGCAGTACCTGAGGTAGGTGGGGGGTTCCGTGCTGATGGATACGGCCTTGTACTTCTCATCGTTGCCATCCAGAATCTCTTCCACCTCGGAGGCTTTTAACAGAGTTACACTGGTGGCCAGGGTCGTGTATCCATGATCTGCAACGAGAGATGCGGCTGCGGTCACCCTGCAGGAGGGCAGTGAGCAGTAGCAGCCAGGAGATGCAGCGCACTGAGGTCCTCACATGCAGGAGGTGGGAAAGCGGGTGTCAACCTCACTACTGCTCAATGCTGGCCTCTTCCAAAGGGGCGGTCTGGACCCTGGCTTTCTCTAGAGGCCCTCCCGGGTCAGCACTCCCTGAATGGACGGGGACTAACGTGTCCTGGGAGGAGCACTGGCTCCAGGCACAGGGGACGCCCATGGGCAGCTCAGCCCGCGGGGCCTCTCGAGGAAAGGAAGGCTCCAGAGTGACACCGCCAGTGGGAAGAGGTCTGACACCGCTGCAGTCCACGACACGAAGCAAGGTGGAGATGAAATGAGAGATGAGAAACATTTTTCTTTTAAAACAAGAGCCCAGAGAGTTGGAAAGAGCTGCTGTACACCAAACAGGAATTCCTGGCCCAATGCCAGTGGATGCGAGCTGCCCGGGAGCAGGAAGTTCTAGGCAGTTCGACCACAGCTCGCCTAGGAAGCCTGGTGGAGAGTCAGATGGTTACAGGAAAGAGTCTCCCGAGCGCGAGGCCGAAGGGTCACCAAGGCTTCCAAGGGGCAAGCACAGCTAGGGATGCACTGGTTAGTGACTGGTGCTCCACTGGGGCGGAGGGAGGACCAGGGAGGCTTTGGAAAGCGCGGGAGGGAGTGAAAAGTTACAGCAGCGCATAGAAAAGCAGCTCCGGCTCCTGCATTAAAAGAACACGGTAGACGAGACCAACGCAGCGCCTACAAACGCACCCGCACCGGACAGACGGCAAAGTGCACATGCACACGCGCAGGGACCCAAACACACGCACGCAAATGAGCACACGCACGCAAACGGGCACGCGCACGCACGCGGACACACGCACACGAGGCCCGGGCCGGCTCCGCCAGGCAACCCTGCCAAAGGGAAGGCGGCTTCACCCGAGGCCTGAGGCACAGGTCCTCTCCCCAGCTCAGAGGTGAGGAGCACCCTCTGCCCGCCCTCCCGGGTCAGGTGGCAGCGCCCCACAGCCCCAGGCAGGACATGCACACGAGCGCCAGCAGACCGACTGCCAGAACCAAGTGCCACACGATGGATGTGCGCTGGGAAGCGAAGCGGTGAAAGCCCGAGGGGAGCGGGGCTGGGGCGGGCCCCTGCCGCCCAGGCGCATGGAGGGCGACGACGATGGCAACACGCCCGCGGCAGATGGTAGAGCATCACAGCATTCCTAAAACGTTTTCAGACCAGCGGTCTTCACAACACCCTCTCCGCCCTGGCCCCGCCCCCTCCGCCCACCGCCCGTTGCCAACACCTGACCCTGACCGATCCTGACGGAGGACCACCCGCTCCAGGGGGCCTCCAGGACGCTCCGCCACCCTAAGGTCAGGGCTGCCGTGAAGACGCTCCGGAGTGAAAACGTTTTATCTTCATGACATAAGCGAGTGGTTTTGAAACAGGTTTACAAACCCTCGTGAAGACGCACCCTTAGTGTTAGGTTTTGTTTTTTTACCATGTGACGATGCAACTATTTTCTTCCTCTCTTCCACAGTGGCTAGTCGCCTCCAGAGTGAGGGGTATCTCTTGTACAGAGAACCTCGGAACATACGGAGGTAGTTTCCCACCTATGAGTAAAGCGAGAAGGCTCATTATGAGGGTCGCAGCTCCTCGAGTAAGGAGAGGGCCCTGGCTCAGAGGCTCTGCTGGATGAGTGACAGACAAACACACCTCGACTTGGCCCCCAGGCCGCCAGGCACCAGGCTTCCAGCAGCAGTAAAAATACATTCTGCTGACATCAGGGGTTCAACAGCAGTTCGTATCTGGCCTACATCTGTCCCTCTGGCAGGGGTAATAACATCTGCATCCTGACGACAGGACCAAGTTCAGACAGGCCTGACCAGACACTGGGGAGGCAGGGCCCCCGAGATCACTAAGAAGCTAGATGTGATTCTGATTTTGGACTAAGGATCTCTGGCACTTTCCAGAAATGTAAGGCCTCTCTGACTTTCTTTTATCTTAAGGCTTTGATATTTTTACGATGTAATAAAGACCAAAAACGTCTTTTAATTTTAGACAGATGCAGGATAATTTCCCCCATGGCCTTTGTTGCTTTGTTTAGTAACAAAACTCAAACCAGAAATACCAAAGGAATTTTCCAAAGAGTTTAAAATGCACTTATCAGCAATCCTTAGACTGCTATATAAATCATTACTTCCCCAAACAATAGCTTCAGTTTGCCTGTACCAAATACTCGAAGTACGACTTACTTGATGAAAAGAAATCTAGTCCTAAAGTTTTTATAAAGAAACTCCATTGTTTCACTGACTTTTCAAAAACAAACACTTGAGTCACATGGCCAGGGACAGCAGGTGGACTGGGTGCTGGCTCCACCTGTGACCAGGCATCATTACTCTTTTCTGGGTCTCCCTACTTCTCTGTCAGATGTTCATCAACTGTGAAGTTCACCCATGAAGGACCACTTCTACTACTTTCCCACTTATCTACGCCATTATAGTATATTTATTTTTAAAGTTTCTCCATTTTTCATGAGTCAAAGATTTACAAGATGCCTAACCAGGGCTGCCAAACAGTGCAAGAGAAAGTGGCCACAGGGTCACTGGTGCTCCCCACTGCAGGCACAGACCCATGTGAGTTATTTGGCTTGAGTGTGGTTACCATCCAAGGGTAAACACATAGTTTCCATTAGGTTTTTGAAAAGACACTGACTATAATGGCCCCACTACTACTTTGCAGGTCCTGCAGACCTCCCACACTCCTAGGCCCTTCCCAAGGTCCCTTCAGAACTTAGGAGACCAGGCCTACCTCCCTGGGTTTCCCCTGAACTAGTCTTTGCCACCTCTGGACCTGGGTTTCCCAAATGGAAAACGAAGGTGTGGTTATGGGGATTTCCTAGGATCCTCTCAGCAGTGACTCTGGCATGGTGACAACGGCTGCCTGCAAATGGCAGGAGAAGAGTGACATGCTCACTGCAGCTGTGGATGCCCTCCCAAGCCTGCTACACCCAACTGTGTGGGGGCGCTGAGGGTGCTGCTCTGGTGGGCCCACCTCTCTGAATATGGTGCCTGTTTGCCAAGGGCAAGGGGCCTGGGGGCCATCTACCCAATGCTGTCAGAGGAGCTGCTGCTTATCAGTAGACAGCACTCTGACCTTGAACCCTTCCCAGGCCTCCCAAGGCCTGATGATTGTTGAGCCAGGCCCCAGAAAGCAAACTGCCTCTCCCTTCTTCCATCTGGTCTCTATAAACTGCATCTCAGGACAAACGTTCTCACTCAACAGGGCTGAAAGAGAAGACTGCAGTTAGCTTTCTAGAATCTAAAATATGCTAAGGGGAAGATCTTAGAGACCATCTAGTCTAAGCATCTCATTACATACATGAGAAAAGTGACACACAGGCAGAGCTGGAACCAGGCCTCCTGACGTTCTGCCCACCTGGCTGCGGGCTCCACCTAATAAACGCAAGCTTGAGGGGCTTCCCTGGTGGCGCAGTGGTTGAGAGTCCGCCTGCCGAAGCAGGGGACATGGGTTCGTGCCCTGGTCCGGGAAGATCCCACATGCCGCGGAGCGGCTGGGCCCGTGAGCCATGGCCGCTGAGCCTGCGCGTCCGGAGGCTGTGCTCCGCAACAGGAGAGGCCACAACAGTGAGAGGCCCGCGTACCACAAAAAACAAAAACAAAAAAATCGCAAGCTTGATTTTCAAAAGTACCACCGACTCAGAGCCAATGCTAAACTGACTGCTCTTCCTGCCCGTTAGATCAGGTAAAGGTTTCTTTCTTTTTCTTAAATTAATTTATTTTTGGCTGCATTGGGTCTTCATTGCTATGCACAGGCTTTCTCTAGTGGCAGTGAGCAGGAGCTACTCGTCGTTGTGGTGCATGGACTTCTCATTGCGGTGGCTTCTCTTGTTGCAGAGCACAGGCTCTAGGCACGCGGGCTTCAGTAGTTGCAGCACATGGGCTGAGTAATTGTGGCTCGCAGGCTCAGTAGTTGTGGCTTATGGGCTTAGTTGCTCCATGGCATGTGGGATATTTCCGGACCAGGGCTTGAACCCATGTCCCCTGCACTGGCAGGAGAATTCTTAACCACAGCGCCACCAGGAAAGTCCCAGGTAAAGGTTTCTTTAAACAACCTGTCCATCATCACAAACTGAAACTCCTCCACTGCCTTTGTGCCCACCAGCCGATGAGGACCATTCTGAGCTATGGCAGATGGCAGGCACTGGCTCCTCTCCTCAGCACAGCTAGCTTTGAAGAGTAGTATTTTTGTGATGACATGAAAAATGTGTTGCATCTTGCCCCTTGTGTTTTACAAAAACTGGTGAAAAAAGGAAACACTAAGGTTCTGATGCTACTGAAAGCACTAGTCTCATAACTCAATATAACTCAGACAAGCCAGGAATCACAGGGAGTCCTAGAAGCCTCAGTGTGACCATCATGAGGCTTAATTCATTCACACTATGTTCAATTGTGATGGAAAAAAAACACTGTGGGGGAAAAAAAGAAAACAAAAGGAATGAAATGTCTAATACTGAAAACTGCTACAAGCAGAAGCAACCGCTGGCATTTGTAACTGCTTTAACTCTCCAAGATCTGCACTTAACTCATTACATGAGGAAGACACTACTGCTTGGTGTTTGCACATCTAAATTGCATATCCATAATTTTTAAATATATGTGTATGTGCATGTACACACACAAACCGGGGACTGCCAAAAAGGCCTAGTTTGAGGCAATCTGGAAAAACTTAATATACTTGGTATAAACTACCAGTGAAGAACCAGTTGTAGGGTTTTTCTAAAGTCAGTCATCCACATGATTCAACAAAGTGCTGAAAAGTCACTTTTAGTTAAGGATTAAAGGCTTAAGGCTCTTTCCCCTGTACTAACTCAGAGTTAGTTCAAGATATCCGAAGTGTCAAGTGCTTCCGAATTGCTGATAGATCTAACTCGGGGGCTGCGGCCTTAGCCATCCAAAAGCAAGCATCCTCCCTCCTCCCAACCTGTTTCCTCACCGGTAATCAAAGGTCAGAACAACTCCCCGCCCACTTCAAAGTTCACGAACACTAAGGGGGTGAGCCCTCACTAAGCCCCGTGTTTCGAACATACGATTTCAGGATCTCAGCTACAGCAGTGTAGGAGGGGTGCGCGTGAAGGGTCCAACATGTCCCCCCCACGTGTCGCAAGAGATAACACCCCGTTTCTATGTGTCCGGCTGGAGCTGTGGAACTCAGCGTGGCCCAGGGGCCCCGGGACGCCGCAGCCCTGGCAGCCGGGCGAGTCCGCGACTCCGCAACACCAGTGGGTGAACCTAGGCGGCCGAGCGCGGCGCGGGGGCCTGCTCAACCACGCCCCGGTCAAACCACGCCCCCAGACACAGACAGACCGCGCTCCCGCCCGCCCGCCGCGATGAATGGAGACGCGCGTTCCCGGCGCGCAGACCCGCCCCGAGGCTCCCGCGGGGACCAGGCCGGCCAGGGGCCCGGAGAGAGAGGACGCGCCGCGGGCTACCTCAGAGCCGATCATGTAGAACTCGCCGTCGTCTTCCAGCTGGAACTTGACAGGCTTCTGCCCGAAGGTCTTGCTCAGCGCCATCATCATCATTGCGGCGGCAGAGTCGGGCGGCCACGACCGGGCTGCGAGGGTCAGGAGGGCTGAGGCGGGGCCGGGGCGCGCCGAGCCCAGGGAAGCCGAAGCCGGAGGCGAAGGGCTGGCCGAGCCGGGCCGGGTGCTTGCGCCGCCGCCGGGCTCCTCCACCGCCGCAGCAGACAACCAGGCCGCACTCAGTGCGCAGGCGCGGGCGTTGACGCTGACGCGCGCGCCGCTACCTCCCAAACAAAAGGCCGGACGCGCCCCCGCGTGCCCCTTAAAGGAGTCTCGACCCGTTTCTCTTCCTCCCAGGCCGCCTTCCAAGTGGAGGTACCAGGGGAAATTTCTCACGGACAGAAATAGCAACCGCGGCCCTGACTCAGGCGGTGGTCTTCCCAGTGTCTCACAGCTGGGACTGTAACTCAGCCCAGTGAGGAGGAACGAGGCGAGGCCTGAAGGCCTGGAGGAGGCCAGAAGCACATATGCCTCAGTTTCCTCGGCCCAAGAACTCAGTGCAGCTGAGCAGATAGGAGGGCTCAGGGACCGCTATCCCAGCTCCGGGCCCACACTGTTCCTGTGGCTTTGGGGATGGGGTTGGCAGGATTTCAAGGCCCAGGTGGTGTTTGGTTTGGCTGGTGCATCCTCTGAGTGCTGGGGTTGGTGGGGGCGGGGGGGACCGTCTCCATTCCCTCCTTAACTCTGCGCTTTATGCCTATCACAAGCCCTGTGCACTGAAGCCAGACAGCCCTGCCCTGGGGCGCTTACAGCTGGAGCGGGGCCTGACACACAGGAAAGCATCAAAGCATCCGTGTATCCGGTTGAACAATTGCAGTAGGTCAAAAACGGTCCACTGCTGACAATTTCTTATGGTTCCATCTGATAAATGGCAGCCATGGTAGGTGCCACTCCGAAGAACATTTGCGTGGGGCTGGGTGGCAGGCGAGGAGACCCTGGAGAGTTAGGAATGGTTGGCGGTGGTAACCATGAGTTCTGTTCTGTGTCTTAACAGCGGCAAGATAAGGGCTGGAGCGTGGCATGATCAGAAAGAGTAACCACCACTTGGTGGAGGAGGGTATGAGGGGCCATTGGGGAGGTAGGGAACAGATTATAAAGCCACTCTAGGCATCCAGCAAGATGAGGAGCAGCCCTAAGCAGGGCACCCGGGCCCGAGGACCAGGGTCTTGGGGGTGGGGTGGGCTGCAACCCTGGCTCCCAGGGCAGAGCAGGTCCCCAGCCAGGCCTCCCACCTCCCTGGCCCAGCTCTCCCCCGATCCTGGCCTTGCAGTCACAGACACACCCCAGGCAGGCAGGTAGAAAATGACCATGTTTAATGATAGTCCTCAGTAAAAAAAAAAAAAAAAAAAAAAAAAAGAAAGAAAGAAAAGGCTTTATACACACTGTACACATTTACATGGCTTTGGAGGGCTTGATGTGGGGTGAGGGCTGGAGAGGATCCAACCCGTGATAGGATTGAGGTATGTTGGGGCCTCCAGGTCCCAGGGTCTCTGGCAGGAAGCACCCCCCTCCCCAGCTGCCTGGCCCTTGTGCCCTGGATCCTGGGGAATAGGTCTCCAGAACCACCAACTGGAAGGCAGCCAGTTCCAAGCACCTACCCAGAGCCGACTTCTCAGGAAAAGACAGAAGGCACAGTGCCCTGAGACCCACATGCCAGCACCCTGTGGGACCCCACAGCCAGGACAGTGAGGGCTCCAACTCCCCCAGCCCTGCTGAGGTGCTACCCTGAAGGATGGCGACAGAGACCCAGGGCAGCTGGGTTTGACCGTGACCTGCACAGGTTGGGTGGAGCTGGCCTGAGGCCACCCTCACCCTTAATGCCGGAGCCTCCCTGCCCAGTCTGAGGCAGTCACTGGCAGTGGCCACGACCCGCGCGGCCCTCCCTGCAGTCCTGATGGCAGTGCCCGCCCCATCCCCACCCCCGAGTAGACACGGCTCCGTGCCACGCCCAGTACCCACAGCCACAAAGATGGCCATGGTCTCCAGCCGATGTCAGTGTCCTGGCAGGGATTAGGGGCCCTGAGGACATCCAAGCTGTGGTTAGCGGAAAGTATTAGCAGGCTCGGTACACCCAAAGAAGTCGGGGCCCACGAGGCGGGGGAAGCCCTCCAGGACCTTCACCTTCACAGGGTCAAACTTCCAGTAGAGGCGGCCGCGCAGGAAGTAGGCATAGCCTGAGGAGACAGGAGGGTCAGGCCGGGCGAGTGGACACAGGGGCAAGTCCCAGTGGGCAGACCTTGGCCACTGCTGAGTTCCTTAAAACCTGTAGACCCCAGGGTGTCCCATCCAAAACCTCCCTTTGGGCAAGCCCTTCTGCCTGCCCCAGGGTCTGGTCTGAGCTACCACCCAGCCTGACAGAGGCCAGAGCCTCGGAGGCCCAACTCCTGCCTCTCAGGAAAGCAAATCCTGCCCCTCTCACCACCTCTCCTGCACCTTGAGTCAGATGGGGGACACTGGCGACCTGGAGACCAGGAGCCCGAGGCCACTACAGGACAACTCTCCCAGCAGGTCCTGATGTGGGGGAGCACAGAAGCAAAGGGAGAGAGTGCTGGACTGTGAGTCCCAGATCTAGTGCTTCAAGATTACAGGAGGCAGGTGGCTCTTGGCTAGAAGCAGGGACTGCCTGGGTGGAGGTCCTGGCTCTGTCCACCTTGGTGGCCCCGGTTAGGTACCTCACCACCTGAATCTCTGTTTGCTCTTCTGGAAACTGGGTTCATAACAGATGCTACATCGGGAAATCGCATGAGACGTGTATAGAGCTCAGCACTGTGCCCAGCCTCGCTGGCCCTCAGCAAGCAGCAGTTATTACTTCACCAGGCATGACCAAGGGACCTCGGCAAGTCCTTGCACCTCTCTGACCCTTGGTCTCATCTGCAGCACAGGGGTCTAGCACTGCCCTGGCACGAGGAGGGGGTGGAGAGGGAGTTCGCCAGGCAGAGGACCCGCAATGAGAGCTGATGCCCAGCCACCACCGGTGGGAGATGCAGCCGCCACCCCGCTTCCCCCAGCCACCCCACCCCCAGCGCACCGTCAGCATCCTGGAAGGCAGCGTCGATCTCAGAGGGCACCCCTCGCCAGTCAGTGGCCCGGCGGGGCACGGGGCTGTCCACACGGTGGGTGCTGGGGTGGAAGCGCCAGTAGTCTCCGCCTTGGAAGAAGTAGATCTTGTTCTTCTCAGGGCCCCAGACCAGGGCGGCGTGGACCAGGGACCCCAGCAGGCCCAGCTCAGAGAGGGGCGCGGGGCCCAGGACTGGCTTCTCACCATCGTATACCCAGTATTGAGCTCCTGTTAGAGAGTGGAGGCTGCAACGAGCTGCCCAACGGCCACATCCAGCCACTGTGGACCCGCCCAGCCACCACCATGGCCATGGACTTTCCCAGCCTCAGTTTCCTTGTCCGTAAAACATGAAGGCTAGCAATGCCTGCTTGGCACCCCCCACCCCGAAGTAAGACATTGGGCAATGCAGGCACTGGGAGGTACACGTGGGGAAGTTTACTCTCAGCAGCAGAGAGGCCACCTTGGCTCCTGCTCCTTCCCTGCACTTGGCTGCCCCGGACAGGCACATGCTGCCCATCCCTGGGCCCAGCCCTGCCGCAGCAGGCCCTAGCTGGGCCTATGTGAAGTCCCTGCCGCCTGCAATGCTCCAGGCTCTCGTCTCTGCCAGACCCAGATCACACCCCTCTCTGCCTTTTCCAAGCTGTGCCCTCATGCAGGTCACTTCACTACCTCTGAGCCCTGTCTAGAGCCTCGTCTCTAGACCAGGGGTAACGATAACACATGCTCCATGGGGTGTGATACCTTCAATTCTACTCCATCCTCGAGAGCCGCTTCCTCTAGGAAGCCTCCCCGCTGTGCCCAGAGGAGTGAGCCATACTCTTCCTTGGCCCCAAGAGTTCAGGGCACCCTCCATCTGTTCATCATGTCTGCCGTCTGTCCCTACCCTTGGCCATGTTATTCCTGAAGTGTGACCTCCAGCCCCAACTCACCTTGGAAGAACCAGATGTGGCCCTGGGCATCCTCGAAGGCTGCATCCACGGAAGTGGGCAGCCCCTGCCAGTGGCGTGAGGCCAGCGCAGGGTAGCCAGGCTGCAGCCGGCCCCCGCGCAGCCGCCATACAAAGCCTGCCTTGAAGAAGAAGAGTTCGCCACGGATGGTGGCGACCGCATCAAAGGAGACCTGGCAGGCATCTGGTGGGGCGTCTGGCTGGGGTAGGAGAGAAGGGTCAGAAAGAGCCTGCACTGGAGCCACAGAGGCCAGCAGTGGGGGTCGGGGCTGGAAGCAGGACCTCACCTCCTGCTTCCCCACTCTCCTGGGCCTCACCTCCAGTGGTGCAATCTCGTTGGTGTCCACCCCGGCCCCGGGGCCCAGGTCTGGGGGCCTAGAGGTGGGGGCTAGCCGAGGCCGGCCGTAGAGGTGCTGGATGCCCCTGCGGTCATCCGGGCTGAGGCTCAGCGGGTATCGGAAGGTGTAGAAAGGGGACATGAGGGCCTTAGCAGCTGTAGTGTGCTGCAGCCCGAGCACATGGCCAAATTCGTGGGCTGCCACCTGCAGGAGGTCTGTGCCTGGAAAAGGGAGATAGCCCAGCAATCCCCGAGCTCCTGCAGCAAGACACTGAGCTGCAGGCCCAGCTCAGGGACCTCGGCAAGTCCCCATTCTCTATGATGTTCAGTAGCCCCATCTGGAAAGTGGGTCCCCAGCCCATACCCTGGTTGTCCCCGATTGTCCAGGTCTCGTCATAGTCGAAGTGGACATCCCCTTCTCGGTGGGTCTTGGGGAAGAAGGCGTGGGCCAGGATGCCCCCAGGTCCATCAAACGGCAGGTTGTCCCCATGCCAGTACCTGCAGGGGGGTAGGGGCAGAGTCAGTGGCAGCAGCCACTGATGGGTTGGGCTCATTCCTAGATGGGTCCCCGGCCACTGGCTCACCTGGTGAAGTCGATCATGATGTCAGCGTGGCCCTCGTGCACCTCGGTAAAGGTGAGTGGCGTCACATCACTCCATACCTGTAGGGCCTCTGCCACCGTCTGCCGCACCTGTTCCCGCACCAGCTGCCATGGGAACCGGAGGATCCTGGGGGAGGAGGAGGGGCCTGGACCTGGCTCATGGGGTAGCGTCAGCCCCTGATGGCTGTTGGGCCAGGAGTTGCCCCTGGATGCTGCTCAGTGGGGGAGCAGGCACGCACATCACAGGCCAGGTGTGCTCTGGGCCTCGGGTGTGGCACATCAGTCCCTCTGCCACATGGGCACATCTTTGTGTGGGTTTGTGTCCTCAGGTACCCATGGGTATCTGCATTGGGTGGAAAGAACACAGGACCAGGAGCCCCGAGGCCCACCTTCTAGACCTGACTATACCGCTCACTGTGGGGAGACCTTGGGCCCCAGACCTGCCCCCTCCTGTTTCCCAGCTCCCCACCCAGGACATTTCCGGAGCCCCCAGCAGTCTCGGCTCCAATGCCTTGGGACACCACACCAGTATTCACACCTTCTCTCCCAAGATGAGCCCCGCTGCATCACCCCAAGGGGCCTCAGGTCACCTGAGCTGTTACCTGTCCTGCCACTGCTGCTCCCTACCTGCTCGGATCCCAAGTTGCAGCGATAGATATGAACCCTGTGTGGATAACACCTAGCTCGCTGAGAGGAGGGGCCATGTCTGCCTCATTCACCACAGAATCCCAGGACCTGGCCCTTAGTGCATCCCCACAGAGGCTGCCTGGCTGACTGAAGGCTGTGTCCCCACATGTCTACGGTGTGACCAGGCATGTGCTGAGACTCCTCTGCTGAGGGAGGGCATGGGTACAGGGGGTACCATCTGTGTGGGAATCTAAGTGTGGGTTTGGGGTGTTGACCCAGGGGGCTTGGGGGCCAGTGGATACACTAGCCTGTTACCATGGGGATCCGGCACAAGTGTGTCTTAAGAAGCAGCATGAGGGCGGTAGGTGGAGGGCGAGAGCCTGCTCGCAGCCCCTGGCCCTACCTGTAGGTGAGGTCCGTCTTCTCCCAGCGCCCGCCTGACAGCACGAACCGCTTTTGTCGGTTGTGGGCGCTCGGCCCGTCCGGCGGGTCAGGCACACCGCAGCGGGGAGGTCTGGGGCCGGTGGCAGGCTGAGGGGCCTCCTGGGCGGTCAGGGCAGGTGCCGGGCTGCTGGGAGGAGCTTCACGCCAGGGCTGCGGCCCCCTCCTCACTGGGTGGCGGCGGTGGGCATCCTGTGCAGGAGAGAGGATGCAGGGGCCTGCTCAGGCCTTGGGTCCTGGTGGCCCATGGTCAGAGGTATGGACGGTCAGCGCACCCTCACTTGACCCCAGCCAGACGTGTCAATGGCCAAGCTGAAGCCGTCACGCAGCAGGGCCCTTTGGCGCAGGCTGACTGGCGTCCAGGTGCTGATTCCAAGGCCTCCTACCGCCTCCTGCCCCCTTGTGGAGGGCCTGGGCTGCCAGGCACCTACTCCCGCCATTTGGGCTGGTGAGGACTGGGTTGGGGTGCAGCCCTGACTGTACTCTTCACACACACCCAGGAAGGGAGCCCACAAAGCTTCCAAGGAAAAGCCAGGGAATCTCCCCCTCCACCCCCACAGCAGATACCTTTCCACCTCCCTTTCTTCCTGGGCTCCCCCGGCCCCCACTCTGCCCTCTCCAGTTACATGAGCTGGTTCCTGCCCAGGACAGCCACTGCGGCCACTCCCCAGCATGGAGGGGCTGCAGTCCTGTCTCAATTTGCTCACCTGACAAATGGGGACGATACTTCCCCAGAGCGTGGATCTGAGGATGAACCAGGCAGTGCACGCAAAGTGCGAAGGGCACCAGAAACTGGGGTCTGATTGCTGGCGGCAGTCTTGCTCACGCCCTGCCAGGGCTGGGTACACAGCGGGGCTAGATGTGCTCTGTTTGCCCCCTCCACAGAGGTATGGGGGGCAGACAGTTACCAGACACCCAGCCCCACTGTGCCAGAGACCCTGGACCACAAACAGTGATCCTGACCTGGAGCTCCCACCCTCCGAGAGTCCCAGGATGGAGGTCGCAGTTCTCATGCATGGAAAAAACAGAAGCTCAGAGAAGTGGAGAGACCCAGCGGGGTCACCCAGCAAGGGCATGGCCAGGCCAGGTGAGGACTCTGGCTTCCCAGGCAGGGGGCGAAGGCCCGGCTTGGGACACAGTAAAGCTGGGGGAGAGGCACAGAGCAGTGCCGTCTGCTGAGAGACTCAACGCCTGTCTAGTCTGGGCCTGTCTGGTCAGGGCTGCTGTGGCCTTCCCACAGCCGTATTTGGGGCGGGAGCCGGGCCAGCCGGGCCCCACCCTCGGCCTCAGTCTCTGGCAGCTCTCCCGGGCCCTGGGTGCCCCAGAGCTCTGATGAGCATCCCAACCCCTCCAACTCCCAATTCCAGAGCCACCAAGAACTCAACCCCCTGGAGCCACTCAACCCCCAAGGACTCCCCATGATGAAGGGGTCTTCTAGACACCTGGAGCTTCTGGGGTGTGAGGCCCTGGGCCAGTTTTCCCATTTCAGAGTTGCTTCTTGAATGGCTGATCACCTGACAGAGCCCAGCCATACTGAGTGTGCCAGTACTAAGTACTGATAGCTGTTGCAGCTCACCCATATCTAGGCTAGGATGCTGCAAACTGCTCCACAGACACGCTGTCAGCCCCTGGTGGGACCTCCCACCATCTCTGCAGTCATCATCCCCATTTCTCAGGTGAGGACCCGGAGCCCAGAGAAGTTAAACAACTTGCGGGGGACACAGCTGGCAGGTGACTGGCTGTCTGCACTCACAGCCCACCCCCTACTTGCTACTCTGCTCTGCTCTTCAGGCTGGGGTCACCCTACCCCTGGAGGAGGGACCCAGGCTAGCCTCACCTTGGTGACAGAAGAGAAGGAAGGGGAAATGATTAAGCACCTGCCACTTCCGAGGCACTCTGGAGGGAGGTTCACTGAACCTCCCCGCCCCATGCCTGGCATAAGTTGGGGAGGATACGCACGCCAGGTCTCACATCAAGGATGTGGACCCCAGACTTATGTGATAAGCCATGATGGCCTGCACCTTCCCCTCCCAGGAAGGTCTAGCCCGTAGACCTCCAGGATAAATAGATTCCTTCCCCACAACCCTGGCCAGGGTCTGAGGACCCTCCCCAGGATGGCCAGGGCTGCGTCGTTCCTGGGAGCCCCAAACAGCCCAGAGCCCAGCCTGCCAGCTGTTTATGCCCACGAGCAGAAATTGCTCCTCTTCTCTGCCCCCCCCAGTGAGGCCTGAGCAGCCAGCCACAGAGGGAGGGTGGGTGTGCCTTCCTTTCCTGCCCCCACGAGGCACCAAGTTCTCATGGATCCCCCACGAGGACCCCTGGATCATGGGACTGTCAGTGCAGCAGAAAGAGCCACAGGCTGAGATTCAGAAGGCCCAGTTCTGTGCTGTGGAGACCCTGGATGGAGTGACCCTGGGCAAGTCACTGTCCTCTCTTAGCCTCAACTTTCCTATCTGTCAAATGGGAATGGTGCCATGGCAAAGGGCTAAATGACCTCCATCTGTAATGCCTGCTGCAGCGTCTGGCGCAGAGAAGAGCCTCTTCCTGGTCTGGCTTCTTGCCCCGTGGGCCCTCCCCTCCCACACCTGGGAATCTGCTCCACCCAATTCCCTATAGCTCCCTTGAAGTTTCCAGACTTTATCGTAACAAAGGAGTTGCAGCTAGAAGGGAGCTCTCAGGCCCAGAGAGGAAGAGTGACTCGTGCTGGGTCCACCCACAAGCCAGGGGCCTCTTGCTCCCCGCCCACATCACATTCATTGGTATTGGAGAGTGAATGAGCAGGAGGCACTAGGATCAAGGCCCCTGGGCAGTGGGGTCTTTTTTTTGGAGCCCACCATTTAAGGGCTTTTGGCCTCAGTTTCCCATTGCTGGGATGGGACACATGCTCCCTGCCCTGCCGACCTCTGGCACTCTGTCTTCCCAAGTCCTTGCCGGCCTGGGGCCAGGGGCCCTCCCTAGCTGCAAGGCCTGGCACGCAGCAACCTGATTCCTCAGATGGGTGTGCCAGTCCCCCCAGGGCGGCTGGGAGGCAGTGAGGTGGGGGGTGGGCATAGACCACACCTGGCCTCATCTACAGCCCTGAGGGATTGGGGAGCAGGTATCACCCCATTTCCCAGGGGAAAAAACAGAGCCCAGAGAGGTCAAGGTCTTGGCTCAGGGTCACACAGCAAGTCAGCCAAGAGCTGGGCCTAGACCTGGGGTTCATGCCTCCCCACCCATAGCTCCCCATCCCCCCAGCTCTGGCCTGTCTCCAAAACCCACATTCCTGAGAAATGCGCCTCTTTGGAGAAGGTCCGCCTCCTCCTCAGCCAGCGGCCTCCCTCAGCCTGCCCTGGGGAGGGTGCCCACCTCCTTCACCCCACCCTTCTCTGGCGGGCACCAAACCACAGCCTCAAACATACTCGAGGAATTTCTTGGGGAACTCAGCCTCCTGGCTGAGCTAGAGGCTTGGGGTCAGCCCCTGGGTCAACCTCCAATTAGGAAAATGGGAGGTACCTAGCAGAGGGGAGGTGAGGGAAGACCCCAGACTGGAAAGTGCTGGGTAAGGCAGGCCGGGTATGCCCCTCTCTGGGCCTGTTTGCTGTTGGTCCAGCGGGACAGTTACTCATAGCTACTCTCTCTACTGTGGGCTGGAGGTGACTCTGAGGGGAGGGCATTTGGTTAGACTGTGAGGAAGGCAGGGAGCATCACCACGCCATCCTATGCCCCTCTGAGGCTCAGAGAGATCAAGCAAACTGCCCAAGTCACACCGCTAGTGGGCAGGCAGGTCCGTCTCCCCCCACCTCCCCCACTGGCTCCAGAAGGGAAGGCAGCGTCCACCCCACTGGGCGGCGGGCTTTCATCAACCCTGAAGGCTGTGAACTGGGATGGATAAATATTTACAGAGCTTTTCTGGCCCTGCCAACAGCAGTCCAGGGATAAACACATCGGAGGCGACCCCAAATGCTCCCTGAATATCTGCAGTGTGACAGACAACGGCCCAGCTCAGACCCAGACCCGACCGACCCCGCACAAGCAGCAAAGTAGCAGCTGCAGGTGACAATGTCTCCAGTGTGCCTGGCTGAGCCCTCTCCTGGCCTCACCTCATATACTCTTCAGCCCAGCAGTGGGCACTGTTGCCTCCCATCCACCCAGACAAGACTGGGGTCCGGGGTGCTGAGGCTCCAGAGGGCTCACCTAGGGTCATGTGGTTCAAACCCAGGTCTCTCCCATACCCGAACCCCATGGATTCAACAGCTACCCAGGGTGATTTCTGACTCTGCCCCAAGGTCTAGGGGACCAGGAGGGGCTGGGAAAGAGGCAGGGTCCCTGGAGTAAGGTGCCCACCACCCCTTCTGTCCTCTCCTGCTCCTATAGCCAGGGCAGGGGAGGGCAGAGCTGGCATGGCTGGACAGAGGGGCCCAGCCTGGCCAGACCTCCCTCCTCACTGGACTCTACCTGCCACCCTCCTAATGCTCCCATCCCTGCCTGGGCTGGCTGGATGCTCAGCTGAGAGTCTGAGTGGACTGGGCACCCAGTGGGCTCTGGGCCTGCAGTTGCCCAGGCTGTGATCCCAGGCCCACCTGGCTGCCCCTGGGACTGGTCCCCCCAAGCGCCAGCCAGAGGGGAGGGTGCAGCTTTCCCAGGCACACACAGGCTGTCACACATGCCAGGACCTCCTTCCTCTCCTGATCACACCTTCCTCTCCCTTCCCTGTCTGACCCTACCCCCTGCTCTCTGAGGGTCTCAACTCCCTGCTCTCGGCCCCTTCTTTCTCACTCAACTCATATAACACACACTAGCTCTCACACTCATGCTGCCTTCTGGCTCCACGCTCCCCAATATCACCACACTCAGGTGCCAGGCGGTGGCGCCTCCTCCAGGCTCAGACCCCATTTCCCCGGCACCGGCTGCCCTCCCCAGCGCTTCCTTAAATCTCCAGCCTGGAGGTGTGCTCACGGAGGCCACACATCTGGAGGCTGACGCCAGCCTGAGACCTGATGGGCTTTGTCCCTGCAGTGAATACGGGGCCCTGTAGCCACTCCCGCTGTACCTCCCCCAATACACACCCCAGTATCTCGGCCGGGGCGCCGAGGAGCAGGTCCCAGAGCTGGGAGTGGGGCACGGAGTCCCGCTCATCAGCCTGAGCGATCCCGGCGCAGGCTCCACTTGCACACCTCCAGGGACGGGAAGCTCACTATCTATCACGCCCCACAGGGACCCAGACAGTTTTTTGGGTAACGGACCGCGCCGGGCCACCCCGGGCATCCCCGTGGGACCAGCTCGGCCACCGGGCCCAGCCCGCGTGCCCGGCGCCCCTCGGCGGGGGGCGGCCAGCCGGCGGCGGGCACTCACCGGCGACCGCGGGGCCCGGGCCAGCAGTGGCGGCGGCGGGAGCAGCAGCAGCAGCAGCAGCAGCAGCGGGAGCAGGAGGGCGCGCGGGGCCGCGCCGCGGAGCCGGGCGGCCCAAGCCATCCGCCCCGGGGCTGCTGGGCCTGCTGGGCCTGCTGGGCCGCCGCCCCTTATAGCCTCCGCCCCGCCCCCGCCCGCCCGGCCCCGCCCCGCCCCCGCGTCTTTTGTTCTGCACTCGCCCCGTGTTGGCGGCCACGGTGGGGGAGGTGGGCGGGGAGGGCTGGCCAGGCGGGGGCCGGCCCGCGGACCCAGTCCTTCCCGGGAGGGCCGGCTCTGCGGTCTCAGGGGCCTGGTGCTGGGGGACCCTGGCCAGCCGGTGCTGCTCCGGGCCTCAGTTTCCACGATGCGGTGGAGAGTCTGAGAGGAGCCGCGTTTCACTCCTCCCCCTCCTTACCACCTTACCAGGCCACCTTTGGAAGGCACATCCCTAGCTGGTCTCCCTGGGGGCCTGACCTCTGACCTCCTGTTAGCCTGTGACAGGTGGTGGTACCCACGGGCAAGTTCTGCCCCTCCTCAGAGCCTCAGCTGATCCATCTGGAAGATGGCACTATAGCCCCTGTGAAGAAAGGGATATTAAAATATGCCCCAGAGGAAACTGAGGCATATGGAGGCGGCTGGCCAGGACCCTAGCTTGGCGCAGAACCATAGACAATTATAGATGGGGAAACTGAAGCCGTAAGAGGGAGGGACGAGATCAGGCTTTTCCAAACCAGCAGGCAGGCAGAGGGGTCAGAAGGCTCTCTAGCTGGTCAGCTGGAGGGAGGGTAAGGTCAGAAAGCCATGGGGGGCAGTGTCTGAGTGGTGCACTGGGGGCCCAGGCTGCCCCCTGGTCAAGGACTAACAGGCTCCTCTGGGCCCCTCCGGCCCAGCCTCCTGAGACCGAGGATAAGTAGGTAAGAATCAGAGGAGGGGGTGATGACCGCATGCGGGAAGGGATCCTCCAAGCTCATATACTCCCTGTGATGACCAGGGACCTCACCACCTTGCCAGGCAATCCGCTCCATCATGGGCAATGCTGGGGAGCCAGGACACAGGCAGTGGCTCCCGTCCTGGCGGGCAGGGTGCTGAGCTGCCTCACGGTGAGGCTGTGGGCACCCATCCTGGGCCTAAGAAGGGGGGAGGCGGTGTGGGGAGGGGGAGGAGAGGGACACCGGCTGCCTCAGCCCTCCCTCCGGGTCCCAGTCTGAGGAGCCTTCACAGCCTCTCCAGGGAGGCTCTACAGAGACCCCTAGAGGGCAAGGAGAGGAAAGACAGCAGTGATATTTACTACCTGGGCTGTTTGCCATCTTTTTCTTTAATGTGATTTACTTTTAAAAATTGAAATGCCTACTTCAGCCTAATTTTAGCCACATTGGTCAAGAAATCATAGATTTGATGAGCTAATTATACATTTTTTTCCGATACACATGAAAATATAGACAGTAAAAATATTTGTGTAACTACCTTAAGTGAATGCCTCCAGGGGAGCATGGCCTTGCTTTGCGGAACCGAAGTCCACCTGTCATGGGAGCTCAAGTAACAACCTCCCACGTTGTAGGCCGCAGTGGAGAGCCATGGTTACAGCAAGCTGGGCTGGTCACAGAGGGCTTCCTGCAGGAGGAGGACCCTAATCAGCCTAGGATGGGCCAGTTTGGCAATGAGAACAAGTGGTCAGGGGCTGCATGAGCAAAGAGGTGGAGGCTGGATCAGGCCTGGCATGTCTATGAGGAGAGAGTAGCCACCCTTCACTTGCTTCCCTCACCTCGAGGCCAGTGGTCACCCCCACTGCAGAGAGGAGAAAATTTTTGCCCAGGCCCAGATGAGGGTCAGGGGAGGGCCCTGTTTCCCAGGCTGGCTGACAGGACTGTGTGGTTGGGACACAGTAGAGACATGCTGAGCCTGCCAGGCACTGCCCATGTCCCCTGCGTCCCTTCTGCCCCTTCCTCACAGAGGGGCCTCTTCTCCCCACCTGGTACCCCTCCCCCATGATTTTGCTGTGGCCGATTTCATCCTCCCCACAGTCCTGTTGCTGGGAGGCCTCCCTCGGGCATAGGGGACAGTGATGAGGGGGTGGTAAAGAGGTCTGGACCTCTCCCCGCTAAGGGTAGCAATAAAAGACTATGAAAACCTCCAGTTCCCGAAGGGCTGGGAAGCGTCCTAAATTCGGCATTGCCTTGCCCTGGGCCTGGAACCAAGGTGGTAAAATTCGAGGCCACAGGATTCAAACCCGCACAAACACCTCTAGGTTACGGCCTTTGGGAGGGACACGCTGCGTAAACGCTGTCAGGGTGTGGCGCTGCACCCTTGGGGCAGGGGGTCGGGTTGGGTGGAGGGCCACGCAGGGGGCCTCGTCGCACCCCAGCGGGGGCTGCTCGCGCCCCGCAGTGATTTTGCCGAGGAGTCCGAGAGCGGTCCGGACGCCCCCTGGCGGGAGCTCTGGGAACCGTCGCGGAGGGTGGGTGCTTCTTCCCCTGCCCAGTCCACCCGCGATCCTGAGGCCACGCTGGAGCCAGCGAGCCCGGACCGATAGGAGGGGGAGGAGCAGGGCCCGGCCTCCCGGTGCCCCCCTTCCCGAGAGCGGGACAGCCCCTAGCTCCACTTCCAGAGCTCTGCGGTGGTCTTTGAAGGACCAGGCTTCGCTCCTGCGTACGCCCTAGGCTCCCTGCGACAGCGGCCCGTGTCCCCAGGGCGCACATATCTCGAGCCAGGAGCTGGGAGGGCGCAGGGTCACCGGGAACGGGTGCTGTCGGATGGAGAGGCCGGGTAACCCGCGGGGGTGCAGCCTGGCCCCGGGTCCCGAGCCTCCGGTCGGGGGCGTGTCCCCGCAGCCCCGCCCCGGCCCCGCCCCGCAGCGCCGGCCGTGACAAGCGCCGCCGCCTTCGTTCCCGAGCCGGAACCGCAGTCACCGTCGCCGTCTCCGACTCGGCTCAGCCGGTCCCACCGCCGCCACCATGCCCCGGGGGAGCCGCAGCATGGCCGCCCGGCCAGCCAGGTGGGAGCGGGACGAGGGCCCGCAGGGTGGGGTCTGGGGAAGCGCGGCCCCCAAGGGCATGACAGCGTGACCTTGGCGGCTGCTGCGCCATCTTGGCGGGGGAGGGGTGGGGGTACCGCAATCACGCGTCTAAGACGGTGGTCGTCCACCCTCGGGGAGGAGGAGAGGGTGCCTTTCCGGAGCTGCGGGCCCCTGGGGCCGCTGGCCTGGAGTCCGGCCGAGATTAACCCTGCTTCTTCCCATCCCGCAGCCGCAACGCAGCGCCCTCTGCCCACCCGCCCGCGCACCCGCCGCCCGCGGCCGTGGCCCCGGCCCCCGCCCCGTCGGGCCAGCCCGGCCTGATGGCGCAGATGGCGACCACAGCCGCCGGAGTGGCCGTGGGCTCGGCTGTGGGACACGTCGTGGGCAGCGCCCTGACCGGAGCCTTGAGCGGGGGGAGCTCAGAGCCCGCCCAGGCTGCTGCCCAGCAGGTGAGCAAGGGCTCAGGGGAAACTGAGGCCGCCTTCTCTCAAGGCCACTGAGCGGGGAGCTGCTGGAACGTCCAGCGAGGAGCGTCCAGGGTGTCCAGAGCTGCCTCGGCCGTGGACTGTGCCCAAGAAGGGTCCTATTAGTCACTCTGCTTTTGGTCTCTGGTCACAGGCCGGCTCTCCCTGCCCCTCCCCTGAGGCCAAGGTCCCTAGACCCCTGTGGACAGACACCAACCAGCCCTTTAAAGATGGTGAAACTGAGGCCCTTAGGGGCTCAGAGACTGGCCCAAGGTCACCTAACCCTAGTAGAAGGGAGGGATGTTGAAGTTCCTGAGTCTGTGGTCTCTCTCCCCCAGGTAGCCCCTTCCGGTAGCCCCTGCACCCAAGGGTGAAGGGTAGCCAGGGACTCTGGGTCTGTTCCCTGCTGGCCTGTCCCCCACTGGGCACCCCACCAGTCCTGAACCAAATTCTGGCTTAGTGGTGGAGTCGGAGGTCATGAGGATCAGTGTTGTTGAGCAGGAAGGTGCTAGAACTTGTGGGGGTGGGGCTCATACTCCAGCAGAGCACTGGGCTTTTCTAGAACCTTCTCTCACCTCCCACCCCGCACCTGCCAGCATACCTGTTATGAGGCAGCTGGGAATGCTCTCTGTACCAGCACCAACAGAGTGGCTTTGAGAGGGCTGTGGGCTCACCCTGTTTCGGGGATGGAGCAGCTGAGGCTAAACAGGGCAGGCTGGGCCTGGCAGGGCTGGGGGCGTTAGGAGGGGCAGCCAGCACCCCCAGCTTTGGAGTCCTCTTCTGGGTGCCATCCCCAAGCTGACCGTGCTGCTTCCTGTGCTGTAACCCCAGGCCCCAGCCCGCGCTGCCCCGCAGCCCCTGCAGATGGGGCCCTGCGCCTATGAGATCAGGCAGTTCCTGGACTGCTCCACCACTCAGAGCGACCTGACCCTGTGCGAGGGCTTCAGTGAGGCCCTGAAGCAGTGCAAGTACAACCACGGTGAGCTGGGAGGCCCTGACCCCTGCTGGGGTGGGAGCGGCAGTCCCTCCTCCTGTACCTGCGGCCTGACCTCCACCTGTGCCGGCCCTCCCTCTGCAGGTCTGAGCTCCCTGCCCTGAAGAGACCGGTGCAGATTTAGGGGCCAGCCCTGCAGCCACATTCACCCCTTCACCGACAGCAAGACCATGACGTCAGATTGTACCCACAAAGCTGGGACTGGAAGTGAGGAGGGGGTTTCTCACCCCGCAGATGACCCAAGACGAAAATGTGCAATTGAAAGAGTTTATGTTAGATCCGAGCCTGCTGTGTCCACTCTCATTGGACTTTCTGCGGGTGGGGGAGGATGGATGGATGACCCACTGTGGAGTGGGATGCTTCACCTTCAGCTGGTGTCCTGGGTGGGGAGGGTGACCTTGTAATCCTGTGTAATCTGACAGCCTCGGGCAGTCCAGACTGGGTGATGAGGCATTAGCAGGTGACCATAAACCTCAAGGGCGTCTGACTCCTGGGGGCTGGAATCCCTGGAGGAGCATGCTGTCTCCTCTCAGGGACCCCTGCCCCTCCACCATTCTCATCTCTGCCTCTGGATCCCTTTCTCTGCACCCACATCTTAGGGGCCCCGCGGCAGCCTCACGTTCTGTCAGTGACCTTGCAATTTCCCAGAAATTCCAGATTCTGCAAGAGGAATACTGCTGGGCCTTTGTGCCTGATCACACCAGGCAGAGGTCACGGCCAACCCCCTTGGATCTGAGTCCAGCTCGGCCACTTGGCCGTGATGTGCCAGGTCATGGGGCCTGCCGGAACAGAGGTGCTGGCCCTTCAAACGCCATCACACACTCTGTGCTGCTGCCTTCACTGAATTCATTCAACAGCTCTGCACTGAGCACATACGGTGTGCCAGGCCCTATTCCACGTCTCCCTGCCCTTGTGCAGGCACTTAGCCGCTAGCGGGATGGTGGGGACCTGTCTCTGGATATAGTGTCTTCCATCACGTGGGTATATGTGTGTCTCTGAGGGGGGTTGGCATTGGGGTCTACCTCTCAGCACACACATCTGTCCCCTGGGAAGGGGTCCTATTTCTGGGTATAAGCATCCTTTCAGGGATCCATGTCTCCTCTTTACCTGGCTCTCAGCCCCAGCTAGTGGGTCCCAGACAGCAGGAAGCCCACCCTTCGGGGCCATGAAGGAGGGTCTTGCTCCTGGTGGCCACGCAGAGTGCTGGCGCGCCTTCTCCAGCCATTGCTCAGGGGGGCAGGCCCGACAGCCAGCGCAGCTCCTCTGGAAGGCCCAAGAAGCCCTGCCTGTGGGGGGCTGGTGGGAAGGCACACCCCCCCCCCGGGGCTCTCTTGTGACACTCACCTGCCAGCTCTGGACACCGCTCATCCAGGTTCTCCAGGAGGGACTCATAGCAGGTGGGGGCCCCGCCCTCACCCTCTGTAGAGGCTAGAAGGCTGATTCCTGGCTGGCCTGATGGTCCACACCCCCACCTCTCACTCGACCTGTTTGCTGGCCCACAGTGGGGTCAGGACAGGGCATTGGATGGGAAGGTCAGGGCTACATCTTGGCCAAAGTGGGGGCTCAGCAGGGCTTGGGTGGTCTGTGGCTGCTGTCCCCCTTCTTATATTCCAACATAGCTGCACAGGGGGAATCTGGAGCCCCTTACTGATGATCTGCACTAGGACATAGGTCCCACGCTCCTGCAGCAGGGGGCTGCCCATGGAGGGCGCTGGGGAAGGCCCCTCCTCCAGTCCCTCAGCCAGGTTCACCAGGTGCCCGTCCTCAGCCAGGAGGGCTATGGTCGCTGGGGGAGCAGAGAGGGAGGCAGGGCAGGGCTAGACTCTCTACCTGGGGGCCCTCAGCGGTTCTCCCAGCACCCCTCCCTGCCCCCTCACCATCTGGGGGCACCTGCCCCCTCTGCCTTAGGTGGGTGATGAGGATCACCAGGCTGCACCAGGGGTTCACCAGCTCCCAGCAGCCAGCTGTGGGGGAGGAGCAGAGGTGAACGAATGGCACCCTCTATTCCCCCCAGACTGGGACCCTCTGCCTCCCTCCTGTCTCTTCCCTACAGAGCAGGGAATGGGTCCAGGAGATTAGGAGTGTACCCCCTTCCATCTCCCAAGATGTCGGTAACTGAGGTGCACAACTTCTGCCTTTCTCACGCGACCCTCTCCGCCCACTTCAGCCCCACTTCCAGCACCTGACAGCCCCTCACCCCCTACCCCGCACCAGCCCCGCCTCCACCAGAAGGTCAAGAATCTGCAGCTGGGGCTAGAGCTTTAGGTGCCTCATGTCCCCTGAAGCTGGAGGACCACTGACCAGCTAAGGGATGGAGCAATTTGAACATTTGCTCCATGGCAGCGGCTTGGTGGCTGCGTGGCCCGTGCGCTCCTAGAGGAGCCCACGTGCATTTCCCAGGACCCAGCCAGGGTTTCCCCTCAAGAGACTCTCCGCAGATGCTCTCATCCCTTCCCATGTGTACCCCTTCCCCACGCCACCTCCCCACTCGCCCTCAAGGCAGAGGGAATGTACCCCCACCAGTCTGCTGGGAGAGGGGACCCCACTTACCTCCAGACATCACCGTGATAAACACGGCTGCAGGGGGGAGGAGACAAATGTGGGGGCTTTGATCCCCCAACCCCCATCCTGACTAAGGAAGGAGCTGGGGCTGAGATCTACCCCGTGTGGCGCCCTTTGGGAGATGTGTGTGTGTCAGGGATGGGGGAGTGATGGGTGGGTGGGTCCAAGTGCAGCTCCCCACTCAGCCGCCCTTGGGGCTGGGCTCCACCAGCCCAGGGGGTCCTTGCAGCTAGTCCAGGAGGCTTGGCCTCCTCTTCCTCCCGCTAGCTAGATCAGAGTACAGAGAAGACTCAGGCCCTCCCAGCTTCCAAGCTGGTCTCCATGGGAGTGGGAGCTGCCAAGAGGTCTAGGCAGGAAATGCCTTCCCCCCAGTATCCCAGTAATGGCCTCTGGGGAGGGTCCGGACATTCCCTGACGCAGGGCTCTAGTGGGGGCTGGAGCCTCAAGGCCCAGGGATGTCCAGAGACCACACCCCTTCACCCGTAGAGACAGAGCTCCCAGGCTGGAAGCAGGGGAGTTTCCTAGGGGTGGGGTGCTGGCATGGCTGTAGCAGAAGCGGGATCCTCACCAACCTCGCAGGCTCCCTATCAACTCAAGGCCCCCTGCTCTGGGCTCACTCCCAGCCTCCCTCTCTTCTGTCCTTGTTTCTTTCCTTTCTTAATCAAGTTTATTGAGTTATGGTTTACATACAGTAAAATTCACTTTTGAGTGAACAAAACACTTTTGAGTGTTTTCCAGTTGTGACAAGTCTCACAGAACCACCACCAGTCTGGATACACAACATTTCCATCACTCTCCCAAATTCCTTCATGCCCCTTTGTGGTCACCCCAGCCCCTGGCAAGCGCTGCAGTGTTCCCTGCACCCACCTCTTCCAGACTGCCACGTCACAGAGAGGGAAGCAGCAGACAGCTCGGAGCCTTTCAGGTGCGGCTGCTTTCACCTAGCTCCATGCGTGCGGGATTCACCGGGGTCGTCAACCGGTATCAATGGGTCCTTCCTTTCATCACCCGGGAGGGTCCCACTGCCTGGAGGTGCCACGGTCTGTGGATCCACTCACCTGCTGCTGTTTGGATTGTTTCCCGTTTTGGGTGATTATGAGTAAAGCCAGTACAGATACTCACCTGCAGGTCTCTGGGTAAAGAGACGTTTCCATCTCTCCACTGTAAATCTCAGCAAGAGGGATTGCTGGGTCCTCTGGGGAGAGTATGTTTAACTTTGTAAGAAACTGCCATTGTTTTCCAGCGTGTGCAGCGTTTGCATTGCCCCTTTCCGTCTGGTTGTGGTTGGGCCTCTGGACTCATGGCGGGTCAGGATACCTCCTTCTTAGCTGTCCTGCCACTGCTTCCCAGTGATTAGACTATTCATCCACCCTCTTCAGGCAGAGCTCAAGGCAGGAGGCAGGAGGAGGCCCAGATCCTCCCCGCAGCTCGTCAGCATCACTCTGCCTCTGGACAGGACTTGCCTCAGTGCTCACACCTGTAAAGCAGTGAGAGGCACCGCTCACGGCACCGCGGGCAAGTTAGCATGAGGATGGAATGCAGTAACCCTTTTGAGTGCTACCTGGGTGCTCAGCCTGCAGCAGGTGCTCAGAGGCAGCACTGGGGAAAGACCTGGGGCAGCGTTTCCCAAACTTACAGGGAGGGCACTTTCTTCCAAAATCTGGGGACCCGTGTCCTGCAGAACACAGCCCAGGAGTGGCTGCAGCCAGATTCTGGAAGGAATGGAACTCCCGGCCTGGAGCCTCAGCTCCAATGACCACCCCTCTGTTTTCCAAGGTGTTTGTCTTTAGTGCCATCGAGGAGGGGTCTTTTGTCTTGAGTGTCATGGAGGTGCCCTGAGGAGGTGTTAGGACTGGAGCGGGACCCACAGTGGGAGCTTTGTAACCTTCCCCAAGCGAGCTCTCAAGGCTAAAACGTAACGAGAGCACACTGCTTTAACTTGTTTTTATTATTTTTTAGGTATTTGGTAAGGCCAGCAGATCAGGAGATGATTGCCATTGAGAAGCTGGTTTGTTACAGTTCCCAAGTGGAGGAGGACAGAGCCCCGTAGGGGAGGTGGTCAAGGTGGTCGGGGGAGTGTGGACTCAGGAATGGTTGGTTTGCGTTTGAAAAGTGTGTTACTGTCTCTAGGACTGGCTGACCCTGGGAGGGCCAGTCCCTCCAAGGTCAGCAAGGCCCCAGATGTCAAAGCATCAGGATAGAGAATACAAAATCCTATCTATGATTTTTTTTGTTTTTCTTTTCTTTTTTTTTTGGCTGCAACGTGCAGCTTGTGGGATCTCAGTTCCCTTACCAGGGGTTGAACCTAGGCCACGCAATGAAAGCCCAGAATCCTAACCACTAGGCAACCAAGGAACTCCCACAAAGTCCTATCTTTGCATCTTCACAACACTTGGGCTGGCACAGTGCTCGTCTTTAGTTTCCAGATGAGGAAACTGAGGCACAGAGAGGGGAACTTGGCTGAAGTTGTGCAGTTAAGGGGAGGAGGACCTGGGATTCAGGTCTGAATCCCAACGCGGGCTGAATCCCAACCAAAGTCAGCTCCCCTCGTTCTGGCAAACTCTCTTACCCACAACAGGAGTGCAGATGGGCACAACCATGTCGGGAACCCTGGCGGTATCTACTAAAACTAAACAGAAAGGGGACCTCCCTGGCGGTCCGGTGGTTAGGACTCTGCGCTTTCACTGCAGGGAGCGTGGGTTCGATCCCTGGTCGGGGAACTAAGATCCCACATGCTGCGTGGTGCGATGCAGCCAAAAAAGAAACAACACTAAACGGAAATGTTCCCCGTCCTGGGTGTCTGCCCAGCAGAAACCAGAGCTCAGGTGCACCAACGACACAGGCAGGAATGCTCACAGCGGTTCTCCTTGAAATAGCCAAAGATGAAAGCACCCAAATGGCTAGTAACAGGAGATGGATAACCTAATTGTGGCTATCCACACAGTGATTTACACACAGCTGTGACAACGAATTAAACATTGCTGCATCCATATGCACACATGGATGACTCTTATAATGTTTAACAAAAGAAGCAGAAACAAAAGAGGACACACTATCACTCCATTTATAGCTGACATTCTACAGCAAAAGTGATTAACCACAGAGTCCCACTTGGTTACCACTGGGAGCTAAGAGGGCGTTACTGGCAGGGGAGGTGCATGAGGGAGCCTTCTGGGGTGATGGAAATGTTCTAAATCTTGGTCTGGGTAGAGGCTGCAGGGATATATATATATAAAATCATCGAGCCATACATGTAAGATTTGTGCACTTGACCGTATGAGTTATACCTCAGTGAAGAGCAGCCACCTGCTCTAACTGCACATGTGGATTTCCGGGCTTCTGTTCTCAAGAAGGCCCTGTGGGGCCGGGATGCTGACGTTTGGGAAGATAAGGTCTGGTTGCTGGGCCCCAGCACCGCCCTCCCACCGTGTCAGTGCTGATTTGCATGCCCCTTCGTGGTCCAGCAGCCTCCCCAGTGTGCCCTGAAGCAGCTGGAGCACGCCCAGCGCAAGCCCAACACAACAAGCGACTCCCACCTGCCTCCCTGCCTCCGGCCATGGCCTGTCGGCATCTGGCTCTCCTTCTGACTGGGGTCCTCCTGGCAGGTGAGCCCTCCCTGGGCCTTGCTCACCCGGGGGTGGAGTGGGAGACAGCACACTGGCTCTGGAAGCCCCCTGTAAGGAAGCAAATCCATGTGGTCAGTGGGGAAGGTTTTGGAAGGGTCCTTGAGTTGGAGAGGAGAACTGGCCACAGGTGGCCCTGCCCCAGACTTGAGGCAAGTCACTTCTCTGTGTGGGCCTCAGTTTCCCCACTTGTGAATGACCAGATTGCTAGGGTCCCTTTGGACTCTGACTCTTGGGGGTCTCAGAGACTCATCACCTTTTGAGTTTTTCAGAGGAGAAGCTGGTGTGGGCTGGTTTCTACCCCACAGTACCTCACGGACAAGCTAACCCTGAGAAGGTCTTCAGCAGCCAGTGGCCGGAGGCTGAGCAAATGGGTAGTAACAGCCCAGGAGGCTTCTTGGGGGTTGTCAGTCTGTAGACAGGGTTTGGACAAGCCAGTGTGACCAAAGTGATAGGGGTCTGCAGGGCAAGGGATGAGGGTGGGCAGCCCATAGACCACCAGCACACCCTCTGAACTCTAGATCCTTAGCTGAACATGGCTCCTTGGGAACATGACAATAACGGGGGCTTAGGGGTCGCCAGCTCTGTGCCCCACCCAGTGACGATCCCATGGCACCGGGCTGTGAGCTTTTGGGAGAGGATTCTCCTGGGAGTCTGACCAAGACTTCGTGGGGCAGGGACAGGAAGGAAGGGGCCCAGGCCAGACCTGAGTGTATCTGTCTCTCTCAGCCTCCCAGCCAACCCTGACCCAGCCGGACACACTGCTGGTCTTCCCAGGCCAAGTGGCTCAACTCTCCTGCATGCTCAGCCCCCACTATGCCACCGTCGGGGACTACGGCGTGTCTTGGTATCAGCAGCGGGCAGGCAGCGCCCCCCGCTTGCTCCTCCACTACCGCTCAGAGGAGGATCACCACCGCCCCCCTGACATCCCTGACCGCTTCTCGGCAGCCACGGATGCAGCCCATAATGCCTGCATCCTGACCATCAGCCCCGTGCAACCTGAAGATGCCGCGGATTATTACTGCTCCGTGGGCTACATACCCTAGGGGTGGGGTGTGGGATGAGTGCCTTCTGTCTGCCTCTCACTTATGCTCCTCACCTTGGGACCCTCCCTTTCTCTGAGCCTTGATTTTCCTCCTCTGTAAAATGGGTTAATAATCAACATGTTAACAATAACTATTCTGCGGGCCATGAGATCCTGGCTGCAAAAGTGACCAAGGTTGGTCTGGGAGTGTCGGGGTAGGGATTCTGGGGATTGTTGCAGAAGAGGAAGCACCTGAGACCCTTGGGTGGGGCCCCACCTCCCTACCAGCCCCCAGGGAGCTCAGAATGGTGGCTCTTGCCTTCCTGTGACTGGAGGAGCTGGAGTGAGAGAAAAAATAACCAGCCCTTGATGGTCTCAGGTCTGCATGGCTGGTTGTGGTCCAACACACACAAGGTCACTGGACTGGGTCCCTAGGAACCCCTGCCTACTCCTGGATGGGGCTAGGAGGCACCTGAGGGCCAGGACGGAAGGTGCTGAAGACAGGTGGGCAGATAGCAGGGGCAGAATGGCAGCAGCCATCCTTGGGTGGAGGGGCAAGTCTTGCCACCAGAAGCAGAAGTGAGCTCTGTGAGGGGGGTCGGAGGCTGAAGAACACACCCCTCTTCCCTTTCGGTTCCCCTAAGAGGCGCCACCTGAACGGAGGCCATCCCTCAGATGCAGAGGTGGGGTCCACAGAGGGTCCCGCCTAGGCTCCCTGCCATCTCCTGGGCCCTCTCCGGGATCACCTCATTTGTCTCTGTGGGGACGAGGTAAGCAAGCAGGACCAGAGCTCCCCAGGAAGGGAGAGGGAATCGCAGCAGGATCCCGGGCCTGCACGGGGTAACGGGCTCCGCAGCCCTGAGCGCGCCTGCCCTTCTCCCGGGGACACAGCCGCCACAAGGCCTCTGGCCGGCCCCACCCCCAGGACAGGTGCCCAGGAGCCGGCCGCCCCTCCCGGCCTCAGTTTCCTCCTCTGCGCTCCCGCCAACGCCCGCCCAGCCGGGACGCGCTCGGGGACAGCCCGGAGCCCTGAGCCGACCGGACGACCCCTCCCGACCCCAGTCCTGCGACCCGGACCCCCGCGTCCAGGCGGCGTCGCGTACTGCGTTGCGGGACCAGTGAGACACTGGCCTCCGCGCGGCCTAGAGCGGTCCCGGAAGTGCCGCGGGAGGGGGCGGGGCTCGGGCTCTCGGGCAGCCGCGGGCTTCGCGTCAGCAGCCGCAGCCGAGCTAGGCCACGGCCGCGGGCAGGAGCAGCTCACGTGCGGACCCGCCCCTCTCGCCCGCGGCCCCGCCCCCGCTCAGGTGAGCGGCCCCGCCCCGGCCTAGGTGAGTGGCTCCGCGGCAGCCAGTGTGGCCACCTCTCCCTTCGGTGGCGCAGGTGTGGACGGCCCCCGTCCGTGGAAGCAGGTGCCGGTCCGCGGCCGCTCTCTGGCCTCCAGCCAGGAGGCCCTGACTGGCCCGAGGGTCGGCCGGGTGCCCAGGCCCTGGGGGTCCCAGGAGGATGGAGTGACGGAGGCAGGAGGAGCTGGGGAAGGCCCGAGAGAGGTGGGAAACGTGGGGTTCCAGACCTTTGGATTTTTGGTCCCAGAATATTTAAAACATCGTTGGGCACAGATAAAGTATCGCCAACTTTTTCAACACAGTGGAGACTTCAGCGTGTAGCTGGTACATAGTGGGAATGGAAAACCCCCGAGGAGGGAACCTCGGAAACACCAGGATTTAGCAGGTAGGTGGAGGCACAATCCCCAGATACTGAGAAAGACGGGTCAGAGGGCATGAAAATTAGGGTGGTAAAAGAAACCAAGGGAATGAAGTGGGGCCTGGTAGTGAGGATAGGTTGGCCAGCAAGGTGGGTTAGTGAAGGGTGGGCTCGTATTGTCACATCGTCCAGTTTTTCATGGGAAAAGCTACTGAGTTTTAAATATTGGCAGCTAAGTCAAACAAAAAGGAAAAGCCTGACTCTTTGAGAGCCAAACACAACGTGTCTGTGGCAGGATCCCCAGAGTGCCAATGTGCAGTCTCTGAAATGAAGGGTTTTGAGAGGGATGTCTTGGGGAGGCCTTCCAAAGGGGGGAGGAAGTGAGGACCTAGAAGAGAGGGCTTGGCCGTAAGGAGGTCATTAGATGCTGGAGCTGAAGTCCCAGCTGAAATTGGAAACTTGAAGTTTGTCTCCGTGCCAGACGCAGTCGTATGATTTTCCTTGGCAACATTCAGCATCTTAGGAGCTGGCAGAGGAGGTGGGTGGTTAGTGGCAGGGCAGGGAGGTGAGGAATGTGATGCTGGTCAGAGAGCTGGTTGAAGTGACGCTCATAGTTAGACACGCTGTAGTCTAAGCTAGATGGGGAAGGGGTGGACCAGGGTGAAAATGGGACGTGAGGTTTGAGGAGGTCGGGAGGCGGGGGGGAGTGGAGACCGTGGTTGTGAAGAGGAGTGGGAGTGATCACAGGCTTTTTTTAAAAAAAATTTATTTATTTATTTATTTATTTCTGGCTGCGTTGGGTCTTTGTTGCTGTGCATGGGCTTTCTCTAGTTGCCGCGAGCGGGGGCTACTCATCGTTGAGGTGCACTGGCCTCTCATTGCAGTGGCTTCTCTTGTTGCGGAGCACAGACTCTAGGCACGCGTGCTTCAGTAGTTGTGGCTTGGGAGCTTCAGTAGTTGTGGCACACGGGCTTAGTTGCTCCACAGCATGTGGGATCTTCCCGGACCAGAGCTTGAACCTACGTCCCCTGAATTGGCAGGTGGATTCTCAACCACTGCACCACCAGGGAAGTCTGACACAGGCTTCTTGAGGATATTGCAGTTCTGTGCTTTTTTTCACATCTGGCCTTTCTACTGGCTGAAAATTCATTAAAAGAAAAATTCCAAATAGGAATGAGTTCCATCATGACTATTCTGATTAATTTAGTATGTCTTTTTGAGGCAGTTCCTGTCTGACTTCAGTGTAAGGATGATAGTACCTTTGTATGGAATCCTGAGGAATACATGAGATATGCTTGTAAAAGGTCTAGCCGTGCCTTGGCACACAGTAGTTGCTCAATAAACTCGAGTTGTCATCATTATGGTACCTGAAGAGTTTCCCTGGAGGTTGCATAGCAGTTTGTGGATGGGGTCCTGCGGAGCTCCCTCTGGGCCCCCACAGTGGGATGGGGGGCTGAGTGGGGTGTTCTAGTCTCCTTCCTTGTCCCTCCGAAAACACCCCCTTCAACCGGAGCAGCTCTGCTTTTGTATGTTTCATTTATTCATATCTCCCAGATAACTGACTTATTTGAATAAAGAGTACTTTGGCAAAATAAAATAAAAGTGTGGTAAGCAGTTCTAACACAAACACAAATAACTTTTCCTCCGTTCAATCATTTATTTATTCAATAAATGTGTGTATAATGATTGAGTGGCTATGCTGAGAGCTGGGGATTCCAATATGGAAGAGCCCCGAATTTGCCCTTGGGGAGCTCGCAGGCAGTGGTGGGGAAAGTCCTGCCATGACATTTGCCCTCCAGGTGGTGAGTGCTGTGATGGACATGTGCCCCATGCTCCACGGTCACCAAGGCCACGTGCCCAAGATTGTCAGAGTCTGAGGGTACAGGGAAGAGGGGACATTTGAACTGAGTCTGGAAGGATGAGCAAGTGGCCATGTGAGAAGAGTGGGGACCAGTCAGGAGGAAGAAACAGCAGCATGTGTGAGTGGTGGAGCTGGAAGTTTGGGAGGGTGTGGAAGGAGAAGCAGGGGACAGGGCCGCATGGCCGGATGTGGAGGACTTGGGCTGCTGCAAGCTCCTGAGAAGGGGCATGCCACAATCAGGACTGTGTTTTGGGCGTTTGACCTTGGCATCCACGTAGAGAAAGGGCTGGGGGGAGGGGGGAAGCTGGAGGTAGGCAGCCAGCGGGGAGGCGAGTCACACCGAGGCCTGAACTGCCCAGTGGCAGCAAGGAGAGAGGCAGAGACCCCTTCAGTAAAGACGGGAAGTAGACAGGACGGGATGTGCCGGCGGGAATGAGAAGGGCTGACTCCCAGGGCTCCAGCTGGGGCTCTGGGCTGGAGGCCTGCAGCCGACCGATCGTAGGAGAGGAGTGTGTGCTCTCTCTTTCCCAACAAGACCCCAGCTCCAACCTCCTCCGGTAGCTGGAGTCTTGCCCCTTTTTCAGAATGGCTCCACTTCCTGTCCTTGCCCACCTTTCTGGACACCCTGAGCCTTTAGAATCTGGACACCACAGTGTGGCATTGTCTGTCTGTCTGTCTTCCTTGCAGTTGTTTCTGGCAAGTCAGACTTGTCTCTAACTCAGTAAGGACCATCTCAAGGGCAAGATTGTGTCTTTGGTTATATCTTCCTTAGACTCTGGCACCTACTAGGTGCTTGACTTGTTGACTTGACAGTGTCTCTTGTTTTCTTTTCAGAATCTGAGAGCAGTAAGTGTGTCCCAAAGAGAAACAGTCACTGGGGCTGAGCCCGGACCCACAATGGAGATTCCCCCGGCAGCCAAGCTGGGTGACGCTTTCGTGTTTGAGGACCGGTTGGAGATGCAGACAAACCTTTTCCCGGAGGAGGACCCGGGGGACCCTTTTCTTCAGGAAAGGGGTTTAGAGCAGATGGCTGTCATCTACAAGGAGATCCCTCTGGGGGAGCAGGACGATTATGAGGGGAATATCAGTATGTGCTCGAGCCCCATCCAGCATCAGAGCATCCCCCCAGGAGACAGACCCCAGGACGATGAGCTGTCCAGCCCAACCTTCTTCCAGAAATCAGACCTGACTATGTGCCAGATAATCGACAGCGGGGAAGTGTCCGGTAAGCCCGATGGGGAGACGGCGGGCAGGGGGGACTCGGGACCCGAGGGGCCTCACAGGACTGCACAGCCAGCCAAGCCCTATGCGTGTCGCGAGTGCGGCAAGGCCTTCAGCCAGAGCTCGCACCTGCTCAGGCACCTGGTGATCCACACGGGGGAGAAGCCCTACGAGTGCTGTGAGTGCGGCAAGGCCTTCAGCCAGAGCT
Organism: Kogia breviceps; assembly: GCF_026419965.1. NCBI lineage: Eukaryota > Metazoa > Chordata > Mammalia > Artiodactyla > Physeteridae > Kogia > Kogia breviceps. The sequence goes on along the minus strand of NC_081324.1, from coordinate 64,788,890 downwards.
CTCACCTGCTGCGGCATCAGGCCATCCACACGGGGGAGAAGCCCTACGAGTGCCGGGAGTGCGGCAAGGCCTTCCGCCAGAGCTCTGCCCTCGCTCAACACCAGAAGACCCACACCGGGAAGAGGCCATACGCATGCAGAGAGTGCGGGAAGGACTTCAGTCGGAGCTCGAGCCTCCGGAAGCACGAACGCATCCACACCGGGGAGAAGCCCTATCAATGTAAGGAGTGCGGGAAATCCTTCAACCAGAGTTCGGGCCTGAGCCAGCACCGGAAGATCCACACACTGAAGAAACCGCACGAGTGCGAGCTCTGTGGGAAGGCCTTCTGCCACCGGTCCCACCTCATCCGGCACCAGAGGATCCACACAGGCAAGAAGCCATATGCATGCGAGGAGTGCGGGAAGGCCTTCAGCCAGAGCTCCAACCTCATTGAGCACCGCAAGACGCACACGGGTGAGAAGCCTTACAAGTGCCACAAGTGCGGCAAGGCCTTCAGCCAGAGCTCCTCGCTCATCGAGCACCAGCGCATCCACACCGGCGAGAAGCCCTACGAGTGTGGCCAGTGCGGCAAGGCCTTCTGTCACAGCTCGGCCCTCATCCAGCACCAGCGCATCCACACGGGACGGAAGCCCTACGTGTGCAATGAGTGCGGCAAGGCCTTCCGGCACCGCTCGGCCCTCATCGAGCACTACAAGACCCACACACGGGAGAGGCCCTATGAGTGCAACCGCTGTGGCAAAGCCTTCCGGGGCAGCTCGCACCTCATCCGCCACCAGAAGGTCCATGCAGGGGACAAGCTCTAGAGGAGGGGCTGGCACCACGGCCTGCGCCTCTGCCAGCTGGAGCCCTGCCCCCCGCTCATCTGTGAGGCCTGCCCGCCTCCCCAGACCAGTGCCTCCTGGAAATGCCCGCCCACCCTGGTGGCAGGGCCTGGCCCCCCTCCGCGGCCCTGGCCCAGCAGGGGGACTGGGTGGGGTGGGGAGGGAGGCCAAGGGCCAGGGCGCCAGGGCACAGCCGGCTCTCAGTTGTCTTGTGCTCACCTGTGACCCAATGGGGTTTAGTTTTGCCCTCTATTCGCTTTTTCCAGAGTCCAGAAGAAGAATAAACGTCAGAGGGAGAAAGTGGAGTTAAACCCATGAAAATGTCAGATGAGCTCTAACATCAGGCACTTTTAGAAGAAGTAACTGTGTTCGCGGTCCAATCAACTGAAGGAAAATGGATCCAAAGTAGACGCGTCAGCAGCCCACCTCGGGCACTGGTGGGGACGGCCAGCTCAGGTGACAGAGCAGAGGGAGGGTCTGGAGGACTCATCCTGGGTGTGGGAGTGAGGCCCCTGTGTGCTCTCTCAGCCCTTGATGTGGGTTAGATGAGGGCGGTTCTGGCTGGCAGCTCTTCCAGGAGGTGGAGGCATGGTCCCAGAGGCTGGCAGACGGTGCAGCCTGGCTCTGGCTCAGCCCGGCCAAAGGCTCACTGTTCCCCCGGGGTAACCCTCCACCAGACCTAGGGCCCCAACCACAGCATGCCTTGGACATCATCAGGGCCCGTCTCTGGTCGGCGCTTTGCAGCCTCCCCTCCGCCCTCTGGTGCAAGGGGATAGAAGGTGATTCAGTCAGAAGGTCTGGGTTCAAGTTCCAGTTCTGGCCCCTCCCTCACCTTGGTGACCCCTTCCGTGAGGTGGGCATATTGGGACTGGCCACATTCCCCTAAGGGCTGGTGCAAGGCTCCTGTTCAGAGTAGGACCACGCATGAACGTGCTTTGTCGGCTGGCAATTGAGGATGGAGACCCACAGTGACCCCTGCCCCACCTTCAGGGGAGGTGCATCCCTGTCTGGTTCCCGACATGGCAGGGCCCCCCCCCTTCAGCCAGGCTTTCCCTCCCTCTCTCCAGCTTGTGTCCTGGGTGCGGCACCCTGGGCAGGACACTTACTGCACGCCGTCCCCGCAGCAGCAGTGTGTCTGTGTCCTGTCCTTTCTGTCCTCCCCCCTGGGGGTGGTTTAATGAATACCATTGTCTGCGTCCTGCCCTGACCAGTTCAAATGGGCATCCCCAGAGGTGGGGCTCTGACAGTGGCATGTTTTTAAAGCTCCCCAGGTGATTAGAAGGTTCCCCTGCATAGCAGGCTGTGAGCCTGTGCTGGCTCCCAGGCAGCCCCAGCATCTCCCAGATGGCATCGTCCAGAGCAGAGCTTGAAGGTGGCCATCCTGTCTCAGACCTCTGCCCACCACCCCAGGGATGGGCTCAGGCAGTGCCGTGTCTGGCTGGTTGGTAAGCGTTTGTCCCAGGCCTTTGTGTGTCCACAAGGATCTTTAGTTCTGGCTCCCCGGGCTCCTCAGAGCTAGTGCGGGGAGGACGCAGTCTGAGCTATTTTGAAGCTTTCCAAGTCTCTGGTTGAAATCCCACGAACCCATCATGGTCACACTAGTTATTTCAGCTTATGAGAAGCTCAGCTGGGCAGCTGTGTATAGTTTAGATGAATGAAAATGGGAAAGCCATAGTGGTTACTTCTTAAGTGGGGCTTGGTAGGCCAGAGATGTTAAAACAACAGGTCTGTTGGGCTGGGAAGATCAGCTCTGTCCAGCTCCTCTCTGCTGTGTGAGTCTGTGGAGCATTGAACCAGCTCTCCAGGCCCCGCAGAGCCTCTGCGTGAGCAGGTGGACCATCCTGACCGGGCAGTGCCAGGCACTGTCTGCAGGCAGCCTGCACGGAGGGTCTTCAGTCACCAGTGAGAGTGAAGACAGAGTACTGACACCCCTGCTCAGTGCAGGTGGGACATCGCCCCCCCAAGATCTACCTCCTCGCCCGCTGCTGTCCCAGCATTTGGCCTCAGCCTTGGCCAGTTGTCGGCTTCCTACTTTTGATATCTGTCCCCGCACACTGTGCACCAGCCAAATTTTTTTTTTTCAAGCATCATTTTGCACATGTCACCACTCTCCTTAAAACCAACCTTCAGGGGTCTTCTGCACGTAAACCCCCATTTTAGCCAGCCTGGGTTACCCGCGCGAGCAAGCATCTCAGTGTTCCCACCACGCCCAGATGCACCCCACTCACGCCCAGCTTCTCTCAGCTCATTTATGCTGTTCTCACATTTTTGAATATGCACTTTTTCTCTTCCTCCCCTGCATCTCCTTTCTTCCTTTTGACTCTGTAACATGGGGATTAAAATCCCCTTTCTGAAGGGTTGACAGACTCACAAAACCATGGTCAGACCAGGCAGGTACTTTCTTTGTAGGAAGTGTGAGCAGAACCTTGTCCTTTCAGTTCAAATTCTTTCACTGATTTCTTATGTATTTTTAAATCTTTTCATTTATTTAGGTTCTCAAACAGTGTGATATTATAAGAGATCATCTTGGTAATATTTTAATCGTCCTTGAGTTTAGTTGTTTGTTTTTGTTTTATTGTCTTACATTTTTTCCTTCTTTTAGTTGTTGAGTGTTGTAAAGCTCCAGTTCTTGGTTCTGTTTACTAATTGAATTGTTTGTCAAAGTACATGTATTCTGCTCTTTTCTTTCTTTTTTTTTTTTGACTTAATACTTTACATTTCTAAGATTATTTAGATACAGTTAATCATTTTTAATATTTCTAGTAAATGGGGGTACTTTAGCCTATGATTTTTTTTTCTTACAGTTAGAGCTTTTTCTGCGCTCTGTAATGTTGACATGTGTTGTCTTTTGCTGTTGTCCTTAGGACTTTCCCTTTGGCCCAACTATTATTATTGTTATTATTAATTTAACATTTCCCAGTGATGAATGCTGAGGTTATGGCTGTTACTTCTTTTGGTACGTGGTGGTGTCAACATTTCTAAGTGTCCATAGAACTTTTCTGGGCCTGAATATATTATCAGTTTTTATAAGACATTTGTGTACTCTCAAGAAACGTGTTTTTACTCCATCAGTTCTATTTGTTAAATCAGTTTTTATATTATTTTATTCAAATCCATACTCTCTCTAACTTTACTTCAGAGTTCTTAACCTGGGGTCTAAGGACTGCCTGGGAGTCCATGAGCATGCAGGGGTTTCAGAGGTCATGGACGCTGGGGATTGAACAAAGCTGTGTGGATATGTGCATGCATGAATTATTCTGGGAAGGGGGTCTGTAGCACTCAGCACATTTTGGAAGGGCTCTGTGACCCCAAAGTAGGTAAGAACACTCATTTACCTAGTCAAATCACAGTCTAATTTTGTGTGTTTTTTTCTTTACGTATTTCTATTTTGCTTTAATTTCTGTTTCTTTTTTATGTATGTTGTTGCTTTGTTAGTTGTGCAGTTATCTTCTTAAGAAATAGGCAGGGTACAAATGATCAAGTAATTACCATATTTTGGGCATATATGTTTAATAGTGACATATTGAAAAACTGTGCCTTTTAGTGCCCTCTTTGCCTCTTTTAATGCTTCTAGCTTCAACTTCTCTTTTCCAAATATCATAATGGAAGCCCCTTGCTTTTTTGAATTTGCATTTGCATGAGAGTTCATTTAGCTCGGCATTTTATTTTTAAAATTTGTGTATATATTTTGCTATATATCTGTAACTTATAAACAGCAAATTGTTGGATTTTGTTTTCTGATTCTTTCTGTAATTCTCACATAAGTTCTATTATTAACATTATTGTTTAGAGTAAGGTGTAAATTATCATCTTAATATTTTAATATATATTAACTCATTTAACCCAAAAAGGTCATGCTCATCTCTGCCACCCCCATCTCTATGAGTTTTTATCCATGTGTAGAGCATCACTTCTGGGTAGACTAGAGGTCTGCCATTGGGCACACCTGCTCCTCCTGGTCTTCATCAGTGCTGGGCTCTGTCCTGAGCCCCTCTTGAAGCCACATCCTCTCGCTTCAGTGTCCTTGGCTGTAATATGGAGGAATGATGTTACCTCACAGCCCCATGGGGCTTGGAAGACTAAGGAGTGCAAACCTGTGTGGAAAACTGAAGGTGTAGGTGATTATTACACTATAAGTATTGTGAAATATTCCTTTGATTTTCTGTTCTTCTTAATCCCAAAGTTTGTTCAACATAATTTAGAATACTACATCGTGCTTTACTTTTTAGAAATAATACGCGATGCAGCAAAGAGCTAAGAGGTCAGGCCCACCCTCCCTGAGGGAACCCACACAGTCATGTGAAAGAGAGGTGGAGACCCTGATCTTGTGCTCCTCTCCCCATCACCTGTCTGTCCCAGGATGGTCCCCTCAACTTTCCCCTTTCTCCCCTGACCCCTCCTGTGGTGGGGGCAGAGGCTCAAGAATATGGTCACTCTGGCCACTCCTGTTGCAGGTGGGAACCCGAGGCCAGTGGTTTACCACAGGTGCAGTGGTTTAGTGTCAGATCTACCGGCAGCCGTGGGGAGGAACAGTTCAGATGTGATGTTGGAGCCCCAGCCTGCTGCTGTTGCCGGGGCTTCTCAGAGGCCACAGTGGGTTCAGTCACCACGAGCCAAGATGGAAACCAAATGGCCTCTCTGCTCAGAGTCGCTCTGCTCTTGGTGCCAAGCGGATGCTCGCCAGCATCACACATGTCTGGATGTATTTGCCATCGACTGACACCCACTTTACAGGGTGTGGGGAAAGGCAACCCCTTTCTTGTGCGGGAACCCCCTCTTCAGTATCTGATAACCAGGAAACCCAGTCAGAAGGTGGCCTGGGGAGTGTGGAGTGGGGTGTCTTGAGATGGACCATCCTTCCTGCACCACAGGCCAGGTGCTCTCCCAGTCGCCAGGATGCTGGTGGGGCCGTGTGCTGGAGACCCTCCCACGCCCCACCCCCCACCCCCATCTGCCCTAGTGGGCATATTCCTCTGTCATTGACCTTCCTCGGCTCCTGCTCTCTTGGAGGTCTCTGCCCTCTGGAGTCCAGAGCACCAGCTTGAAAGGCTCTCCCTACACCTTTCAATCCCTGCCCCCTGTGCTGCCACCCTCAGCCAGGCCAGCTCTTCTCGCAGAGATGACAGGAGCACCTCTGTCCTCTCCGACCCTCACTTGGGTCTTGCAGCTCCTGGACCCCAGAACTGAGAGGGAGTCATGAGCAGCCACAAACGAATGCGCTCCCTACATAATCCTCACGTGGCCTCATCTGGAAGAGGGAGCAGCGCTGTGTGTCTCTGGACTGGTCTTCTCCCGGGACCACAGGCACCCCCAGAGGGAAGAGCTGTCCTGGGCATGTGGTTGGAGGTGGTGAGGGGGACAGTTCCCCTCCTGGAGGCTGGTGGGGCCTCATGGGGTTTTATGAACTGGAGCCTCTACCTCCTGCCGGCGGCCCATCCACATTCCCAATGTGGGCCTTGCTCCCCCCATCCTCCTTTCTACCTGCTGTGCCCTGGAGGGGAGTGGCCTGCAGGTGTCATGGGCAGCTGCGTCCCCCACTCCACCAACACTGCCTTGTGAGTTGGCAGCTTCCTCCTGAGTGTCAGCCGCGCTCTTCAGCCTCTTCTGTCGCCCGTTGTTTCCTCTGGTCTCGCTGATCACAACCAGGGTCCGGAGACCCCTCCTTCTCTACCTTCTCATACACCTATCCCCCCAAACCCTGCCCACAATTTCCCTAATGCCACCCGCTCCTCTCATCTCACTGCACGGCCCCCTCCCTGGCCACCCACCCCTGGCCTTTCTCTCCCCCGCGGCCAGGGTGATCCTTCGGCCCTGCAGCCTGACGGGGTCAGCCTCTTCCACAAATACCCACCCTGGTTTCCACGGAAACCGGTGTCAAGATGCTTCCTGATGATCGGACACCTCCTCCCCACCAGGAGCTCCTGTGTTCCAAGCAGGCCTTTGTCCTCAGGGGACCCTCTCCCATCTGTAGGAAGAGCCTGGGCCAGAGACGGGGTTCTCACCCAGGGTCAGCTACTCTGAGGGCCAGGCCCCCTGCCCCAATCCGCCTCAGCCCCGTGCTGCGTCCTGGATGTCAGATGCAGTAGAGCTGGGGAAGGAGGCTGAGTTTAGGGTCAGGGCCAGCACTTCAGTTAGTGGAGACTGAGAAGAGAGAAAGGGTCCAGGAGAGGGTCACCCTCTTTTTTTTTAATTGACATATAGTTGATTTACAATGTTGTGTTAGTTTCAGGTGTACAGCAAAGTGATTCAGATAGGTATAGATAGATTTTTATTCAGATTCTTTTCCATTGTAGATTATTACAAGATATTGAATTTAGTTCCCTGTGCTCTACAGTAGGTTCTTGTTGTTTATCTATTTTATATATAGTAGTGTGTACCTCTTAATCCCTAATTTATCTCCTAATTTATCCCTCCCCGCCTTTCCCCTTTGGTAACTATAAGTTTGTTTTCTATGTCTGTGAGTATATTTGTTTTGTAAATAAGTTCATTTGTATCATTTTCTTGATTCCACATATAAGTGATATATGGTATTTGTCTTTCTCATTCTGAATTACTTAGCATGATCATCTCTAGGTCCATCCACATTGCTGCAAATGACATTATTTCATTCTTTTTATGGCTGATATTCCATTATGTATATACACCACATCTTCTTTATCCATTCAGTTATCCTCAACCATTGCCTTCCAGCAGGGGGGCATCCAGTGGGGTTGATCTAACTGAAGGTTTCCTACCACTCCAGCCCTTTGCTGGGTGTCAGGCCAAATGACCTGAGTTTGTGACCAATGGTCGAGAAGCCTATTGTCCTGTGGCCACTCAGAAGCTGTGACCTGCACTCCTGGACTACATCCTGTGCCCCACTGAGCTTAATTAGTTAAACTGGGACTCCTGTTCCTTATCTTACATGTGGAGGATCACCTCGAAAAAGCAAAATCCAACCTCCTTGGTAATAGTTTGTCTGGGAATGTTGGTTTTAACTACTGCAGGCCACACCTCCACTGCCACCTCACCTCCCATGAGATTTCTCCTATGAAAAGCCCTCAAACAGACTGAGGGGTGGCCATTTTTGAAAAACATGACATTGGGGCCACCCTTGGGAAGCCACCCCGAAGCAGTAGTTCTGCCCTTTAAGCTGTCATGAGGGGAGTGGGGAGAGGACAGGATTTCATCCCCTCCTGACACTTGGAAGCAGGAAATGTTTGGGGGGACAGAGAGTTGAGTGTCCAGCCTCACTCTCACCAGATATGGGCTCTGGGAGAGGTGAGGGTAAAGGAAAACTGGTTCCCTCCTTGCTGACGTGTAGCACAGCCTGTATATGCTTGCGGTGTTTGCAAGAGTGTTTGTATTTAGTCCTAAGCAGTCACAGCTTCTGGGTCCTTTGGAAATTGATTTCTTTTATACATCCCTGGACAGGCTTCTCTAGCTTCACTGTCCTGGGAGCAAATCTCACTAATCTTGGGAGACCTTGCCCTGCACATTGCTGGCTGGAGGGAAGAACTTCTGCATCCTTCTGTGTCCCCTCTCCCCAGCAGCCATCCCAAAGGAGCTGCCTGTGTTCTCACTGCTGATCCATCCCTCTGGTTTCACCCCAGTGTGGATGGGGCCGACCTGTTGGGTCCCCACCTCCTCCTGTTGTTCCCTGTGGCCGCTGGCTGTTTGCATGTGCAGGACCAGGACCTGGAGCATCACCCATCAGAGCCCAGAGGACAGGAAGTGGAGACGAGGAGTGAGCCCAGGAGTCTCGAGGGACCAGAGGCAGAATACTGGACTGTGTTCTCCGGGGAAGGCAGTTTTCTCAAGAAATCGTCAATAAGGCCACCCCAAACCATCAACCTTATCTGTTGCCGCGGAGTGGATTTCTCCCTTTGGCTGATGGCGGTTGATTTCTACCTGGACCAGGGTATTTATGTTTGAATTACAATCTTTCCCCCCTTTGCGCCTCCAGGGATCTGGAAAATGGAGGGCTGGGCTAGACAGAAGCTTTCTAGAAGATTCACTATTGAAGGGATCCAAAGGAAAACCATTGGTGGTCGGCGATCTATGGGGTATTGGGGGGGGGGGGGCGCCAAGTGCTAAGTGTAATGGTTTAGCTTTTTTTTTTTTTTTTTTTTCGGTACGCGGGCCTCTCACCGTTGTGGCCTCTCCTGCTGCGGAGCACAGGCTCCAGACGCGCAGGCTCAGCGGCCATGGCTCACGGGCCCACCCGCCCCACGGCATATGGGATCCTCCCGGACCGGGGCACGAACCCATGTCCCCTGCATCGGCAGGCAGACTCTCAACCACTGCGCCACCAGGGAAACCTGGTTTAGCTATTTTTACGGGACCAGATTCTTTGTGTCCATAGCGTAGCTGGCCAAAACCCTTAAACCAGAGGTTTGCAGCAAAGAGAGGGTTTATCCGCAAGGCAGCCAATGAGGAGATCAGAGAACACTCTCAAATCTGCCTTCCTGAAAGTAAGGGGCTGGGTGTTTATGGGATGGAGAATCAAGCAGCAGGGCGGTCTGAGGTGTGGGGAGCGCGGGGGTAAATGATTAGAAAAAGGAGCAGGGACTGTGGTTCTGCGCAGGTGTAAACAACTCCCCGCCTCTGCACGCTCACAGCACGATCTGGGGGCGGACTTTTCACGGAGCGGAGCCTCGCGCACGCCCAGTGGGAGGCTCCGGGGTCCCATCCAGTCTTAGGCAGCTCAGCTCCAACTAGATGCAGCTGACTCTGAGTTTCTAGAAAACAACCCGGGAGATATTTTATCATTTGGGCTACGTGCTTGGAGTACATGCAGGTCTTAAAACGGCCTTGATTAGTGACGGCAGGTGGAATGGATTTGACTAATGACCCACAGTTTCACTATCTCAAGGGCTGTTCTCATCCCCCACATATCCTACCGTAGGTTAGGGGCATAGGGCGCTGAGATCTGGGACATACGTATGCTAAACAGTCGGTCAGTGTTGCTGAGCAGACCCGGGGCCATCCTCACTTCAATCTTTGGCTTTTGTGCCCAATAAAAGGGGAAGAATGCGGGAAAACAGGGAGGCGGTTTCTGGGCCTTGCGCTTTCCTCCAGGCATTGCACGCGCTGGCCAAACCTCGGTGTCCGGCTCGGAGGCCCCATTCTTGTCGCAGAGATCTCACCCTCTCCCCAAAATGAGGGACACCTGCTCCCAAGAGTTGTATCCACAGCCAACTGTTAATTCCTCCTGAAATTCAGTCACAGTTCCACTGAATATTCTGCTAATCCCCAACAACTCCTACATAAAGTAATGCTGAGAAGAAAAGAGAGCGTGGTTGATAAATACACAATAAGGAGCAAAGAAAAAAGACGCAAAGTCACTGCCGCTCTCCGTTTTCATCGCTCATGAATAGGGTTGCCAGATAAAATACAGGATGCCCGCACAGTGAATAATTTTTTAGTATAAGTATGTCCCAAATATTACAGGGGACATACTTAAACTATTGTTGTTTTTCTGAAATTCAAACCTAATCTACCTTCTTTTTTACAAGTTTTGTGGGGCAGTCCTGCAGCCTGGATGGGATTGGGCTGTCTCTGGCGCCCTCTAGCGTTGAAAGGTCTCAGCTTGGTGTTTTGGGGTAGCTGGCAGGTATTTCATTTGTGATGATGTGACCGGGTGAATATGATCGTCCTTTACGAGGAAGCACGTTTGGAGCTTGTTAGCTGAGGGACCAGAGCAATCAGCCTGCACCCGTGCCCCCAGCCATCCATTTCTCCTTGGGAAATAGGAAGATGTCACCTAGACCTGGAGCTGGAGTGGAGGTGCCATCAAGTTGTGCTGGGAGGTGGGGAGGGAGGAAACAGGTCATTTCGTGGGTGAAATGTTACAGACTCTCACTGCTCTTGCCAAGTTTTGGTAGACTTCCTTGAATAAATATTTCATTTTTTGTATGCCCTTAGGTCCATTTCCAGAGACTTTAAACATATAGAGGTTTAAAGATATTTAAAGACTTTAAATATTTATATACAAAGATTATATTATTTCTTAAAATTTATACATAAATTTAAAATTAATATATAAAACTTATGCATATATAATTATAAATACACAATTATAAACAACTATATATATTATAAGTTCATAATCAAAAACAAACATTATAAATATATAATTATAAACAAATATAAGTATATAATTATAAACACAATATATAATTATAAACATATATTTAAATATTATTATAAATATATAAATTTTAAAATAATTTTCACCACTTTTGCTAGAGGCGGGTCTGTGGAACTCTTTGTGTTGCTGTTCCAGAAGTGGAACTCTTTCCCCTCCAAACTGGCTTTTGAAATGACCAGGAAAGAAGTGAAATGTATAAGAATTGGGAAGAAAGCAGCAAAACTGTCATTCTTCACAGATGATATGTTTAAGCATGTAGCAAGTCCCACAGAATGCAGATAAATAGCAGAATCTATAAAAAAGTGTAGCAAATTTCAAATGCAAAAACCTACTGTATCTCTATTAACAGCAAATGGAGAATAACATTTAAGGATACATTTTACAATTCAGTAAAAATATCAGTTTACTAGGGATGAATCTAAAGAGATGCCCAAGTCATTTGTTTATGGGGAAAACTCTACATACAACTTCATTGAGAATTATTAAAACATATTAATGGGGGAGAGAGAGAGAGAGAGAGAGAGAGAGAGGATATCCATGGATTGAAAGTTCAACGTGGTAAAAGATGCCACTTTCCCCCAAATTGATTGCTAAATTCCCCCAGAACTGGTTCAAGGTGCAGAATTCCTGTACCTTTTTTAGGGAGCAGAAGCCAAAGAGCCGATTCTAATTAAGAGACGCTCAAATCCTCTTGACAGAGAGGAGCGCTCTCCTTCGTCCTGGCCACCTGGGCAGTTTCAAGGTCATGGCCAGAAGGACTTGGTTCCCTGCGTAGCCCACTCAGAATTCTCCCTCTCTGTCTGAAGAGGCGACCTTGGTTGAGGGTCCCCCCATGGGCACACCTGTCCCAGCTTCAGCCCAGAGAGTAGGGACAGGGAGGGTCTCCCTGTGCCCTCTGGGGGTCGCCCCATCCCGCCCCCTCTAACTTGGGCTCTCCTGCCGCCCCCTCCTCGGCCGCCAGGGGTCGCTGTCCCAGAGCGGCGACCAAAAGGAAGGGCCCCCAGATGGCGGGGCTCAGGGACCTCCTAGTGACACCCCGACACACTGAGGCCCAGAGCCCGGGGTCACCCTAGGCAGGGACAGTGGGGGGTCGGGGGTGGACTCAGGGACCTCCGAGTGACTCCTGTGGACCTCTTCTAGGTTCTCAGTCCCGTGAGGGAGGCACACAGCTGAGGACAACGTCCAGGGGCCTCAATCCGAGCAGGGCCGCAGACGCAGGAGCGGGCTTGGCCTGTCCTCGGGGCTGTGAGTCCGGCTGCTCTGCAGAGCAGGCCGCAGGTCGCAGTGACCCCAACATAGACACCGTGTCCCAGCGGCTCCAGGTGGGCGTGTGCCCTCCAGAAGTGCTGACCGCGCACTAGGGATGCACAGGGCTCCCTGGGCCATGTCTGTGAGGGGAGGACTGGAACTGCCCAATGTCCATCCATGCAGACCCGGCGGCACCTGCCGTGTCCACACGCTGAGCCATCTGGCTCCCCCTGCTTGACTGGTTGGATCCCAGTCCCAGAGATGTATGTGCAGGAAGTTAGAAGGAGCAGGTATGGCGGCATGATATCGTCCAGGTACCTTTGAAAACTTGGACAAATCTCAAGGTGTTCAGCCTGCTCTGCAAGCCCCTGAGGGCCTGCCCCCTCCCCTGCCACCTTCCTTAGATCCAGCCATACTGACCTCCTTGCTGTTTCTGCAACTTGTCAGGCACATCTGACCTCAGGGCCTTTGCACTTGCTGTCCCTTCTGCCAGGATTACTCCTCTCCTGGCACCTCCTGGGGGGTCCCCTCCTTCATTCAAGGGTGGCCTCTCCTGACCATCCCCCTAAACCAACAGTTGTCACCCCAACCCCTTTCTTTCCTACAGAGCTTGTCACACCTCACATTATAGTATAACGTGTTGCTTGTCTGGCCTGCCTTACCCACTGGGACTTTGCTCCAGGACTTGGTCTCTGAGGCCCCTGCCATGTCCACAGGGCCCAAAGCAGCAGTGGGCTTCAGAGCGGATCAGGGGCTATGGGTGGAGTGAATGGTGCTTGCTTCTTCTGGGGAAGGAGCAACAATGGGCCTGGGGGACAAAGGGACCCGGCGTGACCAGTTTTCCTTCTCTTGGGAGACAATCTTAGCTAGTGGAACACTGCTTAGTGTTTCTTGCTTCTGTGTGGTGTGTGTGGAGCGTCTGTGTCAGTGTTCTTGGCATTTTGGGGTTTCTGTGAAGTCCAGCCTGCTCCCCTCCCGACACCCCATCCCATCACACAGAGGAGGCCCATCTTGGGGACTCTCTGGTCTGGAGATTCCTTTCCCATGGTTCTTCTTCCCTCCTGGGGGTCCGTGCACCTGTGCGTGTGAGGAGGGTGGGAGTACAAGACCCCCAGCTCCGCTGCCCAAGAGGGTCCAGCCTCTGGGTTCTGACAGGGCCTTGGGAGCTGGAACGAGCTGGAATCTGGGTCAGGAACCAGGGCTCCACTGCTTGCCTGCTGTATGACCTTGGCTAGCTCATATCCCCCACCCTGTGAAAGGAGAGAATGATCTTCCCAGACTTGTGCATCCGGGATTTCTAATGAACCATCCTGGGTCTTTGCAGGTGTGACTGTGACCTTTCAGAGAAATGACAACAGTGGCCAGTAGAGGGCACTGTCGACTGGGGCCTCTGTGTGTGCATCTGAGTGTGTGCATGTGTGCATATGTGTGAGCATGTGTGTGCACACCTGTGTGAGTGTGTGTGTATGCCTATGTGGGGGTGGCACGTTATGGGGACATGAGTATGTGACCAGGAATGCAGCCCAGACACCTCCATGTGGCCCATGAGCACAGTCAGGTGACGGTGGTGACACCCCTGTGTGGGTGACACCTCTATGTGGTGCATGGTGACGGTGTGGCTGGGCTCCCGAACTCAGCCGTCCTGCCCCCAGATCAGCTCCCCACAGGCCCAGCTCCAGGCCCCAGATGTGGACTGAGGGCCCCAGGCTAGGGGAGAGCCGGGCTGGGGCCTGGCTGGTCAGAAGGGACCAGGGTCTGGGGGCTCACTCTGCTCCCCAAGGCCTGGGACTGGGTATGTCGTAGGGCATCAGCTTCTCCCCTTGGACACTGTGTATCCCTCCTGTTCACAAGACGTGAGCAGCACCTGGGCAACGATGTGCTGGAATGGGCCTCAGCTCCACAGCCCAGAGGCAATGCTGAGTCTTGGGGTGCAGGTTGCAGGGCTGGAGGCTGGCTGAGCCGTGGTGGGGAATGGTGGCCCTCGGGGCCAAGGGCGTGTTGGCGCCATTGGCGGGAGAGCACTGGGCCTTGAGTCCAGCAGTTGGGCTCACAGTGTGACCTGGGCAAGTCCTTTGCCCCCTGTGGGCCCGGTTTCTCCTGTGAAAGCTGAGTGGGTAGGGCCCAATCTCTAAGACCCCTTCCAGGTTCCCCAGTAACCCCCACCCCCCTCTGGCTCCTGGGGCAGCCGGGCTGGGCAGCCAGGACCCCTAATGGGCCCGACACCCCAGACTCTTGAGATCAGGGCTGGGGAGATGGGGAATCAGGCCCTGCTGTTGAAGACGCTGGGGCTGGGGACCTCCCCTCCAACCCTCCCCCATCAAGGGCAAACTGGAGGTCTCTGGCCTCAGAAGCTGAGGGACCAGACGTTATCTGGGGCAGAGGGGCTAGACCCCTTTGGCTCTGACTGTGGAGACCACCGACAGGGCCTTCCCACAGCTCCACCTGTGCAGACTCCACAGGCCCCAGCCCACAGACCCCCACCCCCAGCATTCACACACTCCCCCCACAAACCCCAGAGCAGTGGGGGGCTGAGCTCACAGCCCTGTGCCTTCTCTTCTCACCAGGGGCTCCGTGTTGCCAGGGAGACATGCAGGGCAACCATGGTTGGAGGGGAGGGGTCCAAAGACTCCCTGAGAAGGGGGCTTCCAGATGGTTCAGGCCAGCTTGTGGCGGGTGCTCTGAAGAGCTGGGAAGAGGCCTTGAGGCCCCTGTCTGCACCCCACCTCAGAGCAGAGCAGGGGTCGGGTGGGACAGATGGGGGGCAGTGTCCTCGGGCCCCTCTCTGTCCACGCCTGTGCCATCCCTTCCCTAGGATCCAGGGGTCCTCCCGGGCTCTGAGGGGTGGGGGGCAATGTGTGCTGCCTTTCTGGAAGTCTGTCTGGAACGAGCTCTCAAAGCCTTAGGCGGGCATGACCTTTGATCCCTGAGGGGAGGGTCGACCCAAAGTCAGTGGTGGGATCCCTGCCCAGGGATGGAGGCCAGGGCATTGACTGCATCCTGTGTGGGACAGTGGTGCCCGAAGGGACCCACTGAGTGTTGTGAGAGCCGCAGGTTCACAAGTGTGATGCACAAGTGTGATGCACGCCCAGGTTACCACACATGCGTGGGTGTACTGTTCAGTGACGAAAAGAAAATATCTACCTATCCATCCCATCTCTTCTCTCTGTCATCTGTGTATGTATGTATGTATCTATCATCTATCACCTATGTATCTATGTATCTATCATCTACCCATCATCTATCTATACATCTATCATTGATCTGTTGTCTGTGTGGAATGTGAGGTCCAGTCTGGAAGGACACACACCAGATACAACCAGCATAATCTCCAGTCTGTTTTGGAAACTTTCCTTCTTTATACATTTTTCCAGTTTTATTACAGGAAAAAATTAAGCTGTCTCCATTTTTGAAAACAGAACAAATTGAAACAATGTATTGAACAATGACAGGCCCTGGACCCTCCCTCTGGCCCCAGTGTTGGTGGCCCTGCTCTGGGGGCAGATCTGCCCAGAGGTGGCCAGCCGGGCACACAGCTGGGTGGGGGCCCCTCCATGTCTGCAGTGAAAGCAGCGCTGGGTAGTGTGGGTGGTATCAGATGCAGTGTTGAGAGAAAGAAAACACATACAGTCCAACTTAATCTACATAAAGTTCAAAAACAGGCCCAGCTGAAAAATGGTTAGTTTAAGGGCACACACGGAGGACATAAAACTGTAAGGAAACTTAAAGAAACGACGAATTTGGGGGTCCTGAGGTCCTGGCCACGTTCTGAGCTTAGATGGTACATGATGGCGGTTTTATTACAGTACTTTTTCAACTTTACAAGTACATTTTATATATACTTTTTACGGTTGTTGTAGTTTGCAATTAAAATAGAGGAAGTACATCAAAATATTAGTGGTGGCTCTTCTGGGTGAAGTACGAGGGGGTAAATTTGTTCTGTAGTTTGTACTTTCCACATTATTTGGAGTGAGCTGTTATTTTTAAGCTAAAGACCAAGACTAATAGTGTGTTTTATTTATTTATTTATTTATTTTAAATATTTATTTGGTTGTGCCGGGTCTTAATTGTGGCATGCATGTGGGATCTAGTTACCTGACCAGGGATCAAACCCAGGCCCCCTGCATCGGGAGCACAGAGTCTTATCCACTGCACCACCAGGGAAGTCCCAATAAAGTGTATTTTTAAAGGAACTCAGAAAACCAACAAGCATCTCCCTGATGCTGGCCTGACACCCGTGTCCTTGTAGCTCAGCTGCACCCCGTTGCCTCCAGCTGAGCCTTTTGGGGCCCCAGCGATACCTGAACATGATGACATCTCTGCCAGGATGACCCTGAGATGGGACACAGATACCTCCCAGGCCTGGATTTTTCCTTCCTCCAGGTCATTTGGCTGACTCCACGTCACACCTGCGTTTGATACACTTTATTTCTGTCTGTTTGGGTGTGGTTTTTGTTAGTATAAGTTCATGAACCAGAGAACTTTGGGTCCCCTGGGGGAGAGAGTGGGTAGAGATTTTTTTTAATTGAGGTAAAATTCACACCACAAAAAATGAAGAATTTTGATTCAGTGGATTTGGTACATTCACAATTTTGTGCAACCATCACCACGATCTAGTTCCAAAATATTGTCATTACCCCAAAGGTAAACCCCAAACCCATTACGTGGTCATTCCCCATCCCTTCCCCCTCCCTCCAGTCCCTGGCAACCACTAATTTTGCTTTCTGTCTCTCTGGATTTACCTGTATTCTGAATATTTCATGTAAATGGAATCATACAATATGTGACTTTTTGTGACGGGGTTCATTCACTTAGCGTGTTTTTGAGGTCCATCCATGCTGTCACGTGTATCAGTACTTCATTCCTTCTTCTGGCCAAATAAAATTTCACTGCATGTATATATTTGTTTATCCATTCATCAACAGATAGACTTTGGGGTTCTTTTCACCTTTTGGCAACTGTCAGTAGTGCCGCTATGAACATAGGTAAATAACTTTTTATCTGAATATCTGTTTTCAATTCTTTGGGGTATGTGCCTAGTAGTGGAATTGCTGGGTCATATGGTAATTCTATATTTAACCATTTGAGACACTGCCAAACTGTTTTCCAGAGCAGCTACACCATTTCATATTCCCACCTTCAATGTACAAAATTTCCAATTTCTCCACATCCTTGCCAACATTTGTGATTTTCCATTTTAAAAAGTTATAGTCATCCTATTGGGCGTGAGGTGGCATCTCATTGTGGTTTTGATTTTCATTTCCATAATTACTAACAAAGTGAGCATCATTTCATGTTCTTCATTTGTATATATATCTCTCCTTTAGAGAAATGTCTGAGTTTGTTGACCATTTTGGAATTGGATTGTCTTTTTTTTTTTTTTTTTGCGGTACGTGGGCCTCTCACTGTTGTGGCCTCTCCCGTTGCAGAGCACAGGCTCCGGACGCACAGGCTCAGCGGCCATGGCTCACGGGCCCAGCTGCTCTGCGACATGTGGGATTTTCCCAGACCGGGGCACGAACCCGTGTCCCCTGCATCGGCAGGCGTACTCTCAACCACTGCGCCACCAGAGAAGCCCTGGATTGTCTTTTTTTGTTGAGTTGTAAATGTTCTTTATATATTCTGGATATTATACTCTTATCAGGTACATGATTTGCAAAGATTTTCTCCTTGTAGCTTGTCTTTTCATTTTCTTGAGTGTCCTTTGATACACAAAAGTTTTAAATTTGTCTATTTTTTCTTCCTTGTGCTTTTGGTGTCAGTTCTAAAAATCCATTGCCAAATCCAAGGTTATGAAGATATACCCTTATGTTTTCTTCTAAGAGTCTTATAGTTTTAGCACTTAAATTTAGGTCTTTGATACATTTTGAGTTAATTTTTTTAACATCTTTATTGGAGTATAATTGCTTTACAATGGTGTGTTAGTTTCTGCTTTATAACAAAGTGAATCAGTTATACATATACATATGTCCCCATATCTCTTCCCTCTTACGTCTCCCTTCCTCCCACCCTCCCTATCCCACCCTCCCACCCCTCTAGGTGGTCGCAAAGCAGCGAGCTGATCTCCCTGTGCTATGCGGCTGCTTCCCACTAGCTATCTATTTTACGTTTGGTAGTGTATATATGTCCATGCCACTCTCTCACTTTGTCCCAGCTTACCCTTCCCCCTCCCCATATCCTCAAGTCCATTCTCTAGTAGGTCTGTGCCTTTATTCCCGTCTTGCCCCAGGTTCTTCATGACCATTTTTTTTTAACGTCTTTATTTGAGTATAACTGCTTTACAATAGTGTGTTAGTTTCTCCTTTACAACAAAGTGAATCAGTTATACATATACATATGTTCCCATATCTCTTCCCTCTTGCATCACCCTCCCTCCCACCCTCCCTATCCCACCCCTCTAGGTGGTCACAAAGCACAGAGGTGAACTCCCTGTGCTGTGCTGCAGCTTCCCACTAGCGATCTAACTTACATTTGGTAGTGTGTACATGTCCCTGCCACTCCCTCACATCGTCACCGCTTACCCTTCCCCCTCCCCATATCCTCAAGTCCATGCTCTAGTAGGTCTGTCTTTATTCCCGTCCTACCACTAATCTCTTCATGACATTTTTTTTCTTAGATTCCATATATATGTGTTAGCATATGGTATTTGTTTTTCTCCTTCTGACTTACTTCACTCTGTATGACAGACTCCAGGTCCATCCACCTCATTATAAATAACTCAGTTTCATTTCTTTTTATGGCTGAGTAATATTCCATTGTATATATGTGCCACATTTTCTTTAACCATTCATCTGTTGATGGACACTTAGGTTGCTTCCGTGTCCTGGCTATTGTAAATAGAGCTGCAATGAACATTTTGGTACATGACTCTTTTTGAATTATGGTTTTCTCAGGGTATATGCCCAGTAGTGGGATTGCTGGGTCATATGGTAGTTCTATTTTTAGTTTTTTAAGGAACTGCCATACTGTTCTCCATAGTGGCTGTATCAGTTTACATTCCCACCAACAGTGAAATAGGGTTCCCTTTTCTCCACACCCTCTCCAGCATTAATTGTTTGTGGATTTTTTGATGATGGCCATTCTGACCGGTGTGAGATGATATCTCATTGTAGTTTTGATTTGCATTCTCTTAAAAAAATATGGAATGCTTCACGAATTTGCGTGTCATCCTTGCACAGGGGCCATGCTAATCTTCTGTGTATCTTTCCAATTTTAATATATGTGCTGCCGAAGCGAGCACTTGAGTTAATTTTTGCATATGGTGTGAGGTAGAGGTCCAACTTTATTCTTGGCATGAGGATATTAATTTGTCCCAGCACCATTTGTTGAAAAGGCTCTTTGGTTGAATTTTCTTGGCACCCTTGTTAAAAATCAGCTGATCAAGAGAATGAACACAAGCCATAGCCTGGGAGAAAATATTTGCAAAATACACATCTGATGAAGGACTATTATCCAAAATATATGAAAAACTCTTAAAACTCAACAATGAGAAAACAAACAACCTGATTAAAAAATGGGCCAAACACTTGGACAGGTCACCAAAGAAGATAGACAGATGGCAAATAAGCAGAGGAAAAGATGCTCCACATCCTATATCATCAGGGAAATGGAAATTAAAACAACAATGAACATCACTACACACCTATTAGAATGGCCAAAGTCCAGAACACTGACAAATGCTGGTGAGGATGTGTAGCAACAGGAACTCTCATTTAGTGCTGGTGGGAATGCAAAGTGGCACAGACACTTTAGAAGACAGTTTGGCTGTATCTTACAAAAATAAACGTGTTCTTAGCATAAGATCCAGCAATCATGCTTCTTGATATTTACGCAAAGGAGTTGAAACTCATACAAAACACTGCACACACATGTCTATAGAAGCTTATTTATAATTACTAAAATGTGGAAGCAACCAAGATATCTTAGAAAAGATGAATGGATAAATGCACTGTGTACATCCAGTCAATGGAATATTATTCAGCAATAAAAATAAATGAGCTTTCAATATTAAGTCATAAAAAGATATAGAGGAACATTTAATGTGTATTAATAAATGAAAGAAGCCAATCTGAAAATGCTACCAACTGTCTGATTCCAACTATATGACATTCTGAAAAAGGCAAAATTATGGAGACAATAAAAGGGTCATTGGTTGCTGGGGTTTGGGGGTAAGGAGGGAAATACTCTGTATGATACTCAAGGATAAATACATGTCATTATACATTTGTCCAAACCCATAGAATGTAAACTATGAATTCTGGATGATTATGATGTGTCAATGTAGGTCCATCGGTTGTAATAAATGCAGGAGAGATTGATAATAAAGGAGGTTATGCACGTGTGGGGGCAGGGAGTATGCGGGAAATCTCCATGTCTTCTGCTCAATTTTGCTGTGAACCTAAAACTGCTCTAAAAAATAGTGTTTTTTAAAAAATCAATTGACCATGGATGTATGTTTTTATGTCTCACTCTCAATGCTATTTCATTGATCCATATGTTTATCTTTATTCCAATACCACACTGTTTTGGTTACTGTAGCTCTTGGTAAATTGGGAACTGTGCTTCTTATAATTAGGATCTACCCACCCACCCAACTATTCAACCATCCATTCCCCCATCCAACTACTAACCTACCCTCAAACACACCAATCCACCTACTTAAATACCCATCCATCAATCAACCACCCATCTCTCCATCCATTTACCCACCCACCCAACTATCCATCCATCCATCCATCCATCTCTTCCTTCCTTCCTTCATTCAATCTGTTTATTGAGAACCTTGAAGTTACCATGCACTACACTGGGGATGAGATTCAGAGCCTGCAGACCCAGGAAGAGGCCACATCCCTTGGGAGCAGCAGCTTTTCCTTTGTCAATGAGGGTCCTGGAAGGGGGAGGTGAGAACCCATGGGGTCGGGCCCTCCAGGATTCCAGGACCCCGGATGGAGCTCGGGGAGGATGTGGGGAGGCAGCCATGAGGCAGCATCAGGCTCAGGCAGGGCTGGGAAGGGGAGAGGGCTGGGAGGAGGAGGGGGCTAGGGGTGGGGGCCTCTGCTACCCACTCCTGCAAGCTGCACAAACATCCGACTACAGCCCTGAAACTGACCTCTCCCATCGTCCTGGGCCACAACTGGCCCTGTTTGTCACCGGTCCCACACCCTACTGACCACGGGCTAAGCTTCTCTTCTCCTTACCTCTCCCCTTTTGTCACCCTGAGTTCTGTTTAGGTCAAAGTTAGGGTTAGCTTTAGCTTGGGGATTTCCAGGGGTGACCAGCAGGGGCACCAGAGCTGGGGAGGTGACCCACTCCATCCCTTTTCCACCTCGGGCGTCACTGCCCCACCAGGCCTGGGGCCTCCCTGTTCAGCCCCTTCGTCCAGGAATCCGACAGTTTTCCTATAGTTTCTGTCCCGCAGGGCCCCTCACCCAGCACTCCCTGAGCAGAGGGGAAGGCTGGGGCCCAGAGAGGGGAAACATCTTGCCCAAGGTCACACAGCATGTCAGAGGCAGGCCCCAGGCAAGAGCCCAGGAGGTGACAGCAGTGGCTGGGGTGGGTGAGGGTCACCATGGTCCAGGCAGGCACCTCACAGGCATCGTCTCCTTTAATCCCCAAGCCCACCCTTTGTGGGAGAGACTCGTTATCACTCCCTGTACAGGTGAGGATGAGGAAACAGCCCACAGAAGGAAGCAAATGGCCCAAGGTCAGGGGCTGAGAAGGGCTGTGGGTGAGGGGGGACTCTCCCTGTCCACCCTGGGGTCTGGGCTCCCCAAGGCCCTTTGCCACCAGCCCTCCCTCCTTCCAGCCATGGGGTGTAGGTAGCCACTGGGTCCACTCTCGGACCTCCTTTCTGTTCCCCTGACTCGGGTCGAGGCTGGGGGGTGATGGGGGGAAGTTGCCCACAGGAGGCTTCTGGGGCCTTGCAGAGGGCCGCTTTCCATCTGGGTGCCCCCGTGTGGCCTCAGTTTCCTGTCCCTCAGAGGGGAGGCCCCAAGTTGGGAGGGGGAACACCGGGGGCTGGCTCTGTCTCGCTCTCTGGGATGTTAATCATTCGGGCCTCAGTTTTCCTACCTGTGAGATGGGACGGTGATGCTGGCTGTGAGCCCCACAGAATCCGGAAGTGGCTCAGCTGGGTAACTCGTGTCGCGTGTTTCGTAAATGGTTCAGGACAGTAAGCCACTCAGTAGCCTCAGGGCGCAGCTGCCTTTTGGAATCTCAGATCTGGTAACGACTGAGGCCTTCAGGGCCTCTGCCCCCGGCCTCACCTCTTCTGAGCCCCGTCCCTGTCCCTCTGCTGGGCTTCGGGGCTTGGGACACTCTGGTCCACCAGCCGGCCTCACTGTGTGCGGCACAGAGAACCGTCCCCCTGGAGAACCCCCGGCACCCCCCGGTCCCTCCCTGAGGAGGGAGGAGGCTTGTCCCTCTCTGGCCGGTGTCCAGTCCACATCTGATTCCTCTTCCTCCCCAGGGCAGGGCCCCACCACGTGGCACTGAGTGCAAGGGATTGCTGGGCAGTAAGCGGGCTGGTGGGCCAGGCGGCGCGGGAGACAGGAGTCTGGAGTGTCTGAGGTGGGGGGTCAGGGCGCTTCACTGGGGGCCTGCATGCACCAGCTGAGGGCTGCTGCAGCCGCGCGTTGCGCCTTTGCTCGTGCTGAGCTCCCGGGAGCCTCTCCTCTCTCTGCCCCTCAGCCCGGGGGTCCGGCTCCCAGGCCCTGTTCTCAGGTGGCTGAAGTTGCTGCTGCTCCCCTTGACTGACCCCCAAGACCCCAGGATCCGCCGTCCTCGTCTTCCCCGCTGATGGTTACTGGTGGGGGAGGATCTCTTGGCACCACGGGCTCTGGGCTGGGCAGGGGCGAGTTTCCCTGTCTTAGCTTCACCTCCAGGACCGACCTGGGCCCACAGGGGCGGCGAGGCCGATGGGAGTGAACACTGGTTGGCGAGCTGACTGATCACTGCTGGGGTGAGGGCCATACTCCCCCAGGCTCTCGGGTGGGGGCATTCGCCCCCCGGGTACTGCACGTCTCTTGTGTCAGGGGATGCAATGTTATGGCTGTGGCCTGTGGGCCTGGCTCCCGGCTTCCCTGGGCTGGGGGACCTACTGGCAGTGTCCCCTGAGAGCGAGCTGGTGGAGTCAACCCTGTGGA